>NW_018127940.1:407360-439136 GCF_001952655.1 Monopterus albus
GCAGGACGCTGTCCATGGCAGATCGCTCGGGACGACTCCTGGAAAGTTTGGATCAACTGGAAGGGAGGTACAGTGAAGTAACAGGCCGTAGCCTTTACCGTGCGCGTTGTACACAGGGTCTACAGAACACCCGGCGATCTGTTCACACTTTATTATTGTATGGCTCCTCATATTTATAACTGAGGGGGAACCCGGCGGCTTGGCAGATGTTTTAATATGACTGTGGCACCGATTAAACATGGGGCGGGTCACGTCTGATCGAAAAGTTATGTTATACGTGCAGGTGAATATCACCCAGAAAAAGAGAAATCATATAAATATAATGCCCTAACGTGGGTTTTTTTTTTATGATGATGGGGCTTTTATTCCCATTCATCGTCCTAAGATAACCCCTGATCAATCAGTGAAAGGATGTGGTTTTAAATGAGTGGTCATGACTCGTTTCTCTCTGTCAGGGTGGAGGCTTTACGCGAAGAAGCATCGGCCATGGAGCAGGAAAGGGAGTGCATCCTGGAAATGATTCAGTCCATACAGAACAGTCAAGAAATGCTAAACATCTCTGCGGGTGAGGCCGTTTCATTCAAAACAACCCTGTTTTTCTCAGTAACATTGGGATCCAGTGAGGTTATGCTTTGGGGATTTAAAAAGGATCAAGTCCACATGGTTTCTGCACTCCACCCAAGAGAAGATACATGTTTGCATGACACCGGGTTCATTGAGTTATTTCCCCTCCTTGTAACCTATAAATGTTATATACATACACCCCTTATCCATACTGTATAAGGAATGACTTGAATACTATGTAATCTAGTAGAATCAAGTGCAGTAACTGCGTCACATTGTATTTTTATTATGGCATTATGTTGTAGGGACCTGGTTGACAAAATAATTAATACTATATACTAGAATCTTATCTAATTAGTAAACATTACAAACTGGTGTTTTAAAAGGTATCACTGAGTTGAATCAACACCTCTGATACAGGCTTAAAAAACTACATGCTTTACAAGTGTGTTTTGTAGGGCCACCCTGTCTGATATATTTGGCCTGGATCCACCAGTTAAATCTTTTTCTTTAAAGATGCAGCAGTATTGATTTCTTTCTTGTTGGTTCTTCTAGGAGAGAGAGAAGAGTTAAATTTAACTGCAAACCGTCTAATGGGCAGGACGCTGTCTGTGGAGATATCCGTCGGCACAATCAGAAACCCCCAGCAGGAGGAGGCGCTGCGCAAGGCCACATCTATAATAGATGAAATAGTGAAAAAGTTACTGGAAGACATGGATGCAGGTCGGCACCGACTGCTAGCTCTGCACGCCGCCTGTGTGACTGAGGCACCACCTGTCCCCATTGACCAAAAGTTTCAGGCTATAGTGATCAGCTGTGCTCTGGAGGACCAGAAGAAGATCAAGCGGAGGCTAGAGACTTTGTTGAGGAACACTGAAAATGCTAAAAAGAACATCAAGATCATGGATCACCAAAAACTTGAGGACCCCAAATCCAATGGTAGTAAATAAGACCTATCACTAAATGTCAAATAAAATGTCTTCAGCGCCACTAACCTCACCAAGAACCCATGTAATCAAGTTTTACTTTCACTTTTTTTTTTATGTTGACCTACAGATGACAAGTTAAGGGAAAAACCTGAATAAATGAGTGGTCAGGATGACAATGCACCCATCCAGTGGGCATGAGGGGCATGAAAATGATGTGAATCATATACTTTGGCCTTCCCAGTCACCAGATCTCAACCCAAATGGAGCTGTAGAATCAATGCTGAGGCACATTAAAGCTGTCCTGGTGGCATGTGGCGGCCCAGCACCTCACTAAGACACTTTGTTGGTTTCTCCTTTAATTTGTCAATCATCTGTACTTGATGTGGATTGTGTATAGGTAGTACACAATGTGTGTTCACATGTGCACTTAAGTATGACAAAAAAAAAAAGATATCACATAGTACTAGTACTCCTGGAGGTTTTAGTTTTCAAAATCCAGTGGTGATAATCAGTTTACTTCAAAGTTACTATAATGTGCAAGTAGTTGCTCTACCAAGTTTTGGGTAATACAGCAATGTAAAATCACTTCATAGATATTTTATAACTAGATTGCTGTTACTTTGACTAGGAAAACCACTTACTAACTAGATTGATCAGCACTAATGCCTAATGAATTGTCAGAAAGTTGCTCAAGATGTATCCACTTTAGAAGTATCGGTTTGTTTCACTCTCACCTTTTAAATCAGGCACTTGGTAAGGAGTACAGATGTGTGTACACTACCTCTTTGGGAAGGCAACATGTCACATTAAGCTGTGGAGTTTAGTTCATATTTTTACTGTTTGTTTGGTTTTTTTTTTTAAGATTGCATTTCCAAAAAGGAAATAAAACACATTGTCTAATAAGTGTCAAGTTGTGAAATCTTAAAACAACCAAGGCAACAGTGATATAGTGCTATAGTCAGCTATAAACATCCTGGGAGTTTTCACAATAAAGTCTTAACTCAAGGTCCACTTACTAGCCTCTTCAGGCTCTTTGAACCACTTGACATACTCCATATCTGGATACCCATCTTCCAGCAAAAATACACACTGGATGCCCAAGAAAAAAGTAAAGTTTTATTTATCTTGATCCCCCAAAAAGTAACATCAGGTGATTCAACAGATACATTTGTAGCTGTTAAAACAAAAATCCAACAATGAGTGTTGTTCTCGTCAGGCTGTAGGCAAGCACGTTGGTTTGTGTAAGTGTGTGAAATTGGCTTACGATGATTACAACACCTGAGTGACAGCACATAAGTATGGTTAGTTTTAATGTGTGATTCTTTAAGATTATATGCCATCTCAACGATAAAGTGCGCTAGATCCATTCCATCAAAAAGCAAACAGGCAAGGTGAACACAATGTTACAAATAAGAGAAGGCGTGATAAATAATTATTTACAAATTTACTGTGCAGCCAATTTTCAACAAACAGTAAGGGGAGTGATTCTAATGTTTACTGGTCAGTGGGGGGCAATGTAAACATGGACAAACCATAGTGGCTTTGCAACCATGATGGAACATTCACTGATGTGGAGAAAAGCATTACATGCATTAGTTACGCCACACTTTGTTTTTGTGATCAAAACGGCACTGTTTATATACAACTGAATGAGAATGCTGCTGCACTTGTTGAGACTATGAAGTCAAAAGATGAATTTAATGGCATCCAAACTTCATCTGAAGCTGGCAAAAGCTTCTAACACACATCTGAGATCAGTTACAAAACTTTTAAAAAGACAAAAACATGTATGCACATGTATTCCCAGATGTCCTATGTATTCTACTTCCATGTAAACACTTTGAATTGTAACTATTCATAAGGAAACAATCATTTCTGCCAGATTTAAAATAAGATGTTTCCACATGACCACACATTTCCCTTGTGCTTGGTAAAGCTGTTCAGATAATGTTAAAAAAAAACTATGGTAAAAGGCTTAATGGAGGCAAGACAGTAACATACAATGTACAGCTGGCTGTACGGAGGACTAAGCACTAATGTAGATGGTTTTGGAGTACCTACAGTATCATGTAGGTAGAAGAAACTGAATTGTCTTGCATATTCAGGCACACACAACTAGGACAACAACATATTAAGTCCTGATTCTGTGACACCTTCAGAGAGTAAGAGTTGAAGTCCATACCACAAGGCCAGACTGAGTAGTGAGCTTTGTCTTTTCAACTTTGTTTCCAATCTTTCTCCCTTTTGATGATACAAAATAGTAACTGAAGAAGCCACAGAAAGTAAACCAAAAAGAAACATTTTTAAAACCTAACTCTCGCACCATGTTTAGTGTTTCAAATACAAACGCGTTGACTCTGAGGTTAACCAATGAGTTACTCAAAGCTGAACCAAAGTTAAAGATAAGCACTGTTAACATGAAATATGTAAAATGTAAACAGCAGCAATTAAAGACATAGTACTAACCGACTGTGAATTGAGGTACTAAGAGCAGGTTATCGTTTATTCAGCTTGTGTTTTACATCCCCATATCCTAGATTTAAAAATCTTATAATTTGGTCAATAAATCTGTACATAGGTACTGTAAGAAGGCATTCAATTAAATTTTTATTTGTATAGCGCCAAATCACAACAGGCCATCTCAGGGCACTTTACATAGTAAGGCCTAGATCTTACCATTATTGTTGTTATTATTAATATAGAGAAAAACTCAACAAATTCCCTTTGAGCACTTGGCGAGGACTGTTACTGATATTTGGTTACCATATATAGGAACACAATTTACTATTTTCATGTTCCATCCACATCACTTCTGTTTGAATATTTAACTATAGATCAGAAAGGAAATTTGGCACTACATCAACACTTGAGATTCATACAAAAATATTTGTATACAGAGAATTAGCCCAACTCTGGACTGTCCACAGTAAACAGTTTAGTTTGAACCATATTCTGTTCACCGGTATAAAAATATGGTACGAAATCATCTGTGCATCTTCTACAATATATGCAAACATACTGCACAGCTGAAATGTCAAAACGCAGAAATGGGTGACTGTGTGTGCCCTGGAGTGGTTGTTCTCACACAGCAGAAGTACAACCTCTGCTGTTACATAGTTTGTTGAGAGGACTGTGTCAAGTCATTAAAAAAAAAAAAAGTCATGAAAAGAAACCACCAGTACTCACATACTGTAACTCTTGATTTTGGGGGAATCATTAAACTGAATGCACAACATACTGTAACTGCAGCTGTTGCTGTTACTTGAGGGAACCACAAGGAGGACCCGAGTGTTTACAATTATTGACGAGATTTGTGTGTACATTATTGATGAAATTCAGCCATGAATGTGGGGTATACGGGTTAAAATAGTAGAGAGTAGTATTTCCCAGCCTGTATGGGCTTTGGTCTCTAAATGTGGCTACCTCCATAGAATACAACAACCAATCACCTTTTAGAAACAATAATCAGTCGTTAAAATGCTTCTATCTAGAGTAGGCTGCAGCTTCCAAAAGGAATTTTATTCTTTTTGGTCCTTTGTTTGTTAGGTCGCAAAGTGATAACTTCTCTGCCATTGCTGGAGCTCTGGTTGCAGACGTTACCACTTGTGGTATTAAAAACACCTTTGGGGAAAAAACACAGTTTGTGAGAAATGTCACCATACTAAGGGAAAGTGGGTGATGAGCAGAAAGATTCCTTACCTATTTTATTGCTTGTTGTATGGACCACCTCCGTCTCCTCTGCCGTTTGCTGTTTGAGTCGCTGAAGATACTTCTCAGCTAAGTACTTAAAAACTAAAAGAGAGAGGAGCAGCAGAAACGTTATGACAGCAACATCCACAATGACTTGCATTAGACTCATTCACTTGGATTAGACCAGATGTTCACACTTTTAATAACCCACCCTCGTTGACATTAAGGTCCTCTTTTACTGAAGTTCGATAAAATCTCAGCTTAAGCCTTTTAGCCAAAGCTTCCGCCTCCTCACTGCAATGCAAGTAAAGAAAATACAATATTTTTTTATTCATAATGTTTTAAATAGAATTCACATTTGCCCTTAACATTCAGCTGCTTTACTGTTATTTTCTGTGAATTTTGCATAACACAATCTAATACTTACTTTTTTATAACAGTCTCTTCCAGGAGGTCAATTTTGTTCTGCACTAGAACTGTAGGAATATCTCCGACCTCTGCCTCCACCTTCTCCCTCCAGCTGTTAATAGACTGAAATGACTCCCTGTCTGTGGTAGAGAAGACCAGGACGCAGGCTTGGGCACCTGGAGTGCAAAATAATACACAGCTCAGCACGCAACAGTTGATGTTTTAAAGCTGACTTCATTGATTGTGATACAGTACCAGTCACACATCCAATCGAGGACATAAAAAAAAAAAAGGGCTGACCACAAAACACATGAAAACATATGGAAAAGTTCAAGGGGTATGAATACTTTTGCAAGGCACTGTATTTGTCACACTGGTGGGGGTCTTACCACGGTAGTAGGCCTTGGTGATGGCGTCAAATTCCTCCTGCCCTGCGGTGTCCCACAGCATTAGTCGGACCTCTTCATCATTTACGCTAAAGCAGGTAATTAAGGGAAATTATGTAATAATTTCTAGGTAGCATAACAACATCCAACACAAGTTTTTTTTCTGTAATATTCACAAAGGTTTGCCAAACCTGCACTTGATGTTTCATTATGCTCTGATGACTAACCAAGAGAACTTTAATGCCGAATTTGTAAAAAGAGCTTTTCCTGATGACTCCTGAAATGTTAGACATCAGGATTCGAATTTGTAAAAAGAGCTTTTCCTGACTCCTGAAATGTTAGACATCAGGATTTGATATTTATCACTGTGCACTGATTATGCACCTAATCGTTATTGTAGACTAAAAAAAAAAATATTCATTGTGACGTTGTAATTGTTGCCCGTCACCTCTGCAACAAGCCAAGACAAAAACATAGACTCTGGGACATCAGAGCACTGCAGTGATTTTAAATAAGAAACAAGGGTGTCAGTGTCGCAAGTTGCTTACACTATCTGCCTTTCCAGAAAGTCCACTCCTATGGTCTTTTTGTAGTCCTTAGTGAAGACGCCCTTGCAGTAACGTTGAATCATACTGGACTTGCCAACCGCTCCGTTGCCGACAACAACCACCTTGATGGCCACTTCCATGTCCTCCTCCAACATGGTGGAGCTGGTTTTCTCAGTTCCACTCTGCCTGGGTAGTTTCACTAATGTGACATGAACACATAAACCACCTAAAAGAGTAAAATAAATGAAACATGAACATGTAGCACATCTTTAAATCCTATTAAATTAAAACATCCAGTTTTTTTACAGTGTTAGTTATAAACTTGATTTACTGTCAAAGTTTGGTTAAGTTCAGCTTAGCATCAACTTTCTGACATCTAGTGATGAAAACACACTTTATGCCACTTCTATGACAGTTAAAACTTAGAGTTAAGAGACAGAAAACCTCTAAACTGAGGCTTCAATCTCAAACTTGTATTCTAATATAACCACTCTTCAAAAAAAGCACATGAATTTATTGAAACACTTACAATCAAACCGTTTTCTTGCTTCTCGAGGCTTTATGAGACATTCAACTAAACCAATGGGAAAGAGAACACAGATTACCTTACAGGTGAGATCTGTGCATCCTCACACTGTATCTTTGGATCAAATTAGCTGAACAAACATATACAATTAAAATACTAAGCTCCACACATAAAATAATTCATTGGCCAGTGGTCAAAACTCCAAATTATCCCATTTCAACTTCTTTTGCAGTTCAGCAAATTTAAAATTAAATTACTGTCAGCACTACAGGTTACCACAAGACTTTAATTTAGGAGGGAACGCACTATAATGAATTGCTGTAGTAAAAACTCAATGTGTGTAATTGTCCTTTAAAATATTAGCTGTGCTCAAATCAAACAAACTGTTGTAAATCTTACAGGGAGCGGTTTGTTTGGAGCCGCTGTGCAACATGTTTATTCTTCCTTGAGCACCGAGAGCAGCAGACTCCACATAGCAACTAGGTTTTCCACAGTTATATGTGTGGAGCTGCTGAGTGCAATGCTAAACAACATATTGTGGGAAAGCTGTTCCTAATGGACACTGACAACCTACTGTGTGACTGTGCTGTCCAACAGCCTGGATTTGAGTCACAATATGTATTGTAGTACAATATATTATTCATCAACTATAACGGATCAGCATGAGGCAGCATTTGTTATGACATACAAGCAAAATATTGCTTAAAATAAAACAGCCTGCACTTTATTTGCATCTGATGTGAAGTTTTACATTCACAGCAAAATGCATCCTGTACATTTAGATGTCACCTCAGCTCTAACTGATGTCAGGGTCCCCTTGCCAAGTTGTCAGTGTAATCATTTCTAGATGTGTAGGCTGAATTTGATTTAGGGTCACAGAAAGGGAGTCCAAGTGGTTATGCCGTTTTTCCACCGACTACGACATTATTACCCCCATTCATACTGCAGCCCACACATTTTACAAAATCATACACCTCTACTCCTAGACAGTGAGTCATCTTCACGGGCCTCAAGGCGGGGCACCGCTAACTAAACCCAACGTTTTAGGGCACAGAGAGAATAAAAACACTATAATGCCGAAAGATGTCATTGCTCGTTTCTGTTGAGGTTTAGTGCTCCTGTAAGTAATGCGGTATTTCCAGAGTCTGTTAAGAGAAGTTAGGTTTTTAGTTAACCTTTCATTCTACTTAGGGTGATCACATTCCTTCGCCTTGGTCAAGATATAACCCGTTAAATAGAAGCCGGCAAACAGAGTCTTTAATCACCGAGCAGAACTACTGTAAGTTGTATAATTAAATCTGAATGAAGGAAGCGGTCCTGTTCTAGATGGGTTTAAAAAAAAAAAAAAGCAAACAGACTGGGCAATTTCTTACCTGTAAAGAAGTCACGTTACAACTCACCCAGTATCCGCCAGCATTAGATGAGCTAATCAGTCAGCTATCTCACAATCACATATCTTTAACCTCCCTCCGCTCTTCTCTGTGGCAAGAGGGAACGCCAGCGAGTCTCGTGCTACGGTTGCCTAGCTAAGGTTAGCCACTTTTCAAACAGAACAGAACCTAATGTTAACGCTACTGTTCCACCCGGTTACGATGTTTAACTAAAATCTGAACAAACCAAATGTTATCAGCTTCACAACAACAAATAAAGTTTGATTAACGTCAATAACCGGGTAAAATCGGTGACATTTACAGGATGAAAATGCATGACTATCTATCGGTGAGCCTACGTTTCAGCTATGTTGCGCATAAGAGTAGCTAACGTTAACCAGGCAACTGGCTAGCTTACTAATGTTTGTTGCTAAGCAGTAGAGCCAAAGAGTGCACAGTGCAAGAGAATCAGCTACCACGGAAAAAAACGTCGTCCGGAAGTCTTGGGAGCATCTGTAGTTCCAAAGTCACGACTGTAAATGTTTAAGCCATTACATCTATAATGACTCCATCGCGATATGAATATTTTCTCCACAGATATCATACTTGTTCCTAGTGTGTTTAATCTCAGCGGCCGACGTTACAGACCACATCAACCAGAAGAAAAGTGTTCACTGATTAATAGGCTATTCGTGATAAACTAGATTTAGGAATTCAAAACAGCGCTACACTCAGCGGTCACTTTATTATCTCGGCTATACACATGTTGGTACAGTCCAGTGCAATCCAATACCATAAAATATACTTTTCTTATGCTTGAAATGCTGAGTTTTTGTTGAACCTTCTTAGAGGCCATAACATGTTTGCATGGAGATTGTGGTCTTTGTTCCGTGTGTGCCTTTGTTTATACTGATTGGTTGTTGCAGTTTGATTTTTTTTAGACAACTTACCAATATATAAGTATAGCTATAAATATTTAAGATACTATGTATATTAGAAGTGCATGAGTAAAAATTACACTAAGTAAGCCTAATAGGTTTTGCAGTAATGCATTTGTCATATTTTGTACACTGCAAAATATGACAAATGCATTAGTCCCATTAAGGCATATGGGACATGTCCCTATCCCCAGTGGTGAAACATGTATGTTGACATATATATTTACAGTAAATGAACGTGCCAATACAAAATAAATGTATCCTACTCTATTACAAGTAAAGGTCCTTCATTCATTATGTACGTAAAAGCACAGAGGTAACCTATTATCAGCTAAATTGTGCCTATAAGTATTATCAATAAAGGTAGGTCATTCTGCGTGAAAATGGCCCTGTCTTAATATTAGATTGTCATTACTAATGCAGCCATACTTAAATTTTATTTTAATGTTTATGAAGGTAGAGTCTATGGCCTAGTAGTTGAAACTGATTAATAGTAGTTTAGGTATATAGTATATCAGTGGATTATAAGATTGCCACGACATATTATATAAAATCTTAATTTCATAAAGAATAAAACGCATATTTCAATCATAGATGCGTGCATCTGACGTAGGCATGTTGTGTAGTGTAATATAAAGTAGAAATAATACTAATACTTAAGTGCATGTTCTTTAAAATTGTATAGTGTTACAGTACTTGCATTTGGTTGCTTTTCACTACTGCCTATGTTTGACAGAACCCCGCTGCCCTCACACCTTAATCACAGGACACCTAAGATAAGTTTTCCAAACTCTTGATTAACTTCGATTATTAATTGCAGAAAGTCTCGATAAAAAAGAGGCTACCTAAACCTTGCTACTAGACAAATATTTACATCTCGGTCTATGGGTAAACCCACGTGTTCTGGGTACGTTTTAATGTATCAAACGCAAGTTCCTGTTGCATTTAGGTCGGCGTCGGAGACCATTCGTAAAAATAATACAGTCTTTAAACCACTCTTTATTTTAATCGAAACGAATGGCTCGTAGTTGTCATACAAAAGTAGGAAATATTTTCTTGTGATTTTTTTTTTCTTCAATTTAGTTGAGCACGAACATCATGAAAGGGAGATCTTCGCCGGTTTACGCGGAACAACGAAACGAGCGTACACACAGTACGACAGCCGTTCTCTTCCTGAATTGTTTAAAAACGTCATCATTTACCCGGGCTCGTTGTACAGCCCCATTTTTTTGTTTTTTGGCGGGATTGAACTTAAAGGAAGGAGCTCCGACGTCTAATCGGTAATGAAACGATAACAGAATAATTTAAGTGTTTCCTTGGTACATTTAATATGACGTGCGATACGTTGGTGATTGTTACAGAGTTCGCTGGTCTTCGACACAGTGCCAGCTGGTTTCATGGCTTCATATTAGCTAGCATCTCCCACAGTGGAGTAGTTGGCCTGTGTTCGGTTTAGATATGTGTCGTTGAGTAACTTAGCTGGTGCTAAAGATGCAGTCAGAGAAACGTGCTCTGTTACTGGCTAAATAAGTGGGGTAGCTGGTTTTATAAAGGATAACACTCATTTTATTAAGCCCACTGAGCACTTCATATCTAGCTTCTTCATTTATTTCATAAATCTTTAGAGGCTAGTATTGGCAGGCCAGTGAACTTGGCTTTCTAGTGGATTCAGTTGATTTTAGGCATATACTGGAATCAACATATACCTTAGTGAAATTAGTGACGGCAGCTTTCTAAGTCCAACTTGATGCAAATAAAACTATCCTGAAAATGAGTAACAGCCTTCTGCATAAAACTTTGGATTCTTCACCTTTCCATATTCTTTAATCGTGTGTCTACAGAGTATGATGACTTGTGGTGTTTGAACATTTTGAATGATCTTTTAATGTAAAGTGACTAATTCCTGAGTAGTTGAAGGGTTCAGATAGCTTACTTTAAAGACAACACTGTCATGATGAAGGAGGGCTTGTCCATAATTTAACAATCCAAGTGTTGTCAGTGGTTTACCACAGGCATAAACAATTTATTAACCTTCAATGAAACTATTAATTACATCTTATAAAGCCTTTATAAATGGCTTCTTATCAGGAAATGACACCCAGTTAATGTGTTTTTGTGGCAGAAACATCTGACATATGAGACCAAATAGGGTCAGCGGATTACTAATTGTTGGCATTGTTGTTATGAATCAATGTATTAGATTCATGAAGATTTAACTAGTTGTGCATTTTTACCCAATATACTCTGTGCTGTTCCCCAAATGCCAGCACCCTGGTGAAACCTATAAACAGAAATAAAGCATTGCATCTGGGGAAGAGCTGTGCAAATTGTTTGACTGTTAGGAACGTCTTTTGAAGCTCTCATCTCACCATGCGTACAAAAATTTAAAAATGCCATTGTATCAGATGTGCTAGAATGGTGGTAGCTAATGGCCTGTTATCTGTTGTTCATTAAACATTCTTATTTTACCTTACCATCAGGCACAATGCAGTTTTCTCGCCGAAGAAAGAACCATGTTGCAAACCCTCAGATGGAGCTCTATGGACACGCTCTGCAGTTCTATGGGAAACCTCCTCTTGAAAACATCTCTCTCACTGAATTTGAGACATTTGCTGTGGACAGACTGAAATGTAAGACCTTGCTCAAGTGAAATTTAAAAATTGAAATTGGATGTAAGCATGGTTTTGTCTGCTGCTGTGAAATACATTCTTAACATATTATAAAAAGGTCATGCTATGTACATTGTCCTCTGCAGTGTTGAAGATTGTTGAGAGTTTGGGAGTGAGCCACGTGAAACTGTCAGAACCGTACAAACACAAACTGGAGTACGAGTCTAAAGTCCTGAACCTTTCTCACAGACTTAGCACTGTGAGTATCTTTAGCATGGCAAACGTCAAAACTGTTTAAAAAACTTAGCAGTGTGTAAACCCCTATCTCCTTTACTGAGTTCACATATCACAGTCACAAAACGTCCTTTCACTTTCATTTTATCTCATAACTAAAATTAATTAAAATCTCAGGTGAGAGCAGATGAATACGAGAAACGAAGAAAGGACCATATCTCCCACTTTATTCTCAGACTCGCCTACTGCCAAACGTAAGTCTGTTATTTCTTTAGAATGACTCTTGTGAAAAAATGCTATGCAAGTGCATGTATTTCAAATACAATGAAATATTTGTTAATTTCTGTTGGTGTTTCATAGGGAAGATCTGAGGCGCTGGTTTATACAACAGGAAGTTGATCTATTCCGTTACCGCTTCAATGACCTGTATCCAGAAGAAAAGCTTGAATTTCTGCACATAAATAATCTGCAGTATGACAGGGTAAGTTTCTGGAAGTATTTATTGTTTGTATTTGCTGTATTGTTACCAGAGGGTTAGATTTGAATAACGGTGAATAATACTGTGCGTTACATTCCCAGCTCAAGTTCTGAGTGTGTTGTGTTAGACCAGGAGCCAGCAAGCTGTGCAAGCTGCCTCTGTTCACAACACACTGATTTTCAACAGTGTTTTCACTAGATGGAGCTGTATGCTCGCTGTAACTGGACCCATTAAGGACTTTTGTTTAATGGTGATTAAAATGTTTCAGTGTGTTGAGAATTTTGTGGAAATATATTTCAGAAATGATTAACGTACACAAATGCTATTTTGAATGCTCGTAGTAATCTTAATGCGAATAATAAAGGTATAACAGCAGTGTGTTTACATTTTGCTATTATGTATTAAGTATGGCTTTGGACCTACCAAAGGAAAGCACTTCAAGTTTTCATAAAGTAGCGGTGAATGCCTATAGGAAAAATGAAAAATCAATTTAATAATTCATCAGTAGGTAATGTGTAGGGCAACGATGAAAATGGTGCTTTCATTTGATAAATGATGTTTGGTTTCCATGAGCCTCAGACTTCTGTGTATTCACACTTGACACCGTTCTGCCTTTGCACCTCTTCAGTGTCATTCATCATCTTCATCAATCATTTTTCAGATTAGTGCCGAGGAGAAGGAGAACCTAAAGTCTGAACTTGTCAATTCCAGTGCTGTGATCAGTGGAGTCGTCGTGGAGGATCAGGACTTCTACAAAGTGAGTTGCTCATCGCTTTCCATTGAAACCACTGAGAGTTTTAAGTGTTTCTGTCTCCATCAGACAGTATCGTTCTACAGTTTATATTGCTTTATTTCCTATGTGGTAAATGAAAGTTGCAGAGGCAAACTGTCTCTACATACATAGTGCCATGACCTTTTTTTTCTATTCTGAATGATAGAACTTTAACAGTTTTAACATTATCTTAACAGACTACCACACAATGTTAAAATCGCCCTCCCCTCTGTGGTTATCTTCAACGTGACTGTTCTTTTCACTTTCAAAAGATCAAGTATTTCCTCCCGAGCTACTTTTTACTGTTTTGTTTGTTTGTTTGTTTGTTTGTTTTTGGTCATTCTTAAGCGCTTAATGGTCATTTTAATGAAGTAGTGTCCAGAACAACAGGAATTCTGTACTGTGGATATTAATGTGGCACTTTGAAAGTTGAGATTGATTGTTATGAGTTTTATCTGCGAAATACATTGGTTGGAGGTCTGGTCTCCATTAATGGAGGCTGTGTTACAGACTGAGGAAATATTCCTCCCTGATGGTCTTAATCAACTTTGTGGAGATTTCATGTTCTTAAAAATGCATCATCTGAGTAACTTCCATTACATTTTATTGTTGAATTACTTAATTTTTACATAGTGGAGAAATCTCTTAAATCGGTCTGAATAGAGAGCCTGAAAAGTCATTGTCTGATTGACAGATTGCTGTTAAAATCTTTCGCAGCTGAATGTATTCAGGTCTACAATTTGTGTATTCACATAATGGAAAAGAAAAAGAAAATGTCAAGGTCCTAGTACTTGAATTTAAATTTACATTTTTCACTTGTTGCTGACACGAATGTGCAGTTAAGCAAAGATTTGGCCTTAACATCCTGGCACTTAACATGCCTGCAAATGGATTATTAACAAGTACATCTGTTTAATACAGTGACTATTTAAAACATTTTTTCTCCAACTCTAATTTTATTTTGAAGGTTCCATTTCAAGATGCCCTGGATCTGGTACGAACAAGGAAAGTGTACCTCAAAGCAGGCTATGTGTACATCCCTCACCAAGACATTGTCGCCATTGTTCTCAATGATTTTCGCACAAGACTGTCTAAAGCTCTTGCAGTAAGTGTTTGCATCTTCACTGTTTTAGAAAGGATGAATAACTGATGTTATGTAATCTAACAGAAAGCTCAGAAACAAATTGGATTGTGTGCTTAAGAGAACTTTGACAACTTCAGCCATATTTTGCTGTAGTTTATGCTGTAAAAATATAATGGCTGTTCAGACCCCTTCACCTTTGTAACCATTGTTATCAACTAACACTGAACAGCCCTTAGTGATAAAGTGAATAGTAGTATGTGTATGTGTGTACACATATAATATCTCTATCACAAAACAAAAACGCTGAGTAAAGGGCTATATTTGCATCTTTTTTTTCTACATTTTTTAAATAATGTGACAAATATCATGGGCTTTTTGTTTTGGCAATATCGAGCCATGACTTTTTGGTATTGTTACACACCACGGAACATATTTAAAGAAATATTTGCAGATTTATTAAAAATCTAAAACTGAAATCTGTCATAACCAAAGGATTGAGACCCTTTGCTGTGGCACTCCAATCTGTGGCCGCGTACGTAGTGAGAAGTGTCTGTAACTTAATGGGAGTCTTAACTGTGGCAAAATGAACTAACTGGACGTAGTTTAGAAAGACACACGCCTGTGTGTAAGTGTGTGTGTGTGTGTTTGGCCCCACAGTTCACACTATATCAAAAACCAAGCCATGAAGTCCAAGGAACTCTGTAGAATAAATAAAAATATGATGACTCATAGATCAGGGCATGGGTATTTCTAGAGCTTTGAGCGTTCCAAGGAGGACGGTGGCTTCAGTAATTATGGAAGAAGCTTGGAACAACCAGGACTCCTCCTAGAGCTGGCCATCTGTCCAAGATGAGTAACTGGGAAAGAAGAGACTTGGTCAAGGATGTGACAAAAAAAAACCAAGTCAGTTTTAAATATTTGCATAGAATTCTAAAAACCATGTTTTCACTTTGGCATTGGTTGAGTGGAGATTGATGAGCAACATTGATAACAGTACTTGTACTTTATGTAAATACATTTTATGTATAAGAGAGATATATTCATATGGTTCCATATACGTATAACTGGTTGTTCTGTTCAAACAGCAAGTATGAAAGTGCTTTTGTTTTAAAAGGCTGTGGAAGGGTGTCTGAAGGCACAATGTGGGCACACTTGTGCATTGCATTGAATGCTCTGCAGGACACTGAACATGATGTTTTGGGAACCAGAGGCATTTTTTTTTTATACACGTGACGAGACAACCATGGTTCTGTTATATTGCGGTGAGTGGTCCTGACTGGGGAGCACACACAAGCGTGCTAGGCAACTAAAGGCGGTGGCACTGTATAGGTGCCAAAGAGGTAATTGAACCCTTAGGTTTTTTTAATTTCATTTTTCCTGCATTGAGCAGTAGAGTCCATAGAACTCTGAATATTAGTCAGCCTCGGATGCCTATGCACATACATGTACGTTATGTGTCCTCCTTTAGTTTGCTTCTTATCACCAGAAAGCCCACTGTTGAAAGATGCACTGCCTTTCCAAAGCAGCTACTCGAGTCTGCCTTGGAGCTCCCAGTTGATTACTTTGGCACTTTGAACAAAGGTCCGTTTTTGTTCTATGGTGGTGTTATGTTGTCCAGCTCTTGTATTTAACTGAGCAATCACATTCAATCGGTGCATTTCAAAGTAAAGTCTGTGTTCATGACAAAGATTGCACTCTGCTTAGCCACTGATCTAAAAGGTCTATTGACAAATTGAAAAAAACAAAACAAACCCACTACTGGACCAGATAGGTGAAGAATCCCCATAGGACTACACTGGCTGTAGAATCCATTGGAACAGTGGGTAACATGTGCTTTATTTGCTTTAACCTGAACACGTTCTCTGTCATAGCACCAGCAGGACTTTTTTCCCAAATGAGGGGGGAAAAAAAAGAAATTAAAAAGGACAACTTGGTCCAGTTCCCATTTCCTGGTAATTATGCAGACCACTAGCTGTTGGAATGCAGTTAACGCTCCACAACAATTTTTGTTGTAACTGTGCCATTGTGACTGTTTGTGTCACTATAATGGGCATTGTCCTCCACTGGGGACAGCAAGGGGACATTGCAGAAAATGTCTCATTAAAAAGGCATGAAATTGAAATCTGCTTCCCTGTATGACTCCGGCTATTGGTTTGATGTTTATTTTAACAGAGAGACATATAGTAGCCTATAATAAGCAGCTTTTATTGTGCTATGTGTAAGGCAGACTTGAAATGATTGAGACTGCTAATTGGAGTCATGTCTATAAAGCAGTTGGTCTAAGCTTTTTGTTGGGTGTGGATGTGAGTTCATCTGTAGGTTTGCTCTTAAGCTAAAAATTAGACTGCTGGAAATAATATATAGCAAAAGATTTTGTGTTCAAACTGAGCGTTGAGCTTACTCCTGGTAGATAACTTTGGTTTACCTGTTTGGTTAACTTTATTTTTTTTTTTACAGGTTTCTACCTTTTTGGATGATGTTCTGAACAAAAATGCTGTCTTAATTATAAGTGTGTGTGTGTGTGTATCTATATTTCCTGAAGGTTTAAGTAGTAATTTATTTCTGTATTTGGAGTTTGTTTTTTTTCCACTCTGATTGAGTTACTAAGATGTGGCCTTGTATAAATATTGTTCTTTTTAATGCTTAATCCTTGCACCTTGCAGTGATATGCTCTAATCCTTTGACCTACACTACTCACCATTACTCGTGTGATACCCATTTCCTCTGCAGTTGACAGCCCGCTCACTGCCAGCAGTGCATTCTGATGAACGGCTCCAGCCGCTCCTTAACCACCTCAGGTAAACAGCAGGATTAATAACTTTGTTGCCATTTTGAAAGGACCCTGTGGAAAAGGAGATTTAGCAGGATTGATCTTTGGCACCAGGGAGGTTTGGGGGCTGTGGCTGTTCTGAGACAACCATGTAGACAGATCCAGATGTTGGGTGAACTTGTGGTGCCACTCTTGTGTGCAGCAGCATTATCTGTTCCTAGTATACTTGTCTTGTTGGTAGGCCTGGAATGGACTCTTTATCCCGCCGCTGTCCTGCTGTCAAGCTGTTCTGATGACTTTAAAGACACAACATGCAGCTCACGTCTCACTTTCAGTGTGGGTTGAATGGGATCGCGCTTCTGGTGCAGTAAAAAGCATTGCTTATCTTGATGAGTTGAGGGGCAAACCTTTGTTAAATATTCAATACAAGCCTGTCTCTTCCTCCAGGTACTGCACTAAAACTGCATGTTGGTTTATCAATACTTAAAATTTTGCCTATTACAAAAAAAGCACCTCTAAATCCAAACAAAAGATCCGCTGCTAGCTTGTTTTACTGAGGCATCAACTGTAATCGATGCCTTGCTGTAAAACCTTAGAGGTGGTCACCATTGAAAGTTAATGTGAATCAATAACAGCACGTGCTTTTGCATTAAGTAGTAGCTTAATAGTAGGTGTCGTTTCAGTTTCAATAGCAAAGCGAAGTGGCTCAGAACACTTCACAGGTCTTTAATTTACTTCAGATGAAAGTACGAACATGAATTTAGGAGTGGAAGAAGTCATGGTGCCTGATTGTTTATGGGGGATTAGTGGGCAGGTTGTTGAGATTAGTGGGCAGGCCACTAATCTCTATGGCAGGGGGAAACACAATGTGATGTGAAGCACTGCCACACGGGATTTAGTGGACCGCCAAAGTCATCGATTTTAAAAATCGGCTGATGGAGGCTTACCGGTTTGTTTGGAAGGATGTTACAAAGGCTGTATGATATTGAAGTTTGTAATATTGCATTCAAGTTTTCATTATTTTAGCTGCTTGTTATAAAAATGGATAAAACATCCCTCAGACAATCTGACCATTTTTTATGGCAGTCCTAATTGCTTTAATATTACTAAAGAAATTCAGTCTTACTTCTCAGACCAAATAGTTCTCATATTTGTGTCTTACTGTAGTCATGCCTATGTGGGACAAGATTACAGCAACCAGAAGAACGTTGGGAAAATCTCCTTGGAACATATCGATTCGGTAAGTTGCCTTGACCATCTATTCTTGAAATGTCAAGCGCAAGGTGCCATTTTATTAAAGGGGAGAAATGAGGTTTGTATAGTAATACTAGTGGCCCAGAACTGGGAATGAATCTAAGTATATCTAGTGGTTTTGGTTTTAGTCAGTCAGTGACACACTGGGCCTCACCATTCATACAAATAGATTTGTTCATACTTGAGGCAAATCAATGTGGTATGTGTGAATTTGTTTTACTGAGGGCTTTTTTTTTTTTTTTTTTTAGATCTTACTGTTTCTTTTGGCACATTTCATCACAGCAGTCTGTACATTTCAGTAGTTATTAGGAAAATCCTTTCTCACTTAGCTACCTCATGGTATGACTGCAGATTGCTGTTCACCTAACATCACCTACTGTAGGCTGCAGTGTTCTTGAATCTAATGTCTTGGTGAATGTTGTCCCCTTGACTGCCTCACATATTAGTCACTGACTGCTTTGCTTTAGAGAGATGTTTTTAGCATCTAACTTTGTGTAGCCAGAAACCTTCCCTATTTATTTCTGTCACAGCGCTGCTCTGATGATATGCCAGTGACAGATGTACTCATCTTTTTCTAATTGTTATGGCTCCTCTAATATGACTACTAAGTCCTCAGAATTTTGGTTTTTGTTTGCCAGTTCAGACAGCAGACTCCTTTTCCTTTTCACAAACTAAGCGGAAAAGGCAGCTATAATTTGGCACTTTTTGGTGTTGATTCTACCAAGGATCAAATCTCACAAACACACACCTCCTCATGAGCAGGTGGTATTCATCAGTCTGGAACAAACACATGCTCGTGCAGTTAAGAGAGTTTGGTAAATCTTACTTGGCACACTTATACGAACAGGCCTCAGAGAAGAAATAAGAGAAATTTAGGACAAGAATATGAAAATGTTCCTTCATGATGCTCAGTATGTTTAATATGTGGTTGATAGGACTGAAAATTACATTTACAGGTACTGATGATTTTTAGTTGTTTATTTTTGCATGATAAGTAATTTGTTGTTGTTTTTCTGCATCCAGCTGTCTGGAAAGTCCTTCCCACTGTGTATGAGGCAGCTCCACCAGGCTCTTAGAGAGAACCACCATCTCCGCCATGGGGGCCGTATGCAGTACGGCCTCTTTCTCAAAGGCATCGGCCTCTCTCTGGAGCAGGCACTGCAGTTCTGGAGGTCAGAGTTCATAAGAGGCAAAGTGGATGCTGATAAGGTAATTTTGACAACACTTGAGTATAATATATTTTTTTCTTACTTACTTAAAATTTTATTGCTTCTAACTTGAATGTGTTGTCATAATAACACAGTCAACTACATTATGCACAATTGAGCAACATAACAATTATGCAATGATCCATGTCATAAAAGACATGGGTTGATGCCCATGGTTAGATTTACATGTAACCTAATCCATCATTATTTTCAAAATAAGATTAAATGGTTTTAGTATTATTATTATTCAACTTTTGCATCTATTTTTTTGGCTTGTGACTTTAAAAACGTAGTGTACTAATTCCTTAAAACAAAGGATGAATTAATTAGTGTACATCAGTATATGGGAAGTTATAACATGAAAGTCACAAAAAAGCTTAACTGAATCTAAAAACTTAAATTTAAACAGTTTCACATCAAAAATGTTTTGTTTTTTTTTGTTTTTTGCCACCATTTAAGAACTAATTGGGCTTTCCTTTGCCACATATTAATCTTCTTTAATTGTAAAAATAAGTTTCCTGCTGGTTTAACAACATTTGTAATTGAATGTAATTAAGACATTCATTGTGTCAAACTGTAAACCCCGTGTCATATATCAACCCAAGTTCCAAGTTGGTTGTATCATTACACCCCTAGTTGCCGCTGTGAAAACTTTAGAGCTGTAAAATCCTGGCTGTAAGTACTGTGCTGGTTTTGGCACACAAGTTTTAAACACATAAATCAGCTCCCTCAACTGGACTTCTGGGGTTATTTTTCATTGTCTCGTTGATGCATGGGAAAAACATGCCCACCAATGCAGAATCCTGCAATGTTTCATGCAGGGCAAAATGTTGTGTGGCTACAGCCTCACAAAGAGTCCATCTAGCCTACCTTCAGCTGCTCCTGGCCTAGTATCTGTTATTGGCCCCCAGTAGGACCCTCATGGTACACTGGATTCATGTTGCATCCCCTTTTTGGTGCCCCATTTCTGAGGTGGCTTGATGCTCATGCACATGCTCCCAGGGAAAGTATGATGGGCTCTGCACAGAGGCCAGCTCTTGTTCCACTGCAGAGGCAGCAGTATGGTGCTGACCAGATCACAGCTCTCACAGTGATGTATGTGTTGTGTCAGGGACTACACTTGGTGGCAGACTGCACAAAGCCTACTCATTTGTATGCGGCAGACACAGAGAAAAAGATGGGAGCCAGCAATGCCAATAGGGAGACTTGGAGAAAGAGGCAATGTAATATTAGACTAGAGGGAGAGACGAAATTGATGAAACGAACTGGATCTATCAATTTTTCCTGTGCAGGATGTTGGGCTATTATTTTGGAGCCATCTTTGTACCACCTTGTAGTGTGGTTGCATGGCCTCAGGGCAGGACTGCTTGTTTTACAGATGTTAATTAAATTCCACTAACTGACACCATTTTTCACAGTATAGGTTTGGCTTCCTCTGGGGCTTTTCCAGCAGTGGATGAGATTCATTGGATGTCACTTAATATTAACTGCTGTTAAAGTTTGATTATAAAACATAAACCAATTTATTTTTATCCCTAATATTTTTAGTACATTGGAAAGAAGCCTTCTAATTCCTTTTTTGCAACCCTGTATAAAAAAAATCCGTAGTCAGTTTTTTTAGTCTGTCTCTTTTTGGATAAATCCAAGTTGTTGTCGTATTTAGTCATTCCTTCATCAAGATGGAGGAATTCAATGGGACTCATACGATTAAAATGAAATCAAAGTGAGTTTTTGTGTCGTAAATGACATTTGCTGATATTGGCTTAACTTATTGTTTGTGTTTTTAAAAACGGTAGGTGTTTATCTGATTTGTTAGGAAAAAATCTTTTACTGATAGTGGAATTGATATTCAGTATTTGTCGGGGGGGCGTCCATTTCTTCTTTCTGCTGTGTTTGTAGTCCTCCACCTTTTGTTGTTTCTAGGGTTGAAACCGCCTGTAGTGCAGATTAAAAACTCCAGTAATGGTGTTATATACCAGAGGGATTAGAGCTATAGGTGCATCAGTCACTATGGACTGAGCTGAAGAAGCCAGGCTAAGTTTACACACATGCACTCACACACACACATACATATAATCCCTTTTATTGTGTCCTATTTCTCTGTCTCCATCGCCACAGGTTTTTGTGAATGTGTCCTAGAGTGTGGGGGGATTTTACAGCCCCACGAGCCAAAATGTGGCTCTGCTTCTTTTAATACATCCTTTGTGAATATGTTTCTCTACTGTGATCATCTGAAGTCCCTCTTTTGGAGGTCAGCGGTATTAAAAGTATATCCAGAATTATTTAAATGGGGGAATTGAAGCTGGCGATTAGAAGAAACCCCGATTCATGAGTATTTATTAAATGCTAGTTTTGTAATCGGTTTAATTTTAAACTTCCATATTTGGTACCTCAAACAAACTGAGTCTCACCAGGAAGAAATGAAAGTTTAACATCATATCATCTCTGTCTTTGTATCAAATTTCTAGACCACATAGGATCTTTTCATGTCCTAATTATTTCACATAATACATATTAAACACACTTTAGGTTTATGAAGTTGGGGGGGGTCTTAAATCAGGAAGCAGCCTTTTGAATCCTTAAAAGCTCTACATAATTAATATTTGATTTATTGTACTTAAAGAAGATTTTATGGCTTTTTAAATTGCCGTTGCAGTTTGTCACATTAGCAATTTCAACGGTTTTATTGCAACATTAATGTGCTGTGATGGGTATAGTCATGGTGATTGTGTTCTCCCACTGTCGAAGCACACTCTGTGTATTTTATTGTTAGATTTTTAGAGGCAGGGTCCCTGTAACTCATTTTTAATGGCTGCAGAGATATACTGTACATATAAAAGGAGTTCACTGTGAAGATTTTGTAGCATGACCCCCATCAAAAAAGTATGAATGGCTTTTTGGTTGAGAACAAACAGGACAGAATGTGATGTGAAAGTCTACACGTCTGACACTTCGAAGTTTATTGATACAGTTCACATGTGTCCTTGGTCTTGGTGTTTTGTTGTTCGGGAGATCTTGTAAAGATTTTCCCAGATAATAAATCACATGGTGGGATTGAATGCAACCCTGCTACAGTGTGGCCATAGATAAATGTAATAAATTTAAGCAAGGCCTAGTTTATTTCTGACTGTGAATGCAGTCTGTTAGCACGACTTAGTAGTAACTTGGTGCTGTGCTGTAAATAAAAACAAAAGGGTTAGAAAATGTATTCAGATAAAAAATGGGGATGCTCTGTTTATTCAGCTTAAAAATTCTACACAGATCTTATATAAACCTGTCACTGTAACCGATTTCTTTTTGATCATTTTCAAGACTAATTGTTCAGTCTATAAAATGGTGACAAATACCCATCACATTATTCTATAACCAGACTTCCTCGTTGTTTGACCAACAATCCAAAACCCTAAGATGTTTAGTTCACATAAGACACAAGCAGTTTTTACTTCAGTACATGTATGTACATTTACGTCAATACTCGTTCTACAGGAAAATATGGCCCCTGTGGCTGAAGCATTATCATAAGTGATTAGATTGATAATACTGATGTATCAATGGGTGAGCAACATTTTACTGTTCAGTTGGAGCGAGTTTTCGCTACTCCAGCTACAGTTTGGTATTTTAGCAAAATTCAGACCCGTTCCACTTGGTCGCAGAATAAATCCGGGGTGGATTTGGTTTTGATACACAAATCTGTCTTCTTTCTTTTTTTTTTTCTTTTTTTTTTTATACCTTCTGTCCAAATTTTGAGAAACATGGAATAGTGATAGATTTTTGTAAGTAGTCATTTCAGCTGCCAAATAAATATAGTGGAGTAAAAGGTTCAATATTTTCCTCTGAAATGGAGTAGAAGTAAGTATAAAATGGGAAAAACTGAAAACATTGTATGTTATTTCCCACATCCGTTCCTTTATTTACAACACACTCTTCATACTGATTCAGACTCTTCAGGACAAGGAGCAACAGCACTGAGACAGAAGGATGGCCGTATAACCATAAGTCAACTGTCTAAACTGTGGTAACACCTGTATAGTGGGCTCTCTCTAATAGTGCTATATGTCAGTGAGGAAAACGCTCTGTCAAAACTGACATGATGTATGACAATGTCTCTTTTCACCCCAACCTTGTCCCTGTTACTCTCATCCTCACTAATTCTTTCTCTTCCTCTCTTCTCTCTTTCTTGCTCTCTGAAGTTTGACAAAGCATATGCCTACGGCATCCGACACATGTTTGGCAAAGAAGGCAAACGAGCAGACTACACCCCCTACAGTTGTATGAAGGTGATTTTGTCAAACCCACCCAGCCAAGGTGACCATCATGGTGAGTTTGCAGCTGTTGAAGAAGCCATTACCCACGTGATATGCCGCTCGTCTGTCATTATCAGGCTGTGGAATAGTGACACAACTGATCGTGGACACTGTTATTACCAAGATGAATAGATCATTTTCAACAGCCTGACTTTCAGTTTCCAAGTAGCATATTGTGAATAATATATTTACATTTCTTCTATATCTATTTCTTTTCATTAATTTTCACTTTGTTTGTAGGGTGTCCATTCCGTCACAGCGACCCAGAGCTGCTGAAGCAAAAGCTTCAGTTCTACAAAGTATCTCCCAGTGGAGTCAGTCAGGTGGGTGTAGGACTCTTCAGTGACTGGGCAGCACTCTAGCCATCGTCCTCTCTTCTACATTTCTCCACTAATCTCATGAAACTCAGCTAATAAAAGCTGTTTTAGTCAGTGGGTTTATGAAATCAGTGTCATATAAAAAAGTTAATTCAGAAACTGGCAAATGGTACTACTCACTACCCCCTCAGTCACTAAGAGCAGTTGATGCTAGAAGTAGTTTTCAGTAACATTCCACTTACAACAAAAGCAATTTGAAATTGGTTGCAGCACATACTTGACACTAACACTGGTGGGCAGATGGCAGGCACCATCTTGTGACTGACTTTGCAGGTATTTGCTCATAAACCAGAGCATTGGACACAAGTTTTATAATTATAATGATTTGCATTTATGGTGGTGTTCACAGGATGATTTTCAATAGACTTGAAAAGTAAACACAGTTAATACAGTAATGATACAGTATGATCAGGTGATGTTCAACATATAGTTTCCTAGTCCTTTAAACTTGCAAATAGCAAGTAGAGCATGGATCGGGTCACATATTTCTGTCCAAACCCGACCTGTGCCTGAGAGAGTGGCATCTAAACCCAACCCGGACCCCACAAGCTTATAGTATATAATGTTCCTGCTGTTCCATTAAACAAAAATAATAAAAACGACAATATCTGGCTGAGACACTGCACAGCTCATCACTGATCCAGTACCAGCACTGAATATGCTGGTGGCAGCCTTCAGGAATATAGAGACTAATGATGGAGGCAAATGCAGACAGATTCCTCAGGATAGTCTCTCTGACTTAGCACTGAAGACCTTGGATTTATTTTTCAGCAGGTCAGTCGCCCTGAGAATGCAGTCACACTAACACTACTGTGGTTTTATGTGAGAATGTGAGCGCCCTTATGTGACCCATCCAAAGCCTGGGCTCCAAACTGGCTGCTCTCACTTTTCAACAGAGCTTCAGAAAACCAGGAAGGAAAAAATAGAAACACACGAAAATAGAAGACTTGAAGGTGTAATCGTTGCCAGCGGCTATTCTACAAAGCTTTGACTCAAGGCATGAATATTTAAATTTGCCCAAATAAGCCTCTGATCTGTTTTCATTATATTTGTAACGGTTTCTTGAAGGCGGTGTTCACTGCTGTCATCATGATTTATGAGGAATGTTTGTGTAGGTAATGGACAGAAAGCCAGTTAAAACTATTTTGAATACATGGTTGCACTGTCATAAAACGTTGACAGTATCTTCTGCAAATGTAAAGTCCGTGTCTAAGGTGTGACAGTGCAGTCAAAATTTCTAAAACAATTTCAGTTTTTCTCTCCTCTGTTTTGTTGCAGATCATGGAGCTGGTTAAAGGAATGCACTATCAGCTGGCGTGCCAGAAGTACTTTGAGCTGACACACAATGTAAGTAAGGGAATTTAATCTGAAGCGGTGCTACCTGTGTCGGGTCCTCACGTGAATGAAGGCTCATGAGAGACTGTCATCTCATCCATTATTAGCTGGCTGTCATGGCCACTTAATTTTTTAATTTTATAGGTTTATTATGGGAGTTAGATCTGTTTTGTCCCTCGTGGATGCTTATTTGATTTAATTTGTTTAAGTCTGGATGCTTGAGTCATCACCCCTTTCAGTCATACTCAAGGTCTTAGTTTTAGATAAAAGCAGGGATTGAAAAAACAAGGTCGCCCATGTTGCGGTTTAGTCCCCCTCACCAGGAGGGTGAGGGAAAACTGGGGTTGGACTCAAGATGGCTGACCCAGGTGCCAGTACAAAAAAGGTGGTTTAATGGAATAAAAACAACAAAGTGACAACATAACAGGGTCCATAATACATAATACATACAACCAGGGAAGGGCAGTGATGACTAAGGAGACCAGGACAAACAGGTAAACACACAAACTAACGACAGGATCTAGGATAGCAGAGGATGAGAACGGACAGGCGAACAAAAAGAACCAATGTACACAATGTAATCCACAGCACAGGGACTGTCAGCGTGGAAGACAAAAGGACATATTGCTAAGCGCATAATAGCGTGATAAGGTCAAGCCAAAACGCACAGGAACTGTCAGCGTAGCATCTTAAACACGTCTAAAATTGCGGGTCAAACATAACATTTATCTTACTTTGGGTAAGTATTGTCCGTTACATGTCGCAATGCTCCGGCCACGACGGGGCGTCTGCCAGAGGTATAAATAAGGAAGCCAACAAATCACCGGAATACGCCTCAGGTGTGTGCACCGACCCACGAGTCACTAATGGCCCGATGCGACACCGCTGAGGCGTTGATCCCGCAAAAAGGGAGAGCAGGAGAGGGAAAAAGAAAGAGAGGCAGGTCGCGCCGAGCGGACCTGACAGCCCATTAAATTCCCATGGCACGATGATGGCTTTTCTTTCAGTTACTCGCTGCATTACATAGCTTGGTATATGATGTTTAAGTTGGAACATTTATTTTGAATTGTACTCTGTATTACATGTGAATAGGATCAGTAGTTACACAAACTTCCTAAAATTGCATTGTGTTTATCTCATGACACATTAATTGTAATAATGATACTGAGGTCTATTTTTTGTTGCTTGTTTAACACATTGAGTGCATTTACATGGACAAGACTATCCCAGTTATTATATTTCTTATTAATGTTGGACCACATAGTAGTTTTGGATCTGAGTTGTTCTGATGCATGTTGGGAAACCAGTGTCCTGTAACTTGTTCACTACAGATTAGAAAAGATCACCGTTTCCATGTTTTCTCCCATCTAAACTACCGAGTAGCTACCCTCATGAACAAGGCCCAGTATGCCCACCAACAGACTTTCATTCAAACCCCAGTGATCAAAACATGTACATTACATTAACACAACTTGTTGCACACTTTTGCTCGATATATACATTTGTTCTGCCTCTGTCAGCCTGTTTTGTACAGTGTACTGCTCCTTTTTCAGTTCTGCAACATATGTATATATTTCATGGTTGATTTTGTTATTCCATGTCCTGAAAGGGCATTTTATCTTTTCAGTTTGCTGTCATTGAATAGCTGGCTGGGGATTTAGCTCACTACTGTGGCCTTGGAATCCCTCATTATTGTTAATAAATTAGTAAATTAGCTAACCCTTCCATATATTCCTCAATGAAGCAGATGTTACACAGTCATCTTATAAAAGGTGACATTGACTCAGTTGGTATTCGTGTAGATTCTCAGTCATCCAGGTCATAGTACGCTAAAAAAACAGAAAAAAGTCATCTGGACTTAGTTTTTGGTTGAAGACGTTTCACCTCTCATCCAAGAGGCTTCATCACTTCTGCCCAACCGGAGATATTTATCCCCATCGGTGGTGTTTCAGTCCTTTGGTGGCCAACGATGTCCCCTGACGACTGTCGTTATAGCCCAGTATCAGTGAGCGTTGTTACCTGTCTTTGAACCCTCACCTGTGGACCGACACCTATTGTCCTGGTGGAGTTGTAGATGGATGACAAGTTGTGTCTTAGTCCACCACCCCTAGTTAGAGGACGGTGTTCTATTTGGACAAAAATAGCTTCCTTGACTCCTCTCTCAAACCAGACTTCACTGTCCTTGAAAGAATGTCCTTTGTCCTTCAGGTGGAGGTGGACTGCTGACTCTGGTCCACTGGAGTTGGCCCTCCTGTGTTAGGCCATGCGTTTGTGCAGCGGCTGCTTAATTTCACCAATGTACAAGTCGTTACACTCCTGACTACACTTAATTGCAGACACCACATCACTCTGTGTCGGTGTGCTACCAACCTGTTGCTTGTTATTTTCTTTAGATTTTCATTTTCATGTTCATCTCTGTTTTCCTGTTTTTCGAGCAGATTGATGACACCAGTTTCTCACTCAACCACCCCAACCAGTACTTTGTTGAGAGCCAGAAAGTTTTGAGCGGGGGCAAGGACATAAAGAGAGAGAAGGATCCACAGAGTTCACAGGAAACCGCTGCTGCCAGAAGATCCACTCCAGCTCAGACAACAGAACCAGGCACCTCCCAGGAACTGACTGAGACCACAGCGGACCTGACCCCTTTCTTTAACGATGCCTGATTTATTTTTTGTTTTTCTTCCTATGTCTTATACAGTTGAGAATAAATGTTTGTATTTTCTGTGTCACATGCTAAGTATTGGTGTTCTTTCGGTGAAGCCTGCTTTAAACAGCATGGTTTAACCTTTATGTGACATTATCCCAACCTTAACATCACACTAAAGTTTCTACTTTGAGGTAATTCCTTGTTAATACGTCGGTGACATTGCATCATTCATTTAACCGTTGTGTTAAAAGTAGCCTCTTGGTTTGTTTTCTTTCTTTGTTTTCACTCTGGTCTGAACTCAGATGGCTTATACCCAGTCTCAGTGCGCAGTCTTTTGGCAGCAATGTGGTTTTTGGGGAGATGAGTAGAACATTTCCCAGCTGTCTCAGAAACAATGTCATTGTATTTGCTGGCAGAAGTATAGATGAAGGGTGGCAGGAGAATGGATGAAAATAAACAATTTTCACAGTTGTATTATGCAGCCTTGGAATACTGCCTCACAGTGCAGTTTATTCAAAACATACGTGGTCAGGAGATATTGCTTCTCTCTTCTCACGATCTTATGTCTGCTCAATAATTTGTGAAAAATGGTGGCTGTCAGAAAGTCAAAAACCTGCAGCTGTGGTTCTGCCAACACTAATCTAGGTTCTTTGGGAGATACAGACATCTCCACTTTTACTTTTCCCTTTCTTTTTTGTCCCTGCAAGATTCTAACCTCAGATCCAATCAGAGGCACTGAAGAGTTGGTGAATGTTATGAATACAAATGCCAGCTCCAGGAGGCCAAAGGAAATATTGAATAACTGAGAAAAAGCTGCTTCAGTAATTTAATGATTGTTAGTTGCAGATTTAATTTAATGTCCCTGAAGGTGTCAAATATTAAAATGTCCTTGCATTTATGCATGTTTCTGGGTTTCAAGACACTCTGACACATTTGGACTACACTTCATCATTGTCTCAGACTTGTAACTTCAGAGCACCAGAGCTGCACATCGCTAGAATTAAATTAGGTCTCAAAATCCAGGCATGGTGCTTGACATAGAGAGGATTTATTCAGTATAATAAGGCAACTGGATAACAGTGCGCAGCCAGGCTGCTGTCAGCAAAAGACCCTTGAAGTTTAATATTTGGTAGAGCATGACTACATTTGACAAAGCTGGCACTTTCTTAGACTGTGGGCAGGCAGATGACTAGGATGGTATTTATCTTCTCCAAATGGATTTACAATCATTAGTCATGAAGTTGCTCACATTTGTCGTGACATTTCTCTTCCCCATGGATGAGAAGTGGTCGGGGGACTGCAACATTCATTCCATGAACCTCACATGGGGGGTGTGCCGTGCAGCTGCAGTGCAGCTGTGTGAATGTGTTACAGTCGTAAATACTGCCAACATAACATCCTCAGGATTTGCATTGCATCAGTAAATGAATAGTACCAGTTTCAGTGTAACAGTGAACAAAGAGAGTGAAACCTCTGTTACAATACAATTAACTCCCGGAGCGACATTTGCATCAAACAAAGCTGATTTTTTGCCTTACAATGTGAAAGTCCAAAACAAATTGAGTTTCTGTTGGTGAACGCTCAACATTGACTCCATTGGACATTTCTATTCACAGTGCATGATTCTCTTTGTCCTCTTCTTAATATAATTTCACCCAGTGGATGAAATGTGGAACAGTTTGATTGGTTATTTAAAATGCACACCAGGAGCAGCTCTCATTAATTTGGGGGAGATGTGTGTGTTCTGTTTTCTATTTATTTTTTAAGGATTAGATAACATCCCATAATGCATACTTGTACGCCTTGCCCTGGAGCTTTATAAAAATGAACACAATTTATTTGATAACTGCTCATTCCTCATTTCAGATTTCATAAAAGGATGATAAAAGTCATGATGGTGTATTAGCTTTTCAGTGGGAGGAAGAACAGATAATTTGGGGACTTCAGGGGATTCTTACCGCTGTGACAAAAGTCATCTTCAGTGTACTGGAGTCGCTGCCGCGCTAGGAAGCAATAAATAAAGGTAATAAAATGTTGAAGCAGTTCTGAAGTAAAACATGATGGATATGAAATTAGAAACTACACACTAAGATAGAATAGAGTATATGTTGAGATTTATGTGAGAAAAGTACACAAAACTGTCAGAAAGTATCCCTTCTTGAATCAAGCTATAAGGGAATCTTTGACTTGGACCATGACAACTGAGCAAGCTCCATGTGCTGATGAAGAGCATGAAATGTGGATTAAAGTCTGGAAAAAAAAATGCTAGTGTCAAAGTTGCTGTATTGCAGAGTATAATTATATGCTTTAAATATGTTATTATTTAGAGCCTTTTGGTGTAAATATGGTTATCAAAGGCTTCCAAATTGAGATGTGAATTGGCAGCAACCTAGAGGCATTTCACAATTATCATAACACATTTAAAACATTTCTTCCAAGCATTTAGAAGAATCAGGGTGAATGTGCGAACATCTAAACCTCTCACCAACTTAAAATAAGTAGGGTTCCAGTGCTGAATAAAACACATTATTTTCTGCAGATGATGTGTCCCGCTGTCAAAAGCATGTGTATTAAACATAATAGCAAGAGGGTGACATTTTATTCCTTTATTCTCCAAATTCACTCAAATGTCATTGTGAGTATATTCACCATTCTCAAATTCCCACTGGGATGCAGTAAACACACTGGCAAACAAAGCAGGACAAAAACAGTTTTATCATGGAAAACACTGCTCCTATCTGCTAAGAAATACAGAAAAAAACTACCAATGAAAAAAGTATCTTTCAGTTTCAACAATTTCACCTTCACGTGCGTATGTATCTAATTAACTAGAAGCTGTGACTTGTTGTGAGACTGATGGTGGAAATTACTTTACAAGTAGATTTGATTGCTAAGCACTGTGTTTCAAAGATGACCTTGATTACGATGGATATTTAATTTTGTCTTTATACTGGTGCTCAGCTAATCAATGTGGCATTTTATTGTGTCACAAACATCTTAAATCCATCCATCCATTATCTATACCGCTTGTTCCCAAATAGGGTCGGGGGGGCTGGAGCCAGTTCCAGCTGAGTGGTTGAGAGGAGCTACACCCTGGACAGATCGCATCTTAAATCCTTTAGTGCAAAGTATTTTTGCTGCATTAAGTGAACAGAGGTAGTCACAATGATTGGTTTGCACAAATACAGTGGGTACGGAAAGTATTCAGACCCCCTTAAATTTTTCACTCTTTGTTATATTGCAGCCATATGCTAAAATCATTTAAGTTCATTTTTTTCCTCATTAATGTACACACATCACCCCATATTGACAGAAAAACACAGAATTTGACATTTTTGCAGATTT
>NW_018127940.1:440035-479712 GCF_001952655.1 Monopterus albus
TAATGAGGGAAAAAATGAACTTAAATGATTTTAGTATATGGCTGCAATATAACAAAGAGTGAAAAATTTAAGGGGGTCTGAATACTTTCCGAACCTACTGTACTTGACCTCTGCTGACCTGACAGCATTCCTACTTGCTTAACTGCTACTATCTAAATATTTGAATAAAATGAATCAAATTACACTTTATTGCGATCATGGCTAGGTTTTATCCTAGCATGCATGAAGACAGGAATTTCCTCTTTATTTATTTTACATGCATGTTTTTGGGGATGTGGAAGAAAGCCATCACAAACAAAAGGAAAGCTCACAAACAAAAGGAAAGCACACAAACTCTAGATATGGCTAAGAACCGATTATTTATTGTTCCTGGAGGGAGGTAACACTGGTACTGCCTTTGGTTTAAAATATAAAAGTGTTTTTAGCTGGCGTCAGCCTCTACACATAGGTGTTGTCAGAGACACTGTTTGAGCCTGTGTCCTTCCTACAAGGGTTTATACAATACAGTGAGGATGCACCTGTTGGCATCCTTGCATCAGTCTAAATCTGGAGATCCAGGAGTGTCCATTACTGTCTCTTGATGATGATGTTTGGTATTGATTGAAATACTAGATGGAAGCATCAGTTACCCTCCCATCAGCGATTTGTCCAATTCATGTGAAACCTGGCAGTTCATGTTATTATGCACAGTGTGATGCTGTTCTCTCAAGGATAAAAACTCACCAAACGCAAAATTAGTCAGGAGATGTGACAACCCAGTTGATTGTAAAATTAGAGGCAAACTTGCTGCAGCTGTAAACTCATAATTATTCCCCTGGGCTTTGTCTCATTAACCTGACAGATGTATGAGTCGTTACTCATGTGATTAACTTTGTGCGCAACCTCTTCATTTTTTTTAAGCTTCACCTGCAGCCATGCTGTCAATTCATGTTACTTTGCTGGACAGAACCTGCGAAAGAGGAGAATTAGTGGCTAAAAACAGCTCTGCTCCCTAAACACGTTTTAATTACTACGGCACTTGTGCATGTTGGTTTTTCCTTTGCTCCCATTGTTGTGGATCAAACTGCTTAGAAAACACTGACAATCTATTTGAGCCTAATATACCGTTGAGTTTCCCCGACTCAGGAGAGAGCTTATATTTGCATCTTTCTCTTTGCAGTTATTTCCCCTATGCATTATTTAATCTAGAAAGAATTTACTGATATTATGCTGCTGTACTGTGTATCCACATTTGACATGAAAATGACTTGCATCTCATTTGAATGTATTTATCTATATCTGTGTTTACACTTCTCTCCCTCTTGTGTGCACATTGTGGCTGGATTAACGTATGTCCACGACTGTCAAAACGATAGCGTTGTGTGTTTGAGCATGTTTAAATCCCAAAAATACTTTTTGTGTACAGTCAGTTATCAGTGAGAAGATAAATTGAGTATTCACAGCCAGAGAAGGCAAATGAAATTTTGTGATTGATGCCACATTTTGTCGGCATGATATGTATGGTATGAAGCTACAGCCAGCAGCTGGTCAGATTAACTTATCACAAAGAAAAAGGCACGAAATAGTCATGTCAGTAGTGAACATGTCTCCTTTTAATAGTAACAAAATCTGCCTACAGTACCTCTAAAGCTCACTACTTAATATATTATCTTGTATGTTTGATCGGGACAAAAAACAAGTGTAAAAACTACAATTTATAGTTTTACAGCGACAACACAACTCCAATTACTGCGCCCAGCCAAAAAATAGCCCCGCACAAAACCCCAGGAAACCTACAAGGTTTGAATGAAACAAACAATAAAATAAGTTAATTAGGGAGGCTTAGTGTAGCCGAGACCTGTTTTGTTACCTTTTGACAAAAGCAGGCAACTGTGTCTTCATATTTTTTTTGTTCTAAGCCAACCAGCCTCTAGCTATAGCTTCATATTCAAGGCTATGAGAGCAGTATCTGTCTTATCTAATGCTCAGCAAGAGAGTAAGTGTATTTTCCAAAACATTTAGCTATTCTTTTAAGTAAAAATATAGAATATCAGGTTCATTCAGCTGTATCCCTTTTGCGTTTAGCATACCGTCTTAACATACTGTATTAAAGGCTGCCTCTGATGATGATTCATCTACAGTTGTGTGCTTTAAAATAACACACTAGAGTGTGAATCTCATATTGATGTTGAATGGCTCTGCAGAAAAAAAAAACGGTCTTCTCATTTCCTTTACTACCAGTTAAATGGATTCTGTCACACATATTAAAAACAAATCTGCAGCAGAGTGTGACACATCAAAGGGGAAGTGGAAAGCAAGCGCCCTTGTTAATGGAGAGAATTGTGGAAGTGGGGACTGTGGGATGTTAGGGGGACATAATAGTCCTGACAATCAACCAGCTGAGTGCCTGTCCTTTTTCCCTGCAGGGGGTTTTGGGTGGAGACAGAGCGCCGGAGCCTGCTGATACTTCATGAGCCGACAGAGTTAGAGGTCTGAACAGATGGGAGATAAGAAACCGAAAGATGGGAGTGTGAGGAGTCAGAGTTAAAAGCATTGGATTTCCTCTTTGACGTTGATAGATTGATGAGCTGGAGCTCACTGCAGATATCTAAATAAGTATAGCTTGGTGAGTTCTCGCCAGATAAAAGACTGTCTCGCACCATCCAGTTTGAAGATTTAGATGAAGAACGTTCCTGATATCTTCTTTTGGTTAGTGTTAATACTAGAGTTAGAGTCAGTGTAGCTGCTTCAATTTAATGTCGCCCCTGACTGTTTCACATTCTGCCAATTATGCGGTAACACAGAAATGCAATGCTTTGCCTTTTAGGCATGTCTATAACACATACTGACAAAATGTTTCATTAAATGCATCACTTTTGACTTATTTACTTTTGCTGATTTATTATTTTGAGAACAAAACGTGTTTTGAGCGCTTTAAATTGACAACAGTTATTTTCCCCATGAAATCACACCTGTTACTGAGTATTTATTTTAAAAAATGAATCATTCTAGAAGTGATTTGTTTGAGTGGGGAGAACAGGGAGCTCACCTCTCTCACAGCTGCTTTAGTTAATCTCTTTCATGTGGTTCATTGCTTCAGCACCCCTTAGGGAGCTGGGATTTTTCACTACTGACATACATTTTTCATCTTTACATGGTCTCCAGCAGCATCCACTGTAGGCCACTGCAGTGTTTCTAAGCCACAGAATTGTTTGTCGTTTCATGCCTTAGCTGTGGTAGGCCACAGATTTGTTCAGATTTGAGTCAGCAAATTCAAAGCAAGCTGCTATAAGACTTTGTTTTGCTTTCAGAAATACACTGATGTGACCCCCACAGCATAAAAACACCTGTCTAGGCTTAAATGGTATACACACTGTGATGACTGTGGTTTTTTTTTTATAATTGTGTTTCATATAGAATGGCCCTTGAGACACAATCTGTTTTGGCCTTCAATCAAATCAAACAAACAAACAAAAAAAAAAACAGCAGAATTGACCTTTTAAAATAATCTATCAAGAGGTTACATTTGCATCAATATTTTCTTTCAGAAGTCTATTAACATTTTCTTCCTATTCACACTCCATGGACTGAGAAAAGTGATGAGAATGGCAGAATGGCTTTGTATACAATGCTCGCATAGTTGTCTTCTATTCAGTCCTGGCGATAATGTGGAGTACTTTCAAAAAGCGCTAGTACAGCCCCTCTGGTTGCCACATTGATAAAGTGAGGACAATGTAAGCTTCTAATCAACTTCAACAGCTTACTGCACAGCAACCCTGAAGGCATTTTACCACAAAAATGAAGCATTGCTGAAGGAATAATCCGGTAATATCTTTAATTTGGCTGTGCAGTTTTAACTGTTTCTACAAAACTTATGGTTATGAGGCCCAAAACTGACAAGATGTTGTAAGAGGTTATCTGAACAGTCAGCAATAACTGAATACATAAATAACTAATATTATTAATTAAATAATTGTAATGCAATGTCAAAAAAAATATAAATATACCTTTTCTTTAATTTGCAATCAGCTAGTGAAAACAAAAAGCTAAATACTTTTTCATGTTCTTCTGTCTAAAGTCTTCTAACAGTAGTTAAAGGATAAGTCCAGTCATTTTCTATATTAACACTATTTTAAACAAAGACTAAAACAAACAATGATTTGCCTCTCCTCACGATAAATCAGTCTGCCAGAACTGGATTTGTTTGTTTGTCTGTGCTGTAGTAGACCTCCATATTACATGTTCTGTTGGAACTAGTTGGACAAAAGTGCCACTAGTTGCTTAAAAAGAGTAACTAGTAAAGGTTTTTGTTCAACTAGTATGGCAAAATATCCAGCCAATGCCCAATTAGTGATGACAAAGACTGAACTAGTGGAGGACAATTATGTCTGATATCGAGGATATCAAAGAAATGTTGAAAAGGCTTGCCATAAGCATGGAATCTGCAAGCTAGTATAGCAGGCTTCATTAGCTTTACAATTCTGTCTAAAATGTGTTACCTTGTTAAATTGTGCAAGGAATAAATGACAAATCATTAAATGTGTGGCAAAAGCAAATAAATAGGTGAACTTAGGAGTGAAAACTAAACAAAAGAGCAACACATGCTGTAAGGTGATTGTTCATGAGCATCCTGTTATCAAATGCATTTCCACATTGAATATGCCAAAATTGACACAAACTCTTTTGAAAATGGTGGAAACAATCTGCTGCTCTGCATTCTACTGTCACATTATGTTTGCCTGAATTGTGTTAGTGTAAAGTACCCTTTACTTGTTGACTGTCAGTCATTGTGAAAAGTACTGACTCACTTGCAGACATGTGACAGGGCGGACTAATTTCACTTGTTTGGATGTAGAGTTCCCTGAAAGTGCAGGCTTGTCATACAGTAAGCTTTTCATATTTAAGGACAAAAAGACTCAACATGACCTTGACTGACAGTCAACTGCTAAATCAATAGCTGGCTGTTTTTGTGTGGGCTATATGGATCACCTTGCTCTCTGAGCAATAGTTGCTGTCGGTTCTTTTGTCATTCAGATCGAATCCATCAGATGTGTATTATATCCTCTGCTGTGAAAGGAAATACAATCTAGGCAAAGCAAAAAAAAAAAAGAAAAAAAGAAAAAGCTTTACTGGGGAGGACCGTGACTCTGAATCTTGACAGCTACATCACAGTCTTGGCTGTGTGAGGCATTTGTCGGACATGGCATCTTGAACTGTTAACTCATGGGGGTATGAACAGCAGAAAAAGGCTGAAAATAAACTACATGTGGTGCCTTCATCTTTTACAGCAGTCTTAGATGTAGTTTAGAGCTGAATGAACTCTTGGATTTTCATGATTGATGCAGCTCTTCTGAAATAATGACTTAGATTTAGTTTACACTGTGAACGAATGTGAAAGAAGAACAAACCTGTAAAAAGCAGCAGCGAATGAGATGGAAAAGTGTACAGAATATGAGAGGATCCATGTAATAAGCAACAGCTGAGGGTTAAAGTGAAAGTATTGTTTATATAAAAACATGCAGAACAAATGTCAGATTGTTTTCAAAATAAGTTTAGAGTCTGTTTTAGGATTTTCAGTCCTACGCAGTTTCACTGACGCACAAACTTCAAGTAGTACACTTCACTCTATATAATTTTGATTTAAAAAACTCAAAATGAAAAGAATGACTAACTGCAGTCCTTACTGAATGTATTTTTATTGTGCAGACACACAAGTAACACAATGGGTGGTTTCACACTATTCAAAGCACCACAGAAATGACCTCTGGTATTAAATGAGGCCAAATAAACAGACTATATGTAGCAATAAATCTTACTTGGGTTGTGTCTTACATCTGCATATGTCTGACTGTATGTCTAATCCTGTCGTCTATAGAAGCCCAGCTGCCAAGGAAAAGTTTTGTATTTATAAATAGGTATTTGTAATGTAAATATGGACATATATTTAGCAGCTTGTGTCTGCATCGTGCATGAAAACACTCACTGGGAATAGATTCAGCCTCTTTTTGTGTGAAGATGTTATTCAGAGAGAACTGATTTTTAATATTTCTTACTCTGCAGATTTACATCTTGTGCCCAATGTGGCTGAAAATCCCAATAAAGGATGTAGATTTTGATTTTGATTTTTCCAGTTTGAATATTGGTTTATGTGAGGATTTTTTTGGGGGCTATTTAAACCTTTTTACAAATGTTTCAAAGACAACTGAATCCAGCAAAACCTTTCCTACAATATTACAAACAAAATAACATCAAAGCAGGACATTATTTGTGAAGGTGTTTTGTAGACTACTGCAGATGACTTCATCAGTGGAAAACATAACTAGCCCAATTCACTTGCTGCTTACCAAATGCACAGCACAACAAAACATGTGAAAATTCAGCATATCTCCAGAAATAGCTCTAATGAGCTGGGGTGCAGGCTTGTGTGTAAAAGTTAAGATCAGATGTAGTAGTCTGTCTTCACCCTCCTGAAAACTGCAGCTCAAGCTGTACATCCTCACCTTCTGTCACCTGGCTTACATCCCAGTCCTGCTGTTGCAAGAGAAACAGCATGAACATCTTCAAAACACGTCAAGGACTCTTCACACAGTTTCATCACAAGCGCTACAGTGGTGAAGAGGCCCTTTTACACTCGGGTGAATATAAGCTCTCATTTTTTATTCTGGCTCATCAAGCAGCTGTCTAAACAGAGCTGAGTTTGCTCAGGTACCCATCCCTGACTGGAGGAAAATGCCATGTATTAGACTTATTGCTATGCACTGTTTTGCATCAGTGAACATTTCTGGGTACTTGCCTAGATCCTGACCCATTTTGGTGTCTTTGTGTTTCTGATATTTAGATCAAATGATATCGAGGAAGATAAATGCCATGCTGTCAGGCTGGCAGGTTGTGTGGAGGCTATATCATAGAGCAAATGAGTTAAATAAATGCCAGGATCAAGGGTGGATGTTTTGATGAAATGAGTCTGCTATACAGTTGAGAGGATTCATGAAATCCCTTTCCAGCCAAAATGATAAGAAATGGATGATCTTCTGCACTAAATCTGACTCTTCAGCCCCGCAAGCTGTTCAAACTACACGTTTGAAACGGAGTTGATTTATTGTTAAGTAAATCAAATATGAACGAACAAATTCAGAAAGAAGACATTTATTTAAAACAGTGTGATGCTTGTATTGCTTCTATCAATCTCAGGTGTTAATCACTGTGTGCAGATGGCACCATTCATTATGACTACCACTCAGAAACTGAGATGAGGTGTGATCTGTGACTGGCTGCTGCTGTATATTCTGGGGGCAGTCACGGGTTGGGCTCATAAAGTAGCTGTGACATCTGGTCAGAACACCAGCAGTGGGCTTGACTTGCTTAATGAACTAACATGTTCGCATTGGCAGCACTAAGTGAACCATTTATTAGTGAGCAGGGAACAGACATGGGATGCACTGGGGCTGGAAATGACAGCAGCCGCCGGATGACAACACCTTTCAACACAGCTGAAATATGTAACGTATTCATGCTGCGCTTTTCTCATAGATTTTCAATGTTAGGTTTTTACCTTAGGCCATATCGTCTGCCAAAATACAAAATATTATTATGATGAACCTGAACAAAAGAGACATAAGGACAGCGTGGACTATCACCCTGTGAAGATTTTGACTGAAATGAATGTTTGCTGACCTAAGGACATTTTTAAGTACATGTGAAAGATTATCACACTTAAATGATTTAGCACAAGTTAAAGGTTTTATTGTCCACTAGGCTTGCAACTTGTCTTCATAATACAACCTGCAACACAAAAAAGAAAAGGGGAAACACACACTGTATAGTAAAAGTCAAAATAATAATAAAAAAATAATAAAAACTGTAAAGCACAAAATAATGGCAAATCTTTGAAATGACAGTTTGACATTTTGAGAAATGTGCTTATTCATGTTCTTCTCGAGAGTCAGAAGAAAAGACAATTGCATGTTTATGGTAAGTATGAAGCTACGTAGATGAAGGAGATGGTTAACGTTGCTTAATACCTAGACTGGAATTACAAAGAAATGTAGCATAGCTTTGTCTGCATTGCCTGATTATTTCTTTATGCTAAGCAACCTTTCTCTTGGCTGTAGCTTCATTTTTTACAATACACACAAGTGCTTTCAACCTTCTCATCTAACTCCCAGCAAGAGAGTGAATAAGTGTCTGTCTTAAAATGTCAAACTGCTCCTTTCAGTATATATGATAATCTGTATAATTATTCATGTGACAAGCAAGTCAACATCTGTCTGACTTGATTCTGAGGAAGTGTGACAAATGACATTGTGTCCTTGGTGTGTAGTCATTTTTATATGCAGTGAGCCTTTGAGCCTGACATTTCGTGCATCAAATGCAGTAGGGTAATTCCCTTCAATCCACCGACTGTCTCTTTATGACTCCCCCAGTTACAATCTGTCAGCACACACGCCTGACATCCGGCGTGGCATTCCGTATAGCGATGCAGCTTTTAGCCAAAGACAATCAGCTCGTCCTTGAGATGGAGGTGCAAAAGATAGACCTCATCACTTCGTCACCTCGGGCTTTTCATATAAGATTTTATTATCTTGTTAGGAACAAATAGCAGTTATTTCAGAAAATAAGGCAGTAATCATGAGAGCTGGCATGAAAAAGTGTGCAGCCATCATTTATTTGTTCACACAGCTACTGACTGAATTAGTGTGTTGCATGTCTGAGGTTGTCTTTCCGCCTGGGCCAGTCTGAACCCATAAACAGATGGTATCATACATGACTGCAGAATGTGTTGGTATCAGCTTGAGCTGTGCTACCTCTATTTATCACATTTTTATACATTTCTCTACTTTTCTTGTCTCATTACTAAGTCAGTGAACACTGGCAGAGTGGGATTTAGTACACTATTTATTATTATTTATTATTTTTATCTGTACTTGTAAGTTATGTTTATTCTTAATGTATATTGTTATTTACATTGTACAGCACTTTGGTCCACCTTGGTTGTTTTTAGTGTTTTATAAATAATGTTGGAATGGAATGGAAATAGAATTTAGAAAAGGTACATTATGAGAAATATGCATATTACCTTTCTTGCATAGAGATAAATAAGAAGAGCAGCACTTTCTTATTTATACAGTATAGTAAATACAAAGCTATCACCAACAGATGGTTTGCTTAGTTTAGCCCAAAGAGAAAGGAAAGCAGCTAGCCTAGGTAATCTGCCTAACAGCACCACTAAAACGAACTATAGAAAGGATATATCATATTTTTGTACACATCTCATCATTTAGACAAACCTGTGGGAGCTGTTTCTCCCTATTAAGCCTTTTTGACTATAGGAATCTATCAACCCATGACAGAACATATACACCTTCTTGCGGGTTTCCACTGCCCTCAGCCCACTTTGGAGGTGAATTCTCGAAACTAAATTTCAGTACCCAAAATGGGAGCATGATGGGGGAGAGGCTGGGTGCTTTCAGGGTTGTCTCCCTTGATTGGTTAAACACCAGTGTCCGCACATAGTGTTACACGTAGGGCGTGGTTCAGAGGTAAAACAGGGATTTCATCAGGCTGACTGCAGGCAAAGCAATGAAGAGGTCACATTTCTGCAGGTTTGTGTTCTACTTGTTCAGCCACTGTTTGATAACCTGCTCAGTCTCTAGGATGATTAAGGATGCATTTCACTCTCTGCTCAGCTATGTGTGTGAGGAGCACAGCACCGCCCTCTATGGCACATTAAAGAGCAGTCCCTGTAAACAGGGAAGACTAGAGAAAAAGCAAAGCCGAAAAGACCACAGTCGGCCGGGTGGCGAGTCTGGGAGGCTCCAGTTTATGGCTCATTTAGCTCCTGTGGTCGAAAAACAGCCCAGGTCTGGTCTTTGTGCTACACTAACAGGCTTCTAGCTGTGACCAGAGGCTTCATATTTTTTGTATTCATAAAAGTGTAATTGATCTTCTCCTCTAAGTCTCTGCAAGAAAGCCAATTTAAAAGTGTTTCCCAAAATGTTGCACTATTTCTTACTTTTCTTTTTTTTAACAGCCTCTTGGCCATTGTTACCCTCAGTTAGCATAAAACTGTTCTCACCATCCTACCTGCAGAAATGGTGAATGTGAGCTCTGCTGGAAACTCTTTTCTAACAGTCGAGTGGTCAGGGAAACATTATCCTCATATGCGCTTTTAAAAGTCTAACCTTAACACAAATGTCACAATCAGTCATTTGGAGGCCAATATTAACAGTTATTACTACAAAAAGTTCATTAAGAGCATTGACTTTCAAGGTTAATCTGTTTGAAACAGCTTTGTGTACAGTGGGATTTAAAATGTGACCAGCTAGCGCAACTAATAAGACATTCAGATGGTTCAAAACGAAGGAAAGGAAGGTTTTATTTATTGGTTGTTGAAAAACAGTTTTAAAGTCAGGCATTTATCTGGTCCCACTGGACTTTGTTTCCAGCAAAGCTCTCAAGTATCACAAAAACAGTAAGACAGAGGCTAAAATACCAGAATCTTCTATTTGGTACAAATCAGATCAACTGTAAATATGCAGAAGAATGTTATTCTAATATTGAAAAGAAATGGATTCATCACCTCCTTACCTGTGGGTCCTTGTTAGTCTTTGCCATCATGTTTCATCAACTTTTCTCTCCAAGGCCAATTTTATCTCTGTGTACAGCAAACACAAGTTAAGATCAACAGAATTTATTTAGACTTTTTCACAGGAACAGATGCATAAGCAGAATATTCACCAGATAGATTAATGTGTATTTTATTAAGAGTGTTGTTGCTGAAAAAAAACAACAACAATGTTGCCAAAGGTGATAAACATGGCAAACCAACAAAATAAACATCTCCCAGATTTTACTGTGCCTGAGGCTGCCACCCAAGACTGCCTAATGGACGAGTATCGCTGTGAATCTATGTGTGGACTAATGGCTGAGAGATGTGAAGACAGCTGCAAAGTCTTTAAGCACCTTAGACTCCACTATTTTGTGCAAAACAAGAAAAATGCACAATGAGCAATGGCTCTCTTTTGAAAATCCTTTTTCTAATCTGAATGTGAGAGGAGTTTTATCACTGGCTTTCACTTTAAGAAATACATCCACAGTGGGCTTGGCTGGCTTCGAGCTGGCGGCCGGCTTGTTATGAAAATCATAAGACACTTCTGGCAAAGGCTCCATGAGCATCACTGGCACATGCAGAGTTTCCAGCAGCACTGATTACTTCCAACTCATAGGCGCAAATAAACATGAGAGTTAAGAATCAGAGCAAACTTAACATGGAAAAGGGTTGAAAATAGGGAATTATATTTCCAAGTAGTGATCATTTAATCATCGTCATTTTATTCTTGGCAGTCTGATAAACATTGCTGTAGCTTGCTGCTGATTTACACTAATGTTACGCTAAGAAAACAGTTTTGAGAAATATACTGTATGATAATGTGATCTATTGTTATGTGCAAACAGAAAACATCTTGATAATTTAGCAATAAGCTGACACATTATTTCTCAGTACTCAGTACTAAGAAAAACAGATGCTTTATGGAGAACAACGTGAACCACATACCGAGCTTCTTTACTAATTGATGAAGGACTCAAACATGTCTGATGGCTGAGTAGCAGTCCTCGGTCCTCTGGGAGCCGCTTCCTGTGCCTTCCAAAGAAGCACAAGCAGAAAATACCCATCTTATATAATTATATAAAGACAGATGTCTTGTTTTTACACCAGTTTCTCAGTTTAAATGAAATATTTGTTTCATAAAGTTTTGATGAAAGTTCTTTCATCAAATATGATGTTCCTCCTGAACCTGTTCATTAATTAAAAGGCTCTTTTGCAGAAAGTGATCTTCTGTTTCACAAGCTGAGAATAGCTACACATCGCACACAGCTCCTCTTATGACTGTAAAGTGTTATCTACTGTCTGTGTCTACTGACTGATACTTTGTTCTTGATGAAATATTTTTGTCACCAAATGAAGTATTAAGTACAGTAAAACCTGCTGTAACAAACAAAAGCTCTACATTTATAAAAACGTATTCAGCTGATTTAATATTGATAAAAACTGATCAGAGGTTTTTAAAGTTGTCTTGTCTCAATCAATCCCAGTAACAAACTTTTCAGGCAGCCTTACTGGCCGTCAAGCGTGGTGCCAACTTACTGGGGGTCTTGGTGAAAATCCAAAACTTTGCTGCATTATAGTAAAAAATGTAAACGATAAAAAAAAAACCTCATCATCTTTGTGCATGTAACAAATGTAAAATCATGACTTACTGCAGCCTTACAGGAGACATCTATCTTATGACAATTTAGCACCAATACAAACAGGTATTACTGCTGTATCTTGCACTACTGAGTCAGCTTTGTTCTGTTTTGTCTTTGTTGTTATGCGTTATCAGCACAATTGTGCGTTGCAGTGTATTTGAATACATTTTCAAAATGAGCTGCATTTTTGGAAAAATGTGAAGAAAAGTGTGAATTATAAACAGGTCAGCAGTTATTGGTCCTCCGGGATTAAACATAGCTGTGTTTGCAGAGCTATAAGTGGCACATACATAGTGATATTAGAATAAGAGAAAGCAAACAATAACAAAGTGTAAAAGAAAAACAAAACAAAACAATCAAAAAATGAAAAGTGTTTGACAGAAAATGCCGTACGTTATAACAAGGTAATCTGCCTTTGTATGTACTTTCTTCCCTGCAAACCAACCTCATATCTAGTAGTCACTAATCTGCTGTTCTACTACTTGGATGATTAATTATTTCTAATTGCGCCAGTTTTAGTAAGACTTTTGTTTCCTTTATCTCCTTTGTTTCCATTATTTTAATTGCATGTCTATGCTTTATTGTGTTTTTAATGATCTGTCAGGGTTATAAAAACTGCATACTGTATCACTTGCAGTTGATGTAAATGAGCTTTAATGTGAATTCATGAACATGTGCAGCAGGATGGAAATGATATTTCAGTCCTTTATGAACAACGTGAACACAGTGAGCCGCAAGAAAATGTTACTCTTAATTCCAAAACATAAATGGTCTGTTATGAGTCAAAGTACGTGGTGGGAATGTTAATTCAGTCTGGGAGGCCAAATAAGCAAATGACCACTGATGACTTCAACGAACCTGCTACAAATCATTTGCATCCACTCACCTGTTATGTTCCTGTCTGTGGCGATGAAATCACACTGTAGTATGTTTCTAAATCTGTAAACAAAAACACAAACAAAATGATCAACATGTCAGTCTTAGCACCAGTAATAAACAGATATAGACTGACGCACTCCATGCAATGTTGAATGTGTGTCTACAGTACATAGCACAGATCAGTCATTGCATTCCATCACTGTGAAAAAAGTAAACCAATTCAAGTTGTTAAGTTTTGAGCAAAACTTCGGGAATTTATTTCTATCACTCGTGATGCTTTAGTTTTTCGAACATTATTTTAGTGCCTTTTATTAGAATTTATTATTTCTTTTATCACAGTTTAGCTGATTCTAGTTAGATATATCAAGGGATTTTAAATTCAACAGTGCATTTATTGGGTGTTTAAAATGGGGCAGGTTTACTTTTTTTAAGTGGAAGTTAGCATTTGAAGATTAAATTAGGATTATTATTAGGGTTACCTGTTTAATGTTTAGTCTTCCTTTCAGTCCCGTGATCTACACTCTTAATGAGAGCCAGGCTTCAGGTGTACTAATCACAAAAGAGAATTCAAATCGCTAAATGGACTTCAGCTTTGATGTTTAAAACACGAACAGTTACAGTGATACAGGGTTTGCAGGATGAATAACAAAAGTACAGAAAGAGGTTAGCAGACATGAACCGCATGAAAGACTGTTTTTTACTTAGCAAAAACACAATACCAATAACTACATCCTGTAGGGCCCACTGTGATCTTCAGGAGTCAGCTTCAAACGCTGCGCATATTTAAGGCATTATTATGATAGTATATGAGGACTTCTTACCTCTTCTAACTCCGTATCATTCTCAGAGTGTCTGTTTAATGATGTAAAATGTCAGAGAATGGCTTAAGAAAAGAAATGTATTAGTTTCTAAATATGAAAGTAACCAAAGAATCAAGGACAACTGAACAGGAATATTAATTATTTAGCAAATGATGCATTTTGGGACAGGTTGGACTTTCTTTATGAAATGAGTTAGCTTTTACCAGAAAGCTGATGTTACGTTTTAGAAACAAGAAACTCCAATAGTCAGTTATAGCTGTAAAAACATAAAACAATAAAAACCAATTTATAGTCTCTTAGCCACCTATTTAGAAAGTCTTACACACTGTGTTGAGGTTTGTGTTGTTTTTATTAAATGCTTTAAGTACAAATACAGATTACACACAGAACAAACACGCATTATAAATTACACACTATACATTGGCGATTGCTTTCAGTCCAAAAACAAAACAAAACAAAACAAAACAAAACAAAGAAACAAAAAAAAAAAAAAATGTTTTGCACGATTACGAACTCACAAATTGTATAATTTAAATTCACAATGTAACTTAGGCTAACTTTAGATATCAACTCATGTATGCCATGAAGTCATCAGACAGCTATGGGACAATCTGAGGACTGATTTAGATTTTTAACAAAAATTTTGGAAGGAGTATTTAGGCAATTTAGTCAGTTCGCATTCAGGTCTTCAAGGGTTGGTTTCCATCTTTTGCCTTTAATGGCGTTAATCAGTTCATTTGTGTTCAGAGTTGTGTGGTTCTCTGTCTGCTGCTATAATTATGATTTTTGCAAATCAAACCACAGTTGGAGTCAAACAGGAAATGGAGCTTCTGGAGACCAACGCTATTCTGTAGCTTCAAGAGACAAATTAACCAGAAAACCGCCCTTGGTTTATTTTTATTGAGCCAAATACTGAATACGCCCGTGGAAAAAAACTGTGTCATGAAGAGGCCAGTTTGAATCTCACAAGGTTACGTTTTCGCTTTAAGGTATTAGTTAGGAAAAGATCCACTTAAACCAGATGGAGCCCACAGCCAGACCAATCAGTGAACTGTGGAGAAAGGTGATGGAGTTTGAAAAAGGATCATTTTAAACTTGGAGTGGGAGTCACACTTACACCGCAGTTCTGTCTGGTTAAAGGCTCATCCTGCCCGTAAAATGATTTTGGGTAACCTGCCGTAAGATAGGCAGGGTTTCAAGGAAACCAAAAAGTTTGTCATACACTAGTGTGTGTTCATGAAAGGGCATACTCCAGGGCAGCTGTGGAACCGCAGAGTCTCTTGCTCATTTTATGTCTGTAGCCACCTGACATGTGATGTGCCAGGACAAAACGAATAGCATGTAAGTTTTTTTTTCCACTCCTTGTCTGACAACTTCAACAATACGTTCTCTGTGATGCTGACCCCCCAAAACACACAGTGCTACAAATGTAAGGAAGCAAAAGACAAATGATGGCGCTGTTAGGTGGAACAGTGAAGTCACCTGTGTACTTCAAACATGCACAGCTACAGTATGACAAAGTTACTGTGTACTCGAATCCTGGCATTACAGGGTTGTCTAGTAAACCTTGATAATCACTGGATTAAAGGCAATAAATGGAAACAACTTTGTCAAATTTTGATGTATAATTTATAAGGACAAAAATCTGATGAAACTGCAATTTAAACAGCCAGTTTTAAGAACAACCTTCCTGTACATGACTCAGTGTGTCTCTTCTTTTCCTCTCTGTATTTTTAAGACTTTTATTTAAAAAAAAATCAGGATACTGTTAGATTTTGTGTATTTATGTGCTTTTTTATGTGCTATTTTTTTAATTCAATTTCTGAAGGAGACAGACAAGAAGTAACTGTTACAACATTTTATGAGGAATTAAAAAAGTAATTATAAATAGTCTAAAAATGGAGGTCACATATCGGGAGCACCTTCAGTATCTACCATAGGGATGTTTCCTGTAGCCGCCCCTTGTCAGCCGTAAAACAGGGGCTTTGGGACTGCGATGGGTAGTCGCCCACTCTTCCTCTGCAAAAACAGTTAAAGAAAACATTACAGAAAGTGGCTGAAGTCGCCATACTGAGAAAGTTCATGTCACAAAGTCAAACTCTGAGCTCAGCTACAACTATACTATCTTCTCACAATCCATTTAACCGAAGACAAGAAAATTCAAGTGAGCAAATTCTATCCCAGGTACTACAGAGGCTTCTCTCCACAGAAAATTAATTTCATAAGCTCTTTGCCCTCTGCTGGACCAACACAGAGATCTGACTGTCAGCTCTTCCTTCCTTAGAGCCAAATCACCCAAAGTTGGCCACCTCTGCTGCATGGCACATTGCACTGCTTCCAAATAAGAAAGTGTTTATGGAGCAGAAAATCAAATCACTGGCCCCTTGGTTTTGGTTTTGTCCGACCTCAACACCCCAGTGCACACTTCATTGTGCTGAAAATGAATGAGCCTGCAAACACACTGTGGCAACCAGCTTATCGCTGCTGTCATGTGACAGCATTGTAACTCCAGTTTTGGTGATTTATCACTTTTGCTAATGTTTTGGGAGAACGTATAGCTTCCTTTGCTGATAAAACCTTATGAAAAATCTTTGGAGCAAAAAGGTAAATCTGCTGAGCGGCTGGTGTTTTAGAGATACTAAATATTTACTTTATAATACTTTCAACCTGACAGTGGAGGTTACTCGGTTAATAGCAACAGCCTTTCTGGAAGCCAATGAAGGCACATATCCAAGAGGCAAAACACTCAGCCTTTACAACGTGCATCGGTTAGCCCCCTGAGCATCCACTGGCACATTTACTGTTCTGGTCAAACGCAGCTCGTCGCCTGGATGGTAGAAGAAGTGAAGCGTGCGGGAGTAGCTCCCTGGGTGAGAATGATTAGAAGTGGAATGGAACCACAAGGCTTGTCCTTTGTTTCTCGTCTGTAACACATCTTTTAAACAGCAGTGCAGCGACAGCTGGGATTGTGTGGTCAAGGCTTTTGCTCTTGTCTGGAATTAATTTTTAGTTTGTTTTCAAAATCCTACACTGTGTTCACAAATTCCTAAAGTCAGGTACAAGGAAACACCAGAAAACAGCTGTGATCACAGACTGGAGAGACAGTTACAGAAATTATTTGTGTAAATAGGTAAATAGGTGTCACTAGATATTGTTCAACGTAACAACTTACAGTGGAGAGAGAGGGGATGACACATCAAACAGAGAGTGACACATCTGCATCAGTGATGTTCTGCTCACAAATAAACTCTTCTTACCATAGTTGTAGGATTCATCACTCGTTCCATGTCCATATTTGTAATATTCTGAAATGCTAAATCAGACAGAGTGAAGACACCACAGTCAAAACAAAGACTTTTTTTTTTTTAAGTTGTTGTTGATACCTTAAAAGAGGCTGGGTAAGTTCCTTAAACAGATGGGTAGTGTAGTTTTTAACAAATGTTACTCAACCAGCAGTGAATAGTGGATTTGCTGGGGACTATTTTTCAAATGCAGATTAATACACATTTGCTGCTCTAGTGAACACGGTGCTCACGTTGCCCATGTTGCTCACTGATGTGTTTTGAATAGTTTTTCTATGATAACTGAGCTCTGTGACACGGAGGAATACATGCTGTACTGTAAGTAACAGTAAACAGATGGTGACTGAAAAGTACTGAGTGACTGGAAATGCTTTTTTTAAATCCAGCATTTGTGTGTCAACGTTACCTTGACTGACTGTTGTAACTATCCTCATAGGCTTCGTAGGTGTCATCATCATATTCTCCACCATATCCATCATCATAGCCCTGAGAGGAAACACGCCGTAAACATTAAAGCCGACTTGTCTTCTCACCTCTATCCAATCTAGCTGGTTAGAGATGAATATAAAAACAATCAATATTTAGTTCCAGGGGCAAAGTGCATTAGTTTGTGTCTATAGCTGCAGAGGAAACAGCAAAAATCCATGTCCAACACAGATTATTGATTCAGGATTGCAGGGGAACATGTCTCACTAGTGGGGCTTGATGGACACCTTCCGAGTCTAAAGAGCAATATGGATCGAAACTGCTGATAGGAAGCTACTCAGGAGCGCAGAAAGCCAGCAAGTAACTACAGTCATGTTCAATAACAATAAAATGACTATGACTAAGCAGCATGCATCACACAGTATAGACCTCGGAGGAATTTATAAACAGCTGTACAGATGCTTTGCAGAATGTCTTTCCTCTTAGTACTGGTAACCACATCTCAAATAAAAGACCCCAGTCTGTGCAGCTGTAGGCATCTACTGAGAGCTTTGCTCTCAACCCAGCTGTGCAAGTGCAGGTTGTGGAACATTTCAAGTAAACATTAGAACTTGGTTAGAACAAACCACAAAAGGGCTGCCTAAGATGTTTTGAATATAAAATACTGTAATATTAAATTGGTTACTGTGGTATGTACTGTAAACATTTCACTCCTTTCAATTAAGTCTAAGCTGGGGCTTTTTTAACTGTTTCAGTTGATTTACTCTTAGAGTCTCTATAAACTGAGCAATGTCCAGCTGCACCAGACCACATAACAGAGGAGATGGTCAAAATCTCAATATGCTCAAGAGAGTTTCTTTCAAATGTGCTCACAGCAATTACTTTTTATGAGTGGAAATGTGTACTCGGTGTACTTTTTGCCCTTGGTTTTGCCCCTCAGCACTCATGCTGCCCCATCTTCTTGGAGGAGGTTGCTGGGACTGTATGCAACCTGAGAGGAGGACCACAGACACTATTCCGAAGAAAAAGCTCCTTTCACTTTCTCTGCATTTTTGGGTAAAAAGAATTTATTCTACTTTTTTAGTACCCTCCTTAAAAATTGCTAGATTTGAACATATAAAGGACAGTGGCCCTGTAGTATAAAGATGGAACATTATTTATTAGAAACTATCAGGTTTCTATCAAGGAAAACTGAAACTGAAATATAGGCTAAACTCAATTACAAAGCAGCAACTCCCTTTCAATTCAGTTTGTGTCCAAAGCTTTGACAGGTAGCCTCATATTCTGGTTTATTCATGGTTTATTCATGGTTTATTCATGTCAGCAGGGAGAGCCAATCTCTGCAGACCAAAGGCTCATGTAAACAGCTTAACCTGAATAACAACTGGAGAAAGGTCAGAGTGTGTGCAGAAGAGTAAACTTGTAGCTGTTGTCTGCTCATCTAATTGTTGGATCTTGTTCTTTTAAAAAGATTTAGTGGAATTTAAAGTGCTTATGTTTCTTTTTTGCCGCGATCTAATCTCTTCTAATCCTTCCTAAGCTTGCTATTTCAAAACAAGCTTTACCATGATACAGTATGTACAAATGTTCAGCTCTTTTTAGTGAAGAAATTTTAAATCAACAGAATAAATGTGTCGAAACTGTCAATGAGGCTGGTTTATGCTAGGTGTGGTCTCAAGAGCGTATTATTCCTCCACGTTTGTCTGTAACAGTATAGAGTAATGTCATCTTGCATTAGGTGTGGCCGCCTTTGATAATGCTTTGTGACACAAACACAGACATATCAGCGTGAGGGACGTCAAGCGCAGCAATGCAAATTACATTTATGACACTTGTGCACACTCTCCCTCTCCTGCTGATTCACACAGCTCTGGTGCCTGCGTGGCTTTATTCGTGTGAACATGAATTTGACTAAATTAAAGTTATGGATTATGCCAGGGATTAAGTTGTTCAGGGGATCCAGTATTTGTTTTCTTCCATGAGTCAGAAACCTGCATATCTCAGTAACTGACCACTTTGTTAACAATCCCGTATGACAAGCTGCTCCACACTGGACCGTAGCTGTACAGCAATCAGTGGATTTAATTTCAGTCAAATGTACTGTAAAAATAACAATAACAAATTAGAAAGTGAAGTCATGTAAGAACTTGGGTTTACCTGTGAATCATATTAATACTGGTGCTGACTTTAGACATATAAAAAGGTCAATGCTGTTAGTGCACTGAAGATGCAAAATAAATACCTAAATGCTGACTTCCCTTGAGCACATCATAGCCCAGCATACTGTCTGTAGTTTGTTTACTGCTGAATGGTGTGTGTGTGTATTCAGTTTAAAATGAGGAAGGTTTTGCTAAAGGTATCTCTGACTCATGCTGTTTACATCTTCGAGACCAGCAGTTCTCTGGTTTATAATTTTGAACACAGAAAATGTCACTTTTTAATTTATAGTTTCTAAAAAATACTTTTCTCAAATTTGCCTTGACTAAAGCTTTGAGCCATCACTTAATGGTGTGTTTTCTTTTAAAATTTAAAAAGCTGTTACTTCTAAGAAAACTTGTGTGAGGCCATAGTTTCAGTAATAGACAGTACCTGAACAGTGATTGTCCAAGTTAGAGCAACTCAAAATAGGTAAATCAAGCTTTAGATTTTTCCACATTAAAGAAATGTAGCATTAAATGGAGCTGTAAGAACAGTGACACTGGGTACACCAAGATGCTGAAGGGTGGGGGTTTTTTTTTGTATTAAAAAATTAAAATCACAAAAACAAAAATGTAAGGCATGGAGTAAACGGTGTCTACTCTAACATACAGTAGCTTTCAACATTAGCATGCTTTGCTATCCACAAGTGAACCCGTTTACCCCAGCAGTGGTACCCTAGCGTTACAGAAGAATGTAGCATTTCTTCCATCAGACTTTTGATGTAGCACTTTTGGTTTAGTATCCATATGTGCTATATTTGTAAATGTGTGATCAGAGTGATATAATGTGTGGTGACAACTGAGCTTTCTCCCTGACAACCCTATCTGCTGAGGAAGACAATGAGAGGCAGGTGAAAGCTCCAGACATGCAGTAGCTAGCAGGAAAACCTTAAACTGTAAGTGTATGGTTCCAAGAGGATTTGTTTACAAATTAATTTTGATATACAGCCCACAACACAGACTACATTCGCGTAGTACAAGGTACTGTGTGTAACTAGACCGGCCCTTAATTAATGAGGCTTGATTTGACACTCATCTGTAAAAACAATTAACACTGGTCCATTTTAGCAAGGCATAGGGAATAAATCAAAAGTTAGCACAAGGGTGGAGAGTCCTCACTCAGTGTAATTAGGACAGCGAGAAACTAAAAGCCCTTAGCTCTGTACTTCATTATCAATTGACAACCTGTATGTCCCCTGACAGTGACTGATCTTCATAGGGAGCTGCCTTTGAATGCCTCTACACAGGGCAAAATGGGGAAGGAAATTAGATTTGCAGCCCTTTGTTGCAGTGAATAGGTGCTGCGCTCCACAACTTTCTCCCTGGGCAAATGGAACCAGCACGCACTGTTTGTTCTCCGTGATACACTTTAAACAGAAGTTTACTTTTGAACATATTTACTCCAATTGTGTCACGGTTAAATTTGAGAAACATGATGCAATTATGAGGAGACTGACTTTGACTTTTTTGACACTCAGCAATATTGTCGTATTGACTTCAGGGAAAGTGAAGAGCAAAATAAATCAAACAAGTACATCAGTATTCAAATGTTAAAATTGACGTGCTTGTGGAGTTTAGTTTTACATGTAATTGCATCTGTCTGCTTCTTCCTTCACCAGTGACTTCAGTCCCCGATGATAAAACTTGGACCATTATGAATTCTACCTGAGTTTTCCTCTATTGAGTAATCGAGTGGAAGTGTGTCATACATCTGTTTTAATAAACAGGAGAATACTGCATGGAGAATTTCCATAATTAATCTAACAAATGTGAACTCCAACAGCGCATCTGAATCCACTGTTAAAAGCAATTACAGCAGATGTGCATGCCATCCTTAAAGGTGGCCTGAGAAGCCGCTGTCCTTGAAGAAATATACAGAACCTCAAGAATCCCACGCATCTTTTATGTTCGTGAAATTGACAATATGGGGAGAATTTTTCCCCGTTTCAGAAGGGTGTCCTTTTGCTTTTTCCACAGTGGATAGATGAGACTTTTTCTTCAAAGCCTCCCAAAGCTGTGTGTTTAATCACATTAGAGCATTTCCCGCACAGCCTCGGTGTGGTTGCAGGGCTCAGGTTTAAAAACCAAGCTGTGGGTTTCAATTTTTACCAGCAATTTGTACAATTCATGGTCTGCTGTGAGGGACAGGTTCCTGTCTCACCCTCACATTCCTCTCTTCTATTATCAGCAGTGACATTAAATGATAAGATTAGAGTTTTAGCATTAAACCAAGGCCATGGTTCCAGTCTGTACAAAATACCATCAATAGCATCTTTAATCTCCCTCTCTGCTCTCTTTGCACTTTTGAAATGGGGAATTTTTTTTACTGATTTCACTGCTCTTCTTTATAGTGGATTAGTAACATTAATTCATTTGTGCTTGTTGAAAAAGTAGGACCTTCATCTTCTAAAGTCAACACTTCACCTAAAATCGGATACTTCAGTATAACTTGAAGTTATACTGAAGTATATGACCACGTATAAAAGAACGAGGGACAACGCAACTTCAAAATGCTGCATCAGTACAAGAGTGGCTGCACCAAGATTTAGTCATGCGGCCGAAAGATCTGTCTTGCTCTGTCTCTGTCTGATGGTTTTTGCAATTTCTGTTGATGAATGTCATTGATAAAACCTCACAGATATTAATCAAACAGAATAACAGAAGGGTATAGTGTTTCCTTATTACATAAATCTACCAGAATTTAGCATTTTCCCCACATAACTAATAAAAGCCTTTTTTCTTTTCCTAATGTTTGTCCATCTATCTGTTAGTTAATCTATCCATCTCTACCTGCTTATCCTAGAAGGTCTCTGGGTGTGCTGCCACTGGGTGAGAGGCAGGATACACCATGGACAAGTCACCAGTTTATCACAGGGCTGATACTTAGAGATACCTTCACTCATACTCACACCTACAGGTCATTTTAAGCCACCAGGTGACCTAACCTGCATCTTTTTGGACTGTGGGAGGACACCTATGTAGATACAGGTAGAACATGGAAACTCCATACAGAAAGTCCCTAATTACTGTAACTAATAAAGCCCCCTTCAAACGTGCACCCCTTTATCTGATGGTAGTCTGTTGGTGTTTGAATAAGCAGAATCAAAATATCAATCTTTCATAACACTTTCAACAACAGCTTGCCACTGCAATTTTTAGCAAGTGCTAATCAAACTTGATAAACTGCATTTTTGTTGGGAACTATTTTCAGCTGTGGATTAATACACGTTTAGTGCTCCCACAAGATTTCACACAAGCAGCGGATTTTGTTTAAAATAAACTACAGCAGCCACGTTCACTGTAATGAAGGAAAGTGTTACTGAGTGCAGTGGTGTGGCTTTGTGATGTGTCTCTAATAGGACAAGAGTGAAGCTATATGGTGTAAAGGAATAACATATATCAGGCTTTGGAGACAGGCAATACTTGTTGTCTCATCAATGAACAATTGATCTCTAAAATATCAAAAGACTTATCCTTCAGCATCCTCAATAAAAAGCCCATATGACTTTGAACTCTTTCACAGAGTAACATCAAACGACGCCTAGGACTGCAAATCTCTGTTTGCATTTGGCAGGGTTGTTTTGTATGGATCGGTGAGTGACAGGCAGCATTCTGTACACCTGAGCGGTAAGAGCTTACTTGAGTCACTGCACAAAGAGCCACACTCTGTGAACAAAGAAAACCGAGTTCTGCGGTAAAAGGAGACAGCAAGGTGAATTTGTGAGAGGAAAAATAAAGAGAAAACATTATGTTCTTAAATTATAAAGCAAACAATGACACACGATAACTGCCAGCTTCTTTGTGCTTTCAGCTGAAGCTTTAAATCAATACCACCCTTGATTAAGTACAATTATGGACAGTTTCCCTTTTATGATACAGACTGACAGTTTGACAGAGCCCATCAATCAACTGACTCTGGAGAAATCTACACTATAGCCACACACACTACAACACACATTTTCCAAAGACAAATATGGGATGTAGCAGTAAAGATGAGGCAACTGCTGCTGATCTATTACTGTGTTTCACTAGATTGTACGGTGCGGGACTCTTGAAATGGTATAACAACAAGCAGCTGAACATCTCATTGTCTGAAAAAAGAAACAACAACAAATAAACAAATAAAAAGAAAAGCCAGGACCTTCGCATATAGAGCTCTTGCTACACTGCTCAAAGAAAATTGTATAATGTAGAAGAACAAAATAGCAAAGTGAGATATGAGGAAAGAAAATGCTCAGGACAAACTCATCTTTCCATAATCCCATAGTCTCCGTGCTCCCACCATCCTTTCCAACCTCCAATTACAAAGAGCAGAAATGCCTCGCTTTTCTCTCCTCCGAAATACACAGGCTCCACATCAGAACTCAATTTGGTTTGGTAATGAGATGGCGCTTGTGCATTTCCCCATGCAGACAGCCCAATCTTCAATTGCCAGCACACATGAGGGCTTTGCTTAGTAGGAAGGCTCTGAGGAAATAGACTGGCAAAAGTGTTGCCTTTTTTCATTTGGATGAAACTTAGATATCACCTTGTGCAGGCTTTTCAAACTGACCTTGAGAAATTTACGAGATCTAAGCACAAGCATACTTTTAACTAGGGCCTTGAGTATATATACTTTTTATGTGGACCCCAGGGTTACTTCAAGTGATGTGAACAAAGGTTTTATAGCACACTGGTCAAGACACCACTTACAGCTTCAAGTGGAGTGGATTCTCTTTTTGCATGTGAATGGCACTGTTCATAATGGGTTTGTGACTTACCATCGTACAAAGTCACTCTTTAACTCAAGGTGTCCTATAGCACGTGTTACATGCTTTTTCTAGTATATTTATTATTTAATACATTTCTTTTCTGTTTGTGTGTGTTTTAATTAGCTACAAACCACATAGAGTTCAAAGCTGATCCAGCTCAGCCCCCAACGCAGTCTAACATGACTGAACTTGAGCCAACTGAGAGAACTAAAATCAGGCTGTACAGTGAAAGATCCTTGGCTTACGGGCTTCCCTGTTGTCCTCCACCAGAATGCTTCATCTGTAGGACAAAACGGTTTTGTGTGGAAATGCTGACAAGAAAGCTCAAGAGACATCTTGAGTCAAAACATTGTTTAGAGGCAGAAAGATCCCTTGAAAACAAGTGTCTTTTTTTATCCTTGAAAACCTAAAATCGAAGCCAAGTTTATTTTGGAGCAGACGTAATGAAATTAATTTAACCAATTAACAATTAATTGCAGTTGATTGTTTAATTTAATGCAATATCTATCTGCACAGCCACGTGAATCAAATGACTTAGCTGTTTTCTGAGATATATGAAGGACTGACATGAAAAGAAAATCAGTTTTTGAAAAGTTTTGGAAACAAAGGAGAGAAGCTGATCCCTCAATGATACCCCCCTTCACAAACTAAACTTTTAAGTGAAGCAAGTTGATTTTTTTATATTGTGCTAATATAAATGGAAACCAAAGGCTGCACAGAACATCCAAATCAATATAAAATGTATGGTACTGTTTATAAAAATTGAAGTTAAAGAATAGTTTTCTGTTTGTGCTAGGTTTTCAAACACGTCCCTGGATGCCCTACATATCCCTGTAAAGAGAGACTTGTCCAGATCACCTGGCAGGGGATTAAACAGTCTGATTTACACTCAGTTCAAGTAAAATGACTATCTACTACATTTTTAGTGTGGCCAGAGAGGACTGGACTTACGTAGTCATCATATGATTCATGTGTGGCTGCTAACAGCGGGGGCCTGTATCCAGCACTCCCTGCTGTCCCCCAGGCTCTTGAAGCTTGTATCTCCCTCGCTAAAACAGATGTGGAAGGTTTGCTGTGCGTCGCCACCGTTGTCCCCCGAGGTGCTGCTGCACTCCCTCCTGTGCCTCTGTGGCTCCTGGGAAAGCAATCAAATGAACAAACATGGCATGAATTTGCCCTAGGAATCTCACTCCATGACACCTGTAAAGAAGATGCTGTGATTTCAATGAAAAAGTGAAGTTACTATAAGATATTAGGAAATGTGTTCAGTCCCTCTTATCGCTGCATATGTGCAGGCTGCACAGCTGGTGGCTGTCAGACAGTATGCTCAGGTGAAACACAAGATTAGTTTAACCTCTGCTGGCACAGAGGTAGATCTTGTAATGTAATCAGAGGGCTGAGGTGTGCCACTTGGTGTCTTTCTCTGGTCTGTAAACATGCCTGTGGGATGCAGTATGGTTATTTCAATAACATGATGGAGCGATGTTATGACTGTATTTGTCCAAAATCTCCATTTGCCTGAATCTACTTTAGTTGCAGTCAAACAGCTGTACTTTTCAAGAGGAGGAAAGGCTTATTTAACAGTAGAGAGATTTTAAAGGCTAAATAACTTGGCATGAGGAATCTAAGGTGGATTTATTTTATTTATTTTTATTTATGGAAATGCTACTGTCCAGCGGCAGGACCACCGAAAGGACTGCAGGATGGATTTAGCATCGCAAAGCCGTTTATTGTCTGCTAACATACTTTTTAACAGCAGCATGGTTTAGGTAGGCCAGGATACCTTTCTTCCTCTGAAACATCCTTGACTAAGTAACAGCCCACTGGGATCCAGAAATACAGACACCCAAAGGAGAACTACTGGTTCATATTTTTCATAGAGATTTACAATAATCGCTTAACTGTGTGCCATAAGTAGAAAATCTGGGTAGGGAAGTGATGGTGGTGCCGTTAAACTGGGAGTGCCCCCTGTTACTGCTGCATTTAGCTCATCTGTATGTGCTACCTGAATTAGGCCAGGCGGCCATGTCAAACTGTAAATGCTTGCTCCTGAGGGACTGCCATGGCTCAGGTAGATTACAGACAATTTACTCTAAAAACTAACTATATGGAGACTGGAAGAGGCAGACGTTTCGCTTTAGGAGCTGCATGCACGGGTTAATCAAATGCTCTGTAGCGAATCAGGATGTAGCTGGTCCTGCATCCATTCTAAAACCTGCTGGAGCTGCCGTGCGTGGAAAAGAAGGCAAAGCAGAAACTTCTGGCACAACTTCACCCACTGCCATGGTGCATAGATGAGGAAAAATAAGATGAATTTTATAAATGTGTTCTATACAACACAGGTGTTTCCAAAACTTTGACCTTTTCAGTACACGAAAAACAAATAATATCTGAAATATCACGAGGACTTAAGTGGAAAAAACCTGTCACAGCTACGCCCTGAGGAAGAGAGGGTGCTTATATGAATATTGAAATAATTACCAGGGAAACAATTAATCTGAAAATCCACAATGACGACAGGTGCTTCCTTTTTATTATTAAATATTTATTTGTGATTCATAGCAGCCTAAGTTTTAGACACATTTTCTGGCAACTAATCAGTGCAATGTCAAAGGTGTACTTTCAGATGATTGCATAGCTGTAAGTAATTATCCTCAACAATCAGTTCATTCATCAGGAGGACTCAATCTGTGACACCTGGACAACATCTTCTGTGGCTGTTTTATCCCCTTCAACTTTATTTGGAGAAACAAATTATTAGTAATAAAAGAAATCAGGAGGATATTTCTACATGAAAACATTTAAAAAGAGCACGTGTCAACAATTTGATGCTTGGTTTTATAAACGAGTAACAAAACCAGGGTTTGTGTTTGTATATTTAGATTTGTGAATAAAGGATTTTGCCAACATTATACTGTAGAGGTCTTATTAAAGTAAGTATTAAATAGGTGTTTCTAAAATTTGATAAAATAACCCTGATGATGTCGTTAGGGCCTACCAGCATCTGCTGGACCAGTTCTAATCATTAGTTTTCTTTAAACTTCCTCTTGCATATATTGCTATAGGTCCCCCCCACCCCACTATATATGAACTCAATTTATACCTGTAAGATGAAGACAAAAACAGGATTTTTAAACCTATCAATCTGACATAGCCAACAAAGATTTGGAGCGAAGTGAATTTTACCGTGTGGATATTGCAGGCGCTGGTCTTACACTCCTCCCTTGTGCGCTCCTTCCTCTGCTCGAGTCATCAGAGCCATTCAACAGGGAGAGCTCTCTCAGTTGTTCCTGTCTGATTTCATCATTGTAGTCCTGCAGGAAAAAAATACAGCGTGTCTCATTATAAAAAAAAGAAAGAAAGAAAAACAAGGACATTTGTCTTCCGACTGCAACAGATGCTCGCCACAGCCGTAAATGTCATTAAATTAAAATTATCTTGACACGCACAGGAAACACATGGTGTTGCTTAGTGCCGAATACTTAGTGAAGAATGTTTTCTTTGCTTATGGATGCACACAAAATGCAGGGGAGAGATTAGTAATGTAGAAAAAAGACATTAAATATCCCTTATAAGAACTCGCCTTCTGGATGGCTCGAAGACAAAATGAATGTCAACAAAATCAGATTTTCCATCAATTGTAAAACCTTTATGTTGAGAAGAAGGAGGACATTAAAAGGAAATTAAATAAAAAAAAATTTTTTTAAAGTAACACAGAATATTCCTTATTTTGTCAAGACACAGGCTGTAATTGACATTTTCCACAACTATGTGTGAAATATTGTTATCTTGAGATTCTGCACCTCCTATTTTTCTCAGCCCGTATCAAACATGATAGAGATCATTACACAGCAGATAAGGAAGTGGACAAAGTAGTATTCATTATCTTGTCATTGCTGACAGATAAACAGGCTTATTTCCCCAGAAACACTTAAGCCACATGATTTGCTACCCTGGGAAAAGTGTTTCTGTAATGACAACAAAGCAGCAGAGGCAGCGACGGATTTAGTTTTTTTGTGTTTCTTTTGACTGAGTGACTGAGTGTCATGTACTGAAAGCAACAAAGCCCAAAAAGATTATGTCATCCAGAAGAAATTAGAGGTAAAAATGTAAGTTATTTCAGGTTTGACCCAGTTTGCACTTTGAGTTTTCATAACACAATGGGTTTGTGAGTGACTTTGCCTTGGTGTTCATTAATCATTACTTTTAAGTCTTTATAACCATGTACTGAATGACATCTTTGTGTGAGCATTAATCCAACCATTAAATTAGCTGCACACTGATTCATGAGATATGACTCTGTCCAGAGTGCACTGATAAGTGAAGAACTGGATAACATTAACGGGTGTGAGTTAGATTACAGCTCACATATACAGTATCATCTAATATTCTAGTGAATTAGTTTCACCTTTTCTTTTATTTAACAGCGTATTCCTATTATGTTATATCTCTAAGCTCACCGACTCCCCACTCAGTCATGAGGCCACTCTGTGATGTGCATAGTTTTGACAATGAATTGAATCAAATCTTCAACAAAAGCCTATTATTGGATTTATATAATTCTCCTGATCAGCAAAAACTGAGAAACTCGTTTATTGTCTAAATGACTGAAAAGCAGCTCTTTTCATTGATTCATTAACTTAATTTCGGTGGGTAAATTGACAGTCACACTTTTCCTCAGAACCTTTGCTCAGTGCAATATGAGCTGCTAATTGTCGACGCTCAAAGACCCTTCATTTAAAAACGTGTTTTGCTTATTTTTATTTCACTTAGTGTTTGAAATTCACCATGCAGAATTTTGTTTTTAAATTCCTCTGATGAAGGGGGAGAGTTTCTCTGTGGGGACTGTAAATCTCAGTTTGTGTATGCACACGAGCACCACTAGTTTGGTAGCCAGTATGCATCTTTAACAAGTACAGTATATGAAGTACATTTTGAATCCAGCAGTTAAAAACTTTAGAAATAAAAAACAATAAAAATAATACAATAAATAAATATTAATGCAGTAGATTCTATCTGGCTCTACGAAGGCACTTTTAGTAAATTAAACTTTATTGTGCTTTAAATTATCGTTTCAATCTTGATTTTGACCCTGGATTAACTCTTACAGTTATAGTCTCTCATTCAAGTGTTTTTGTTCATTGTGTTGCTTTGTGACCTTAGAACATGCTCTTGGATCAGTGATGCCAAATTACTGAGCAGAAAGTCAAAAGCATCACGCGATTCATGTGTAGTCTATAAATATGTGACAGAAAATGATGGGAGAGAGATGAGAAACTGGCAAAAGTGCCCAGCTGAAATTAAATCAGGGACATTGTGGTCAGAGTATACATCATACATTCCCAATACATTTTACACCTTGTACATGTAACACCAAACTTCAGCATTATTTCCACCCATATTGCTCTAATCGATATGTGAAAAAATGAGGATAATATACAGAGGATGCTGCACCGAAATGGCCCCTCATGTTCATTAACAGGGTGCGTGTCCTATCGGAACCATATGATACTCAGGTTTTGAAAATGAAATTTCTAAGAACTACATGTCACGGGAGAAGAAAGAAAATCCTCATGGTAGATTTCAAGACATCTGACACTCTACACACACATATGCTCCTCTTGTAAATGACTTAATAAGTCCTGTAGTGTTCTGTTGGGTGGAAGGAGACTGGCAGAGCTTTTAAATGGAAAACTGGCAGCTTCTCCAAAGCACAACAAATCTGCCAAAGCTCAAAAAAGTTGACTGTTGACAGAGGCATTAACACGAATACACAGATAAGCTGAGGGTGCTCCGGTCAGACTGTTAGCTCACTGAAATGAATTCTGGCCATGCATGACCTTCTTGCAAACACTTGATGCCCTTCACAGAGCTAAAGTTAGAGTTTAAGGGGCTGAAACATGAAGATACTGATACCATTCACTCTTGTGTCTGTCTACCTGCTATACATCTCTGTTACTGGCTGTGTTGATCTCTGATCTTTGTGCATTTTCTCACTCAAATGAGTCTGGTGAAAGAACTTCTCCTATATTCTTGGACATTTTTCTGGCAGAAATACAGATACAAATTAATTTAGCAATCTCAGTGGATTTAATCTTTAATTAAAGGAGATGTTGTCAAGCCAAGACCTCATCTGAAACCTCGAGGCATCAGATGATATGATTTTACTAAGTAAATACATTTCTCCAGCAGAAAAGAAGAAAATGAATCAATCCCAGCTTTTGAATAAACCCTGTGGCCTTTGTTGGATTACTAACATGGTTTAATGTGGTGTTCCCAAATTTGGTGGTTTACACTATAGGTGAAACCATAGTAGCTACTGACACTATTTGATCCATACTGCTGTTATTTCTATAATGAGATAGCTATGCTATTATCACACATGCCAGATGGATGCATGTCAGGAGATGCACTGGTTCCTTTGGAGGAGAGAGCAAAAAATGTTTATATATTCATAGACTGAGTAGATTTATGGCACATGGTGATGGTGAATAAATCAATTTCAATTTCCAAGCGCCAACAGAGAGTGTGTTGAACTGTATCTGCTTTTAGATCATCTCTCATAAAGGACTCAGACCATCCCCTTCCATCTGGATGACCTCACAACCCTCTCATATCTGGTGGACAAGGTGTTTCAGAAAAAGAGCACTGACACAGTTCAAGTTGTGCCATGTCTGTGGTAGTGATGCAGTGTTGTTGAAGTGCGTGAGATCCAACCCTGTTCCCTTACAGGCACACAGGTCGGCATCAACATGCAGGGACATATACAGTAGATTTCACAAAAACACTCTCATATTGCAGTAATGGCACCTGGATGCTGAGGCTGTTTCAGTCCTTAGAAGATGTTGTAAAAAAAAAAAAAATTCTGACAAGTCATTTAGACAGATTTTATTTTGGTTGTCTTTGTTAATATTTTTAGAAGCACCACTTTACACCTCTTGGAGACAGCACAACTTCTACAGTGCACAGCAGCTGTGGTTCATGGATGTGCATAGTACAACTCGGTTCTACTTAAATGAAAATGGCAATTTCTAAATACTATTTTTTCAACTAATAAAGGTCTAAAAATCATTGTAGCACATGGTGTCACTCATGACAATCTTCTCAAAGATGTACTTATCCTTCCAAAGCACAACAGGCTAGCTGAGCAGAGGCCCAGAAGCAACCACGTAGCACATCACACAGTTTAAAACAAAAAGGATCAAAATTGATGCAACAGAACTGCCTTTTTTTTTTATTCCATGCATTCCTACATTACACATAATATCCTACACTACCCACAATGCAAACTGATCGCTGAGAGTTGATGTAGCAGCTAATGTAGCCTCCAGCTCCTAGCCTCAGGCAGAGATGAGCAGTGGGGTACAGAGGTCTGTCTGGAAAACTGAATTCATTCTAACACCACCCCTCCAGACATTTTTTCATTTCCAATCTTGTTGTCTTTATCTCCAACCAACACTGATTCAAGTGGCCTTACTTGAACTTATCCAACTTCACACGGCTTCCAGTGGAGCCACAAAACGCATTACACAACTTCACAGTAGTACACCTCAGACTATGAGTTGTCAAAACAGTTGAGTTCCATTTAACTCCAACCCAATAAACACATTTACATTACTCTCCCTACTGGAAACATCGAATTACATGTTCACAGTATCAAGCTGTTTCAAGTTGTTAAATCCATGTTGACAATTTAAGGCCAAACAGATCCCCACTAGCGCTTAACAGCTGATTGCTGCTTCATATGACGTTGCACTCTGATAATACGCTTTTACTGCACAGTGCAACAATAAAAAAGATAAACAGCAGAAAGCACCTGCCGCTCTCCACCAGAGGCAGGAAACATCTGTTGCTAAGAATACTGACAGATGCCTTTCTTCTTACACTATGTGCAGTTTATTTGTAAATCCATAATGTCCCTGCAGCAGTGAGCATGTGCCATAAAAGCAATGGTATGGTCTTTATTTTTTACGTTTTATCGCCATGTGGATATGCACTAGTATAAGCTGAATTTGGGGACAAATGGATGTTTTCCCCCCTTTCTAACTTCACTAAATATTCTGAGGTTTTATTCATAGGCTACTCACAATAAAAAGACAATGTTAGGAAAGAAATGTATGATTAAGCAACAACACAGAATGTGATGCTTTCCCTCGTTATCTGTTTTCAGTTTGAATCAGCATTTATAAAAATAAATCATTATTGGAAGGTTTTATAGTCTACTTCTACTTGTCACTAACTGTTTTTGACCTTCCCAAATATGACAAACAGTGCGTTATCATCCAGCCCTTTTGTCACTGATTGAATCGGTTCCTTCCTATTTACCCTGCATTATTAGATCTGCTGGCAGACTGTCACAAAAGAATCAAATGTTGTCTTGACTAAACTGTCTCTGTTTCTCAAACATGTGTACCTATTTAAAAAGAAATGTATTACAGCCAATCCTGTGTGTACATTAATTTAAAAATGAGGCTGCACTGCTATGAGAGTAATTTGAAATGTGATAGTTTCCTCGACATATTGCAGTGAAGTCAGATTTGTCAGTCAATAAAACACAATTAAATGTGCCACTCAGAAATCTCAAATACATGACCTTCACTATTGTCAAAAACATCCTCATTTGTTGTCCATATTTCAATTGTCAGTCCATCCACCAGATGTCCTCTGACTTTTTCCGCTGTCCCAGTAACCTGACTACCCACACCCAGCACACCTGTTTTTGAGTTTGAATCCGGGTTTCTGTTGTTTACTACTCCAAACATGACAGCAAATGGTGGAACAGGAAGGCGCCCAAGCACTGCGGGACACCTTGTTTAGGAATATCGTGGGTACAGGTGAGCCAGTCAACACAGACAAAGCTTTGTCACTGTTTGCTAAGAGAAAGTTAGGTAATGCATCAAACCATTGTCGTCCAGGGTGGCAAGCATCTGTGCTTCAAGTACAGCATTTGAATGAATATTCAGCAGAGAGGTGAACACACTCAACCTGCAAAGCTCCCAATTAAAACAGAATTACTTCTCTCCTTGGCAAAAAAAACAAACAAAGCAACAACAACAAAAATAAAAACCTGGTTGATTGGTTCAGCTTGACCTATTTGTGCAGAATCAAATGATAATTTATTACTTTTTGGTTGTTTATTTGTTGAGTGAGGATTTAATTAGGCTAAATTGCATCATTGGCCTGACAGAGTGCTATATTTTGGGTTGTCTGTAGCCTTAACGTTGCTAGGCTAGCAAGTGTTTTCAGTTCATTTATAGTCCATGAGTCAGCCCGGAAAATGTCTCATTATCCAAGTTTAACTTGCAGGAGTTTCTGAAGACTTGCGTGACGTGTTTTGATATCACTGTGAAACTAAATTCATGATGGAAAATGAGTTTATAGCGCTGGCAGAAATGAACCAGGGTGAAAATCTGTCAAACAGCCAAAAATTACACTTCTAACAGATGAGCTCATAAAGACAGTCTGAAAAAAGTGAACTGTCAGAGAGAATGATTGTGAAAGCTTCAGCGGTCTGACAGGAGAGTGTGTCCATGACTGATAGACGAGGTATCACGTATTAGCCTACCATATTTCATATTTCACTAAGAGTAAAGGCTTCGATAATGACAACTCTATTTTACTTAGATCAGTGGGTTCTCAGGGAAACTTTTGCTTTCACACTCGTTTCTCAGAAACAGCTGCTGGAAGGGGGGGCTCTTAAAATCAGGGTTCTGCCAAACAAAACCTCTGCAACACCACCTTAACTGAACATGTGTTGTTCACGAAAAATAGTAGCATTTTTCTACTATGTTATAACTTTGGAAGATAATACCAAGTGTACTGCTGATCTAAGATGAGCAAGAGAAGCCCACTGACTTCTGTTTTTATGTAATGGGCTGGTGTTCATTGCACATCTTGAAGAGGAGTATGTCTGGGATGCTGACGCAAAACAGTAGTTCTGAGAAAATATGGTGTGCATTTACACCACAAGTCTGCAGAATGGAGCCTTTCACAAAACTTTTTATTATCATTTAGCCATGCAGACAGCTCCAGTATGTGCTCTGGATTAATGCAACATGGTACAGCAGTTCTGTTTTATAGGCTAATTTTTCATGCAAATTGTTGGCACTGGCAGGTAACACAGGACGAGTTCAGGTTAGGAGGGGCAGGAAGGCACTGAGGAGAGGAAACAGGCAACTGTGGTGTTAACGTTGTCTCATCCATTGTATTCACTTTAATAGAGTTACAGTAACTCTGAACCGGCTAACAGCCTGTAAACAGGAAACAAATATATAACTTTTACTTGACTTCCAATGAAATACTTGCCATTCTTTGGAGATTTGCAACAGTTTGAAGACAAAGAAAATCTGATATGGGAGACATGAATAGTGATTGCATAGAGAATGTGTCCTGAAAACCGCAAACAGAAACATCAGGAACTATAGGATTTTACTCCTTTTTTGGCAAACAGTGTAATTTCTTTGTATCTGAAAGGGCGTGAGCTGCTCATTGCAGATGCAGTATTGTCATCCTTGTGGCCCAGTGAGCAGACATTGCCTCAGTATTAGAAGATGCATGATCTCGATAAAGAAGGCTTTTGCAGCACCACTCCTATTAGGCTTGTCACATTTGCAAAGCTTGATTAATATTTACAGCTAAGACTCAGCAAGACTACACAACATGCACATTAATTATTGCTAAGTTCTCTGGGCTATACGATACTGGAGTGTTGCACGTTGTTTCATACTGGGCTTTAATTGCTGAATACATTATTTTTCATTTGTAAGTAAAGGGACACAGTGTAGAGCACTAATACAGGGGGAAAACGTCATGCTCATTTTTCATGTAAACAAATCCTGGATATTCCCAGGACACTGGATACTGTTAAGGTTTGCTTTATGATAATACATCTGGAGAAATGATCTAGTCAGCAGTAGTGACTGATGCTCATATACAACAAAAAAACTATTAAACTTACAGGAACTAGGAATTTTTTAATCTCCTCTAAGGCGTGACTCATGCGGGAATAGGCTTCTCCAGGTGGAGCAAAGACTTCAATTAAAACATGAAGGTCGTTACTCAGATGGGCATATTTGGCCTCCCCACTTTTCCTTAATTCTTCCTCCTGTGAAAAAAGAAAACAAAGGAAGAATTTGTGCTCATAAAATTCAAATGATTAGCATACATGTTTTTTTTTTAAATAGTATTATATAATGTCAATTATAATGCATTTCATGTTAAGAGCTTGTTTGGATTAATTACATTATTGCACGATGCTCTATAGCAGTGAGATACTACTTTGGAAGTCAGTTTTCCTTATTTGCAGATTGACAAAACAAAGAAGTTCAACTGTGCTGGCACACGAATGTTTGTATAAATATTCACAGCATCAAACAATATTTCAGTCTGGTCTAATGTTGTGGACTGACTGACACACAGACCGAGACTGTCTTCCCCAGAGCTGTGCTGCTGATTTGGTTAAAAATCCACATTCAGCCAGATGAAGTACTTCTTCTCCAACATTGTTTTGAGAATGAAGAGGTTTTGATCTGACTGTACCAAACAATTCCACCTTTTTTGCCTCTTTTTATCATAAGCGTCTCTTGAACATGCAGACTACAATCAACAATAACATTATGATTTAGCTTTAAGACAAGGAGACACTTGAGCAATCACTATAGTCATCACCAGGAAAACACTTGTACCACATACAAAAACATTTCTGAATGATATGTGGCCTTCTGCTCAATTTCTAGAGAATAATTGCAGCTCATCTGACAAAAAACCCAGAAAGAACAACCAACTAGATAGGAGAGCTCAGTCACAGACTCTGGCTCCAAAGATGCCCTTAGGGAATATTTTTCCAGTAAAAATGGCCTTTTGTGACTTGTTGATCTTATGAAGAACATTTTGTAGGCTCTGCTCCTGGAAATATTTAAATTAATAGGCATCTTTGACACAGATACAGTTATGTGAAAATATTAGGACACCCTTTGAAAGCATGTGTATTTTGTAACATGTTTTAATATATGGTTATTTAATCTCAATTTGAACAATACAGAGAGATTAAAGTAATACAACTAAACAAGTAAGTGTTACCTCCTTTGGCTGAAATAACTGCAGTGAGACGGTTCTTGTAGCCATCTACCAGTCTCTGACATCGGTCTGAGGGAATTTTACCCCACTCCTCAATGCAGAATTGTTTCAGCTGTGAGATGTTTGAGGGGTTTCTTGCATGTACAGCCCTTTTCAAGTCACCCCACAGCATCTCAATGGGATTCAGGTCTGGACTTTGACTCGGCCATTCCAGGACTCTCCATTTCTTCTTTTTCAGCCAGTCTTTGGTTGATTTACTAGTATGTTTTGGGTCATTGTCATGTTGCATGGTCCAGTTCCGCTTCAGCTTTAATTTTCTAACCGATGGTCTCACATGTTCTTCAAGCACCTTCTGATACACAGTAGAATTCATGGTGGATTCTATGATGGTGAGCTGACCAGGTCCTGCTGCAGCAAAGCAGCCCCAAACCATGACACTTCCACCTCCATGCTTCACAGTTGGTATGAGGTTCTTTTCCTGGAATGCTGTGTTTGGTTTACGCCAAACATGTCCTCTGCTCTGGTGTCCAAATAATTCAATTTTGGACTCATCTGTCCAAAGAACATTATTCCAGAAGTCCTGGTCTTTGTCAACATTCTCTCTGGCAAATGTCAGTCTGGCCTTGATGTTTCTCTTAGAGAGCAAAGGTTTCCTCCTTGCACACCTCCCATGCAAGTTAAACTTGTGCAGTCTCTTTCTGATTGTAGAGGCATGCACTTCTACATCAACAGTAGCCAGAGCCTGCTGTAGATCTCGACATGACATTTTAGGGTTTTTGGAGACCTCGTTTAGCATCTTGCGGTCTGCTCTTGGTGTGAACTTGCTGGGGCGACCAGACCTGGGCATGTTGGCAGTTGTTTTGAAAGCCCTCCACTTGTAGACTATCTTCCGGACAGTGGAATGGCTGATTTCAAAATCTTTTGAGATCTGTTTAAATCCTTTACCAGACTCATAGGCTGCTACAATGTTTTTTCTGAAGGCCTCTGACAGCTCTTTTGCTCTCACCATGGTGCTCACTCTCACTTCAACAGTCAGGAGCACACCAAACTAAAGGTTGGAGGTGTAGATGGGGCAAGCCTCATTCAAAATGCTGAGTAACGATCTACTAATTATGTGCACCTGGTGTGATATACCTGTGTGTGATTTGAGCCATTTTAAGAGGGCATACATGTGAGGGTGTGCTAACTTTTTCCTCAGTTGGAATAGGCATTTTTGTAGAATTACATTTACAGAAGATCTTGAAAAGACTTTTCTTCAGTTTTACTTGTTTAGTTGTATTACTTTAATCTCTCTGTATTGTTAAAATTGAGATTAAATAACCATATATTAAAACATGTTACAAAATACACATGCTTTCAAAGGGTGTCCTAATATTTTCACATGACTGTAAGTCACAAACTGTAAGTTATCCTAACAGTCAGTAAATGATTGGGTGGCCACTTTTGCCAAATAGAAGTGACAATCCTTGTGAAAGAGAGAGCGAGAGAGAGAGAGAGAGAGAGAGAGAGAGAAAATTATAGAAAGTCCTTTGAAAAGGAGGCAAAGAATCAAAGTACTTTAAGAGAAATCCCCACACAGAAATGAGAGAACAGGTACATTCAACAGTGCTGATAGTGTTTAGATACACATACAGTAAACAGCAGGGAGATTAAATGATTGGAAATAGGTGTGTGAGTCAGGGAGACACAGCGAGGGCACCTGATGGACAGGTGGGAGAAAACAAGTTCGATTAAAAAAGAAAAAAACGAACCTTCACTGAAACCTTACTGCCTGTGTGTTTATTTTCTTACACTGAAGTGGAGAGATCAGCTGATATAAACACAGACAACACATTGTAAAGCGGCAAGGCGCAGTGATCTTTCTGATTAAGGTCACTCTGTCTTCAAACCAGCAAAGTGTTATAACCTAATACCATCAAAACATTCCTGTACTGTACGTTTAGTGCTAGCTAGCAAATATTAGCATCCTAACATGCTAAACTATGATGATGATCATGGTAAATAGCATTGACACACCAGCTGATTAGCATTAGTACAGTCTCACAACAGCAGAATCTTACACTTGTAAAATAACATATTCTTACAAATATGCTATTTGTTCCTTTCTTGAATAAGAGTCCACAAAGCACAACATATTTTAATGATTAAATTAGAGCTAATGATAAATGGAAAGAAGTCTAAAGCACTGAAGTAAACACAAGATGTCTCCTACCACAAACTATACAAACATCTGATGACAAGAAAAGCCCATCACCTTTAAGTCTTAGCTCAGGCCCTGCAGGGCTCTGCCTGAGGCTTCATACAGGCCTTAGAAGCTTAAAAGATCTGTAACATACTGTAGCTCAGAGCCAGTCCTAAAAGAAACAAGTTCTCTCTTTACATCAGTTCTACACACAATCAGAAATGATGTCAGGCTTAGAGTGGACACTTCTACTTGTATCAACTGTAAATGTAGCTGCTGCAACAATGTAGAGCTTATTCAGTCCTGACAAAATAAAGACAGGTACGGAGGTTTTTTTAATCTGTACTCATTCATTTTGCACTGTAACCATGAAGTGTTGAGAGCTTAGCACAAGAGCCCCTTGACGGTGGCTGTTAAGAGGAGCGAGAGTGCCACTCGCGCAGTTTATTCACCCAGCCAATCTGTGGATTCAAACTGTTGTCCTTCTATCACAGGGCTGCTCTCTACCCTCTGGAGAAGTCAGCTCTAATTAAACATCACTCCTAAAATTTCAGCAGGCTTCACAACCTTTGTCAGGAAATGTAGGTCATTATAGATCAGATCAAAATGTGCAGATAATCATGAGGTGTTTCCGTACATTGTCAGTGAACTGTTAGGGAAAATGTTCAAGGGAGCAGCACTCACACACATATACTGTAGTTACCATGACTGCAGTATGTTTGAATGTTCAATCAGTTCATATTACAGAATATTTGCATTTAAAAATAAAAAAAAATTCTCCAACTTTGCAGTTTTTTGCTGTAAAAGCGTTAGCT
>NW_018127940.1:479791-486540 GCF_001952655.1 Monopterus albus
GATGTCAATGCGCTTTTGTATGTAATGGGACATTGCCTAAGTCTGGAGACAATGCCTTGTGACCAGGTGCTTCAAATGGCAGCCAGCCTTTCAGTCACAGCCTTCAAACTAGCCCAGGCTGTACACAAAATCAATAGCACGCACAGGAAACACCTAGCTAAATCTGATTGTTACATAGCTACCCTGGTGAGAGACAACTGTTAAAGGTCTATTATTTTTCCTCAGGGAGGCACAGTGTGTGTAGGTGGAACAAACAGCAGGTCATGTTAGTGACACTGGTATTCATTATGTTGCTGACAGTTCGGCTGTTGTTAACAGCACCTCTTTACTTCATTTTACATACTGAAGACAAGTTCATGCAACACAGGAGCAGACTGAATGGACTCAGTGGCAGTAAGCCAAAAGTTTAAATGAATCCTTGTACGTGGCTAAGGCACATCCAAAAATTTGATAGTAAAAGAAATGTTTCAGTGCCTTCAGTCGCTGTCAGAATCACAACTTTCAGCCTTGAAATTAGGCCAAATTTCTAATTACAAAGCCACATATCAATTGAAAAATGATTCAATATATTTAGCTGACCAAAAGCTTAGTCAACCAGAAGACTACTTGGCTAAAATTACACCTGTTTAGAGGCACATACAGTTAATCTACAGTTGGGCGGTAGAAAAACAGAAATTATAATTACAGTATATAAAGTACATCTCTACAGTAACAGGTTCTAAGTATGTACTGTATGTATGCATGGAAATATAATGATCTGAAAAACTATTGTCTCCAGTGTCAAGAAATTTTCATGTGACGTGGTTTCAGTCTGCTGAGGAAGATCCTTCAGTATGATGGGACCAAAAGCTCCCAAACAGCTACCAAGCAGACGTCGTGAGATTGTTGTTGCTGTTTCCACAGGCAAGAATTCTCGATCTCCATTTCCTCCTGAGCTTGTTCAAAAAAGAAAATGTTTACTTTTGAGTTCTGAATTTATTTTAATATCTTTAACCAATCTGCTAAAAAAGATTGAGAAATGATTGAAAGCCACTAAAAAGACCTCGTGGTGAGGGTTCCTGTTCAGCTAAGTAAATTAAACTGAATATGTACAGATGACAACTAAAACCGCATGGATATGTCTAAAGAGGCTGTAGCAGCCTCTGTATTACTTCACCCTCAACAAGGATGTACTGAAATGCAGCTCTGGTTTCATTAAAGCGGTGGTAAGACTGAGTCTTTTGTCACATCTAAATGTTTGAATCGGAGGCTACATTAGCAATAGCAATGTAACTAAAGACCTGCTAGTAGTGTGAATACCGGATCCTGCAGGCTGTCTGTGTATATGCTCCGAACAGCGTGACTCCAGGGAGCCACAAGTCAGCAGGGTAAATGGCTAAATTACTTTGGCAAAAAGATTCTTTACAATGCATTCATAAATGGCTACTGCAGAATATGCTATTAACCAAAAAAGAAAAAAACATTCCCATTTTCTCCTACATAATTTTGTCAACTGAAAACGATTCATTCTACTTCGGGTGCTATTCATCTCAGTTACAGCTCAGATGTCATTGGCTATAATGCTTGTCTGTCCTTTAGAGGGATTTCAAATGCTTTGTTTTTGTAAATATTTTCATTTGATGGATTTCTTGCACCAGGCAAACAACTACATTTAAACAGAAATCGATATCTTTCTTACCTTGCCTTTATCCCTCATGGACCCTTTGCCTAGGATAGACATCTTCACTCCCGTTTCTTCTTGTAATCGTTTCATGGAATTTCCTCGTGGTCCCAGCAGCTTCCCAACAAAATTAAACTGTTACAGGAGAGAAAAACCAGACTCCTTATCAGCGCTTCCAACATATGTGGAAAACACAATGAAAACTCTCATTTATACGTCTTCATATAGTATTCAGGCTCCTTCACCTTTTGCACACTTCATTGTGTGGTAGGTTTAACTTTTATTATTGTCATTTTTGTGCATCAGTCTACACTCAATAACCCACAATGACAAATTTATTAAAAAACAAAAAACTGAAACCTTTTTAATTAAGTCCTTTGGCATCAAGTCATCTTGGGTAACTCTCTATAAGCTGTATACAATCGTCCTTGCAGATCCTACAGGCACCATCAGATTGGATGGCAAGTGTTTGTGAACTGCCATCTTCAGATGGTTCCACAGATGTTCTCTAGGGTTTACTGTAGGTCTGTCATTACCTGGGTTATTCAAGGGCAGTCAGACCTGTCCTGGCCACTAGAGCACTGTGTTGTAAGCATTGGGACGCTGTCATGTTGAAAGGTGAACCGCTGCACAAGTCTGCACTCTGGAGCATGTTCTCTTGAAGGACCTCTCGCTATTTGGCTGCATTTATCCTTTCCTCAATTGTGACCAGTCTCCCTGTCCCTGCCCCTGAGAAGCGCCCACATTCCATGATGTGGCGACTGCCATGCATCGTTGTACTGTTAGTGATGAGCGGTGCTTGATGTTTCCCAGATATTATGCTTTGAGTTCTGCCCAAAGGGTAAAATGTTTGCCTCATGCTTTTAAATTCATTTTAAATGCTTTTTGGCTGACCCTTGGGTTATTAGTCACCGGCCTGGCCAAAGCCCTTCTTGCCTAGTAACTCTATTTGGTTGACAGCCAATTCTAAAAAGAGTCCAGGTGGTTGCAGATTTCTTCTGAACACCCAAAGCTTGCCCTGATCTATAGCTCACCACAGTTTTAGCACAGAGGTCTACAGAGAGTTCTTTGGGCTTCGTGGCTGGGTTTTTGGTCCTGACCTGTTTTTGTCATTAGAAATTATTGAGTATAGGCTAATGGGCAAAACTTGAACTTTTATCCTTTTGAAGTTAAATCTGCAACACAGTAGTGTGTGACCACTTTCTGAAGTGACTGTAAAAACATGTTTCTGAACAAGTGTCACGCTGTATGTGTTAGATCTCAAAGGAATCTGATGTATTTAGAAAAAAGATGAACCATAACAGATGTTTGCAGGTCATTAGTTACCTATTATCAGTGTAATCCCACATTCCATTCACCATTCATCATGCGATAAAAAAGCTGTAATGTAGCCTGTAAAAAATCACTGTAATTATGCCCTGTATGTAGCATGTTACTAATAAACAGGACCCTCATTTGTTGTCTGGCATAAAAGGATTCATCCATCTTTTGCCATGAACTGTTCCCTCACTAGTCATGTATCTTATTGGCGTTAAGGGTCATCCATGTTGTGCTGTGAAAAGGGAGCATGGGCTCAAACCAGTAACATTTCTGAGACTACTCGAGAGGTCAGCACTGTGATAAAGCCAGAAATAATGAGTTTCTTCCCAGTGGGAAATTAAGTAATGCTATCCAGATGACAAACTATCAGATCAGGGCTCCGACTGTCACGTCCCTCTCACTGTGCACAAGCTAGTGTTCATACAGGCACAACAATGCTGAGATTAGTGGTGATCAAGGAGGTGAAACTCATAACACAACCGTAGCCAAATTGGTTGTTTCTGAAGACAAAAGATGAAAAAAGAGACAATCTTTTGCTATTTGAAACAAGTTTATCAAGTCTACGTATCTCACACTTTTTTCTTTTCTTTTTTTGTAATAAATGGTTCGACCTTCAAATGTTTGCTGCTGGATAAGATAAGAGACCACCTCCAGAGATGAACAGGTGGTCAGCCGCCCACCACACCGTACTCTGGCCAATTCTAAAATGATATTAACCTTTTCACAAAGCAGCATCTCCCACTGTGGCTGAGTGGCTAATAACTTGACTGCCAGCTGTGTGGCTGCTGCAGCTCAACTCAGACAACCGCACACTCAGCTTATTTCATGAAGATCATTAACATCCTGAGCAAACGCTACAGCTCAGGTTAGGGAAGCGCCAAGGCACGCGGAGATGAAGCCATCTAGGAAAAAAAAGCATCCCTAATGTCCCCGCCTGTCCTCTGATTTGAATGATTAGGGCACCTTTGTGGATATGTTTCTTCACAGGGGTCGCTTTGACAGGACTATCCTAGCTGGCAGGGAGCTTGAGAGCAGATGGTCATTGCGGCTACGTCTAGAGCATGCTCGCAGGGCGGTAGAGAAAGAGTGGCCTGTTTTCATTAAGCTAATGAATGTCTAGAGCCACTCTGCTGCTCCATGGTGAGCAATTTGGGCTTCAGAAAGGGGCACAGCTCTGTGTTAAATGAGGTTTAAAATGATGCAATGTGCCCCCTGCAGTCTCAACACTGATCACTATGCAGATATTAGAAGGAAGAGTGTTGGGAATGCAACAATTATGCAAAAAATATATTTCAGATTGAACAAATATTCACTGATAAAATGGGTGAACTGATCTACTTATTTGTATTTCACAAAGCGTAGCTGTTACATGAAGGGCAAACATTTAATTGAGAGCTTCTGTGCAGTCAAAATTCTAATATATTAAGCTCCTTATTAATTCAGAAAACTGAGTTGTGTAACTTCGTTTGGTTTTGAGTGACAGCGTTTCTGATTTGGTTTGTGTTTTCTGTATATGAAATTTATGTGGCTAATAATGTTTCATAATTCGCTTAAATTTCCTTAAAGATGAACTCCACAAATTTTACACACGAAGGTGCCTTGGTCTTGGGGAGTCCAACTGCATATGTGAAAAAGTTGAATAAAGTCCTTTGGTAGCTCCAGAGAAAGAGCTGTGTGAAATCTGATACACAGACCTAAGTGATGTCACAGTAGGGCCTGAGGACTACAAGTCTGAAGATGAAAAAAACTCTTGGGATGTTGAGTTAGACAGATGTGATTTTATCAGTCCTCTGGAGCTCGCTCCTTATCTCTACTTGAGACTAGCTGTTCGAGGCCACATTAACTGCTTGTAGAATAACATACCAGAATCTCTGACCAAGCTGTGTTGCATTGTGGGAAAGGTAGGCACCAGGTTTTGAAACAGAGTAAAAATGCACTAAATTAAAAAAAATGCAGTATCTCTGATTCTGCTGCATCAAGCCTGATCCTTTTTTAACTGTCCATTGTTGGTCCAATAATGGTATAAAGTGCAATTCAAAATCAATGAAAAGCTCTTTAAGATCTAAAAACCACAACAGGCAGGACCTTGAACAGAGTACATCTGTCACATAGTATGGCTAAGCCCTGTGTCATTATAAGTAATCTATATGTATTCTTCTTCTTTTTGGGTGTGTTTGTGTCTGGTTTCATAAATGAGATCAGCTCAGTGATCATCCCTTTGTACCACTACAATATTTAGAAAAAAAAAAGTAATCTTGCCCAAAGTTTCTTATTAAAAGTCTCAGCGATCTTCATTTATCTTCTTGTCATAAATGACAGCAGTGACTGAGAGTTGTGGGTAAATTACTAAAAGATTTTGGCACAAAAGACACAAGTCTGGAATCCCACTTGTCACTTTGTTCTGCATTCATACCACAAGCAAAGACTTGGCATGGGACTCATTGTAGACATGTAAACCTGAGCATAACAATGTATTTGTTTGTTTTTACAATGGGAAGACTGAACCAGGAGTGATCCATGGTATGCACTCAGCAGTAACTAACACACAATAAGGTGATCTTACTTAGCAAAAGTAGGTTTTCTGCAACTGAAGCTACAGTATGTACTGATCTTATTTCTGTACAGTATATACTTTTCAAAATGTTGTACACCTGTAATGCAGAACAATCTCCCTGAGCATGAAGGTGTTAATATTCATACGAACTGGTGAGTAAAGCCTGATCACATTTGACTTATTGCACTCTGTATGTAAAACAAAATAACCAAACATGATTGATGTATATGCCACAATGTTGATGTAGCATTTTATCTTTATTTCATACCATGGCACTAATGTGCCCTCAGAGGACTGGGATCTTTATGAATACACAATAACATCCCAGCTGAGTGTCAAAGCAACACACACACACACACACACACACAAAACCACTTAAAATAATGTTACTTTGAAAAGAATTGATCACATTTATAGTCATGCTTATTGCAAATATAAAGTAATAAAAGTCATTAAATGGAAAAAAGCTGAAAAAATAAATCACAGATAAAAGGATGCACGCACATAAATAAAAAAAAAATCAAAAGAACTTCAAGACAATGATTTGTACCAACAGAGCATGGTTTCATGATTTTCTATAAAGTCAGTTCCATGGAAAGCATGGAAATATCAACACTTTGCAACTCGTCATGGCGCTGGCAGTGCAGATCCAATAACAAAACAGCTGTTCAGAATTCAGGTTGGAAATGGTGGCCAATCTTTAATGCAGTGCACTGGGGCCAGTCAAGATTTGCAGATGTCCTGAGGCACTTACTGCCAGGTTAGCGAGCTGTGCTGTTGGGGAAGTCCAGGTCCTGTTTGATAGGAGGATTAAAGCCTCAGGTAGAGGTTTATGCTTTAATAACAGCCAGGGATGACTAGGCTGCAAGTGTGTCCTATCGGCTCTGCAGACATTAAAGAAAGCAGTGAAGTGGTTGTTTGGTGCGTGTGTGACAAGCAGGGGAAAGTTACTGTTCACCCAACTGAGCTTTTCAGAAAGAAAAACAAATCATGAAAGGGTCTGAAGAGAGATTGTCTGCCAGTGTTAATGCTAAACAGCATAATCAGATATTAAACTATGACTTCATTCTACAGCTGTTGTTATAGTTCAGGATGTTTTCTTTGGTCAAAACTAAAAGGAACAAAAAATGTCAGATATGTGCAAGCAGGCATTTTAGGATCCGTGTACAACATAGAATTCACACTGAATGTTAAATATACAGTGGGTACGGAAAG
>NW_018127940.1:487828-494655 GCF_001952655.1 Monopterus albus
AATGTCAAAAATTCTGTGTTTTTCTGTCAATATGGGGTGCTGTGTGTACATTGAGGAAAAAAATGAACTTAAATGATTTTAGCATATGGCTGCAATATAACAAAGAGTGAAAAATTTAAGGGGGTCTGAATACTTTCCGTACCCACTGTATTTATAGTAGCATTTAACAGAGAAGAGCATAATGAAATCAGATAAAGTCCAAAAAATAGGGGAATGAGGAATTTGTACAAGGTGCCAAAATGCTCTACTCACTAAACATCTTATCACAACAAACAGGAGCAGGCTGTTCCCATAGAAATGAAATAATTCGCATTAATATGTGAACCCTAAATGTCACCCAGGTAACCTACGCACACAGGCAAAACAAAACAATGAGCTACAAGATGCCTAAACGCTCAATAGAGTCACAAGCCCAACTGCAGAGTTGGGTATTCATTTTCATCACTATACGAGCTTTAGCATTACATCTGATACATTGTTAACATAAAATATCAACATGCAGCTTAACAGTGAAAGCACAATATTCTCTAAATGTTTATTAATTTATGTTTGTTTTCCCAAGTCTTGCTGCAGCTCTAGCACAATTTGCTACAGGTTCCTTAATTTTCTCCAGCGGTGATCATCTCCTCATTTCTGCTGTGCACTTCATTTTAGCACAATAGTGTCAATCAGCGGCACACTTAAAAATCCAATCAATCTGAGGTTTCCTGAATGAAGGCACTAGGTGCTGAAAACCATGTTAGAATTAGTACTAGGACCCAGTATATGTGGGAAAGGTTTTAACATACAGTGGCATTTTATCTTTATTATATCTTATGAAGAGCACCGTGGCAGCCAAAGTCATCAAGTCCCAAAAGTGGGACTGTGATGCTGTCGTACAAGCGCTTAATTTTGATTCACACTCTATACTCTCTCTACTGTATTCAGCACTTATCTAAGCAAAACACCTTAGCAGATGATAGGCCTTTTTTTTGGTACACTGACATCTCTAGCCAGACAAAAATGGAATTTCTCTAGGGGTACAGCACAGTTGCAACACTATTTAAAGGTCACAATAACCCAATAACCGATAAGCTCAAAATTGTGGCATCCACAAGGACAAAACACAATTCACTGTGTTGTGGCCTGTGTATGTACCTGCAGCAAGAATAGTTACAGCAAATACCTTACAAAGGTATTAAATGTGACAAGAGCAAGGAAAAGCCCATTATGTTTTATTTTTTTCTAAATCAAATGCATTCCAATTAAAATGGCAAAAAGAATTTCTAAAGCATTCTCATAAAAATGCAGAATAGTCTCAAGCACTGGACTCAGACTCACAGACAGTATCAGCCATTGAAAATCCATTTCATGCCCAAAGGTTAAGAGATGCTAATCAAGCTATCTCGGTAAACAGCATAATCTAAATTCCAATTAAGCAATAATGAAAATGACTATGCTTATTATCTTAATCATATTTCTTCTGAGTAAATTGTAACCTCATGTCCAATTTCAAGATTTCCATAAGCGCCCTGCAGAGTATCATTTGTTTAGGTGTCAAACTGGGACAGGTACAGATGTAACTCCTCTCCCATTGACTAAGATCAGTTCTGTTCTCAAGGTTTCATCATTTCTTTAGAGGAGATTAAAAATCCAAAGTGACGGTAAGGGCACCAGGGGGAACGATTCAAGGCCAAATTTCTTTATCTTGACAGGCTGTGAAATGACAACAAACCTAACGCAGGTTTTACCGAACGCGGTGCACAACACACACAAGTTGTCCCCTATGAATGATGCATACAGCTGGGGAGAGTCTGTAACAAGATGAATGATCCCTCCAGGTCTTATCCAAATAGACGTGTGATGGAGCAGCTGCAGCTTTACCAAGCCTAATATATGATCCTATACAGTACCGCTTCCCCCTCATTATTCACACATAAACATACAATGGGGTAAAATACATTTATTCAAATACTGTAATTAAGTACAGTTTTGAAGTTCTTCGACTTTACTTGAGTATTTCCATTAGACTTTTGCTCCACTACATTTCAGAGGAAAATACTGAACTAGACTATTTTACCAGCAATAGCATCCTCTACCTTTCCAATTAAGATTTTACATGTAAAAATATACAATCAATGTATAAAAAGGACATATAGATTAAAGTACCCAGCAGTATATGAAGTTGTTCAATGCAACGAGCATCTCATACAAATGCACTGTACAGAAGTAGGTGGAAAACAGAAATGTGAATTTCTGTTATTAATGTTACAGAATATATTTAACTGCATAAACACTGTAATTAATAATAATTGTATTATACTGTAAATGTTAAATCTTAGCTGTGTATGTGTACAAAGTACAGTGAGCAGGATAAGGTATGTGTTGAGATTAGTGGTCTGGGTTCCTCATGTTTTCTCCTCATCAGCTGCAGCACTTTATGTCCACTATAATGTTTCATTCGCTAAACATGTCTGCTATAACTACGTCAGGCTGTGCATCACTGGCCGCTCCTGCCCCGACACCACAAATAACAATGAGATTTTAGCTGTAAGCATCGTCCGTGTTACATAAACATTACATTCAAGTTAAACATTCCTGTATTGTGCTGACTTGGCATTGATTTTATGACACTGTCTGATAATGCTTTAGATAAAATAACCTGCATTTATATTTTACCTGTAGCTTATGAGGCTCTGTATCCTCTTACACACATACTGTGTGATGATGTGTGAATTATTTTGTGGCATTACCGCAGAACATAATAACCCTGTGAGGTCTTAGCAGTGAGATATGTACAGTATGGGCCTGAGGCTTGTTTTGTTGATATCATCATTACTAATTCTGCATCGTATCACAGAACAGGACTAAACAGGCCTTTTTCACAGCAGATATTTTGACTTGTCATCATAGGAGAAGCACAGGTAGAGCTAATAACAACAACGAGGACTAACAGTTAAATGTGTTAGTAAGCCAGGCTGCTATGACATGTACAAATGTGACCTCTAGTATGTGTCTGTCAGTTTGTCTCAAGAATAATTTCATCAGTATTGATTATTTCACTGACGGATGGCATTTATCATCCATGTGCCACATCATCAAATCAAAACAAGCAGAGGAATTCTCACAAGTAATTCTTTAATTACTTTGCATTTAATTATTTTGCAGTATTTGCTCGTGTTAATTCAGTGAAAGTTGTAAGAATTCACACCTCTGTAGCCGCAGCGTTGAAATATTTTCCACAGCCCAATGATAATGTTTGTCTATGGAGTTGTTAAAACATTTTGCAGGTGTTAAATACACTCATCAGTCACTTTATTAGGTACACCTGTACAATTGTATGCACGTTAATGCAGCACTTCCACCTTAACAAGTTAAAGGTGGTGTTGTACTGAACTACAGTATATTCAGAGGTGTCTTCAATCTATTTTGTTCACCCCAGCTACATACATGAGAGGGTCAGAATATTAGGAACACCTCTGAATATAATGTAGTCCAACACCACCTTTAACTATGACCTCATAAAGTGGCTGGTGAGTGTACATTAACATACATTCTTACACATTATCATCCAAGTTTCAGAATAAATGCACAGTAACTGCTAGCTTGCTCTAAACACTGCATTATATTTTTGTTGTTCTCATCCTCTTTGTGGGGCCTGCTCCCGATCAGTGAGTTGCTTTATGTGGCTAATTCCCATTAACTGAAAGTGCAGCGTTACCAAGATGTTTCAGACAGTGACACTGCAGCGCTGTTGGGTGCTGACTGTGCAATTAGGTCACAGAATCTGTTGTTGGACAACTGCTCGGTCCCTCTGGACTGCACTCCTGTGCTTACTTTTATTTATGATCATACGCTTGTTGTTTCACAACACAATTTTGTATCCCAATTATCTGTCTCAGTGGTTCTCAGGGCTTTTTTTATTTTTGACCCCAGGTTCCACTGGTTTTCATTAAATGCCAAATCAGGAGCTGACTCACACCTGGGACACCAAGTGAATGCAAAACTAACAGCTACTTTCATTTCTATGATAATGTCTGGTTAATTTGATTTGAGTGTCTGCTGTAGGTAATATTCTCTCTTACATCCATTTAGATTCTCTTAAATTCATCTCTTTTACCTTTGTTCTCTTTTTCTGCCTAGGCAAGTCTTCCTCCATCAGCTGGGTGTCTTTTCTAGGTCAGTTATGGTTAGGTCAGTCTTAAGTTGCTGTTTGTTTAGATGACCTGATCTAATTTTTTAAAAATTTCCTGGTCTTGCTTTGCTATAGTTGCATTTTCAGTTTAACTAGCTGCCCTACTGTTTTGTCCCTGACATCAAGAAAATGGCTCAATTTATAGATTTGAAATCAGCTGAATTGAGTGAGAAGTTCCTGACCACAGCTTAATTACTGTACTTTCTTAACACTGATCCTGAGGAGGAAACAGTGAATAGATTTTGATGTGCATCCTGAGGGGCTCACTGGACAAAGGCATGCTGCCTATGTCCCTGAGGCACAGTTAAACATTCCCCTGCCCTCCTGACATCCTCTATTCCCTACTCCATCTATAACAGGACAGACAAAATCAGTAAACTACATTTAAAACACAAGAGCTGCACCAACTGTGTAGTATCTAGTATACAACTGACTGGGTTTTACCAAAACCTAAGATCAGAATTGACTAAAACAAGCTGAAATTTTTGAAAAAATTTTTTTTAAAGAAAAAGAAATGTGTAAGATTTTGATATAGTTACTGTTGGATACCAAAAATCTTAAATCATTGCATATCTTTATTTTCATGAGACTATCATGTGATTAAAAGCTGTTAAGAGGGGGTGAGTATCAGTTAACTATTCTGACAAAAAAGTTTAATCATATATCTCAAAATCAATCAAGATATGTAGGCAAGGTTTTAAAGCATTTCATGTAAAAACTAAACTGAAAACCTGTTCATCTACCCATGGCTGCACAATGTCTGTAGTATATACTGCACTTATAGAATGGGACAAATAATGTTTGTACTACATCAAAATATGGTTTGTTGTGATCTGTGCCCCTACTGATGTCATTATTCTGGGCTGCATGTCCCACGTCTGTGTGAACACAAAGTCAGTGAAGCAGCTTTCCTTGGTGACAGTGGCAGTAGAGCCTCTGTATTCTCCACAAGCAGCTGCGTGTTGCTGCTTTGCTGCCTGATGGAGCAGACTCATTAGGCTACATTTCAAACTTTGTCAGTCCTGACATCACATAACTCAGAATACAGTGTGCCATGGCATACAGTGATTTATGGTCACTGTTTTCACCGTACCTTTGGTTGCTTTAGCGCACTAAAATAAACAGACACTGCCGATGACTTTCTGTTATTCTGTCAGAGACTCTGTGGCATTTTCAGTGTCTAAATAAGCTTTGCAAAGGGTGGAGTAGGTGAAGCAGCAGTAGAGTGCCCATACTAAAAATCCCCATCCGCTGATGAAAATTCAAGAAATAGAATAATGCACGTAAACAAGCTCAGCCCTGATCCTCTTGCATCTTGTAGTTGAACTGTTCTGGTCATTTGAAAATGCTACAAATTTCCATTACTGATTTAAGATAAGATGTGGTCGTTGTGTCTCTTACCTTTGGATACTGTTGGACTGGGATGAGGACTCTTTCAGAGAGCTTGATATTTTTATTGCTGATAATATCAAGATATTTCTTCATGGCGCCATCTTTTCTCAGTTCATCACCTTCATACTTATCAATTTCTGCAGAAAACCAAAATAAAAACACAGATAACAAGAGAATTAGTTTTATAGCGCATGGTGTACAAGCACATCCATCAGCACCTTTAAGTCTACTGCAGCATGGTAACCAGTGTATTGTCAGGCTGGGGGACGCATTAGGATCATATGCATCAGAGAGTGAATATTCTGCTGATTATTCTGTGTCTCAGCCTCACATTGCAAACATAATGATATGAGATTATCCCGCTAACTCCTGATACGCCAGGCCCTGTAATCTCATGAACCAGAAATTCCAGTCAAAATAAGAACAGAGGGAAACAGTAACATTCAGCTCCCTGTGCCTCGCTCACTGTCAGCTGCTTCTGATCGCTACACAGCGCAGCACTTAGACAAATGTCGGATTAAACATATAAAACATTTGATATCATCAGTGAAAAGTCGGGAGTGTGAGCTCTCATATTAAGATCATATTTGCACATCACTGGATCCAAATGATCTATAGTGTTTCTCCTTATAAAGATGGGCAAATCTTGTACGAATTGGCCCAGCAGTCTTCTTGTGTGTCCCAGCATTAATGCAATAAGATGAGAAATGAGAGGTGGATATTAACTGTCTGGATTAGCGTACTGTACCAGTCGTTGAACACCCCGGACACTAACAGTCTCTGGTTGATGCAGTTTATAGCACATGTGCTGAAATACATTAAATCCTCTAGAAATGAAGCTGCTGTTCAGTGGAATTACAATTATCAGCTTGCAATTTAGCTGACAAATAAAAGGATGTTTCAGAGGACAAGTCACCGACCAGGGAGGCTGAGCCTTTAGCTATCAAGCTCATCTCCTTTGGAACCAGCTCCCAGTCTCAGTTCGGGAGGTGGACACCCTCTCTACCTTTAAGATTTTTGATAAAGCTGATGCTCTGAGGTTCTCTCCTCTCTTCCCCTCCCTTCCCCTCTCCATACATCTATTATATGTCCATTATATGTCACTAACTTTGTGTCTCCTCTCTCCCATAGTGTGTCCTCTCTCTCTCCCTGTACCTTTCTGTAGGTTGCCCTGGCTCTGTAGCTCTACGTTTCTGAGGAGCAGTCACCAGCCACATCAACCTGCCCAGTGTTTGATTGTTTGTTGTTGTGACTTTTCTCT
>NW_018127940.1:494717-498972 GCF_001952655.1 Monopterus albus
ACCAAGAGCCGGGGTCTGTCAGAGGTTTCTTCCGTTAAAGGGAGTTTTTCCTCCCTGGTGTCGCCAAGTGCTGCTCATGGGGGATTTGTTGGGTTTTTCCTCTGTAATAATATTGATAACAGTAAGGTCTAGACCTTACTTTGTAAAGTGTCATGACATGACGTTTGCTGTGATTTGGCGCTATACAAATAAAATTGAACTTGAATTTTTCTAATGAAACTCAAAAGTTCATTTAGACTGGCGCTCTTCACCCTTATCTGAGCTCTCAACTGTTGATGGGCAAACAATGGACAAATGAACTGAACATTTTTTAAATCCCTGAACAGCAATGTTCACTAAGAAAGGATGTTGACTACCGACAGAAAAATGCTCTGATAAGTGACTAAATCCACTTTAACAGAGCACAAGGGTTAAACATCTCCCTAGTTCTAGTATAAGCTTTTGTGGAAATCTTATTCCCAAGTTGGAGAAATGTTCCTTATGTTTCCAGTGAAGTTTATTTAATTTCTGTGACCTTCTGGACATCTATACTTCCAACTTAATGATGCCTGTGTTCTAGTTTCTGATGACCAGTAGATTCAGTTTTACACCAAGGACACGTTTGACATTGCTACTGTCTGTGAAATCACAGAGATCAAACTCCAAAATACATTGACTTTGTCCAGAGTGATGCAATCTCTCTGACTGTGCCTGATTGTCTGAGGAAGATCATTTAAATTGGAGCCCACTGTCTCACTTCTTCACAACAGCTCATCGAGACGCCTCTCTGCAAAATTGTCTCAGACTTAGAGGTCATCAAAATGGTAAAGTGCAAATGAATTCATTATTTTTAGGTTACTAGGACTCAGTACCAGATGGAAGAGCTTTAATTTAAAGGAGGAAACATTTGCTGATTACTTTTCAGGACTGTTTTCTGGAGCCACTGAAATCAAACACTACATTTTTATCAAATCATTTAGGCTGGAGTGTATTGTCACGTCTCCCCAGTGATCCTGGAAAGGACCGCATCATTTCAACCCAGTGAACGCTGTGAACTGGGAATGTTTACTCACACCAGCATCATCTGCTGCTGTACAGACTGTGCCCCAAACCTCCCAGGTAAATAGAGTGAATAACACCCCCCCCCAACCTATTATTCCCATCACCATGGCTGATTCACACCTGCTTATGTGACACTTTACACCAGACAGATGTCCCAGGATAGCAGCAGCTTACAAAATGTCTCTTTTAAAGATGTGCCATTTATGCAGTTTCCCCAAGGAGATAAATCAAACACAGACTGGTGTTTTTGAACTAGCTTTACCTTAAATACCTGCTGCATAGTTACAAGCTGTAAATGCAAGTAGAGCGTGTATATATGTAGCATCCTCACTTCCTGTATCACAGTGTGCTAACTACTTTTCTGCAGTGGCTGGTTAAGACTACTCAGATGATCACTGGCTGCAAACTACCAACCTTCGCTGACATTTACAACAGCAGGTGTAGGAAAAAGGCTGACTGCATAATGCAGGACTCTGCCTACCCTGCTAACAGACTGTGTGCCTCCCTTCAGTTCAGGCAGACGGCTACGCAGCATCAGGGCCAGAACCACCAGGCTCAGGAACAGCTTCTTTCCGGATGCTGTGGCATTGATAGATTCTACATCATTATATAATTATTTATCCTAACTGGACCATTAGAACTTTATTTCATTCTCTTCATGTATATAATATAAATGTTTTAGAATGACAGTTAACATCCTTAAGCCTTAAAACAGACAGGTCTGGAGAGTTTTATTTTTGAAACCCATAAAAATGTCTTGTGTCTTATTTTGAGGACTCATCGTTGTAGAATCTTAAATCACTGTTTTAATCATTTAAATGTTGGTTGATTGATCACAAATCTAGTGAATGCATGGACTTTATGACCATACTGGCATGATGCCTAATGCAAATGTACAGAAACAAAGCAGGTTTTCATGTGAACTTGTAGAGCTTTTTGTGCTCATTGTCCCAGAGCTCCAGTTGTAAGTTTCAGCAATGATGTATTTCTTAATATCCTCCCAGATTAGTACTGGACTTGCATGTGGGAGAGAATCTGTTTAAGTTATGGGCATATCATTTGAATAAAGTAATAACGCATTTATAGCCCATGAAGATAAGTGCATATGGGAAACACTTTGTTTTCTGGTGTGCAGCCTGCCACTGAACTCGGAAGAAGATTGCATGTGGGACAAAGAGAGAGAGAAATCAGCATACATGTGGTAAATATAGAGGAACCTTCACACTGGTATCATCATTGTCAAATATGTGGTAGGGAACTGCAGGAGTCTGTAGATCAGAGAAGTGAGAATGTGCTTTGAAGGTCACTGGCTTCGGTCCTCACACAGGATTAAAAAAAAATCTCAGTGGGGGAAGTAAATGAATAAAACACTCCCAGCGACTATTCTAGTCCTCTTTATCCCCACTGATGTGCTGCCCAAACCGTTTCAGTGGATCTGCTCAGCAGCCACGAATTAAGAAAAAAACAAACTGTGGTTTAACTAGGCAGCTACCAGATAACTGTGTGCAGTTTAGGAAACATGGATTTACAAAAAAAAAAGCACCCTGTCAGTGTGCCACGGCTTAAGTTTAAGTGCATCTGATTTGGTCATTTGCCCAGCAACACCAGGCATCAGCACAGACTGAGGCATCATTTTCCTGTACAGTAATGTCAGTAAATACACACAAAACGCCATTATGTTTACAACAATGAACTGCCCTCAGTGAATCAGCTGCACCACCAGAAAACATTGAGGTACTAAATGGAATATTCATGCTGAACAAAAGGATCACTTTGCCACTGAGATAGGCAGTGAATACAATTATTGTGATGGACTGGTTAAGTGAAATCGCTCACAATTTAAACTTCACTTGAGCTCTATTATAGTTTACTAAAAAGAAAATATCACCAGTGTCCCACAATGCTTGAGCTACTATCATTACAAAGTAGCATGTTTTCAGTTTAATAGCACAAGAAGAAGGGCAATGTGAGTTTTATTGGAGATATAATATGTTTACTGCTCGGCCATTCATCCTCACATAGTAGCATTATTGGATTTCAGATGCTATTTGCCATATAGTCCATGGCAGTAAAGGATGCAGTTTGTTCTACAGCTGAACAGAAGTTCAGTATGAAATGTGTGTGCTTTTGATGATGTTGGCGAGGTCAGATTGTCTCTTACTACTCGGTTGGGGGGTTAATGTTGTTTTTTTCTGATGGGCCAACAGAGAAACATGAATTCGTATGATAATAATATCCAGCCATAGAGTGATAGAATGATTAATCATAATCAATCCAATTAAATGTAATAACTTTGAACACAGGTCTGATTAATCTCCACACCATTGCGCTGTCTTGCCACACGGGGATTTGATGAGATAAAACAGAGCATGAGGATGAGCATGATCACATCCAACAGAGCAAATTCAGGGTGCACTGGAATCTGACGTGCTCTGTGTAGACAAATAATGCACACAGTGAGCATCCTCACTTTTTTTTTTACTCTCCCCTTTAGGTTTCACTGATTTCTTCTAGCTACTACACAGTGTGTCTCCAATATTGACTTCAGAATGAGAGCAAAGATGGATCAGTCAAATTTCTCTCCAATAACTGATTCTCACCAAACACTTAAAGATGTACAGTGATAACAGCACTCCACTTGGCAGACTGGACCCGGTTGGGTAATTAGCTTTGGCCTTTTTCACTCTGGACTGATGAATGTAAAAGCATGAAGTTGGAAATACGTGCCATTGCCAGGCCACAAGCTGTTTATGTGTTTTTAACAGAGCTCCACTGTAGCAAATTGCATTCAGCCATCGACACAGTGGTAAAGTATTAAATCTTCAATCTAATTATGCCATCTTCAAATTCTCTGCTGAATGTGCGGTTGATACCAGTTTTGTTAGTGGAGATTGGGAACCTTTGACGGACTGCTGTTTCCTGCAGTAAACCGTACTCATTTCCTGTTTTCTGTATTTGCACTGCTTTGTGCTTGCTTCCAGATTGTTTAGGAATTAAACTCACTATTTTTTAGGTTCATCTGAATTTTTGAGTGACAACATACGCTTGCACCACTTAAAGCACTTGTTTTGCAGAAGTTCTTGCTAACTACCAAATTTAACTTGCTACTTTAGGTCGGCTAGTTTAGAAGCTAGCTAAGCTAGTAGCTTAATCGAGAGCAATGGCTTCCCCCTCTTCCTCTCCTCCTTTCTCTTGCTCGGAGTGTCGCATGTTC
>NW_018127940.1:501283-508956 GCF_001952655.1 Monopterus albus
CTCTCTCTCCCTGTACCTTTCTGCAGGTTGCCCTGGCCTTGGAGCTCTACGTCTCTGATGAGCAGTCACCAGCCACATCGACCTGATCAGTGTTTGATTGTTGTGTCTTGTTGCTTTTCTTCTTTTGTCTCTCCTCTATCCACTCACCCCAACCGGTCGAGGCAGAAGGCCGCCCACCAAGAGCCGGGGTCTGTCGGAGGTTTCTTCCGTTAAAGGGAGTTTTTCCTCCCCACTGTCGCCAAGTGCTTGATCAAGGGGGATTTGTTGGGTTTTCCCTATGTAATAATATTGATAACAGTAAGGTTTAGACCTTACTTTGTAAAGTGTCATGAGATGACTTTTGTTGTGATTTGGTGCTATACAAATAAAATTTGATTTGATTTGATTTGATTTGATTTGATTTGGAAAGTGAAGTGAAAACTTAATTAGCATTCATAAAAATGACACATTCAAAAGCAAGCAAATTATACACATTTAATCATGATGGTTCCAACAATGATCTATTTATTACAACTACTTACAGCCCAGGAAGGATGGAAAACACTGCCCGACCTTAGCTCTGATACATAACATATATACAAATACATTATTATTTACATACACCTAAATGTGCATCGATATGTATAGTTTCCTTTTAATATATATGATATTTTTGTGTAAAATAGGGTACATATATACAGTGTAGTGCTATTATAAATGTTATAGCTATACACTACCAACATTTGATGAGCATGAAAATGGTGTGAATCATCTGCTGTGGCCTTCACAGTCACCAGATCTCAACCCAGCTGAATACCTATGGGAGATTTTGGTCCAACGTGTTAGACAGCATCTGCACCACCATCATCAAAACACCATCTGAGGGAATATCTTTTGGAAGAATGGTGTTTGTGCCTCCAGTAGAGTTGAGACACTTGGAAAATCAGTCCCAAGGTGCATGAACCTGATCTGATGGCACATGGACATCTTGTCATCTGTTCATACAGCCATGATTGACTGACTAGTGTGACAATCTGTGGAAATGTAATTACTGGCAGGGTGGATGAAACAGCGCATTAAGGTTCAAAGTGTGGGGGCTAATGGATTTATAAAGCCCTGAACACACGCTGAGTAAAACATCAGATCAAAGTATCAAATCCACCTTGTTCCAATAACTGACAACCACTTGGCTCTAATAGCTGAACTGAAAATGACTTTTATTCATTATATAAACACATTATATGAAAAGATGTGTACAATAAACATCTTAGAGAGAGCAATTTAGCTTTGTTCTAGTCAATATCCAGTCATTGTTACTAGTTTATTCCTTGTTTTGTTTTTAATGCCAGATTTCTGTCTGTCACTCATTTCTTCATTTTGGACTTTCCTGTCATATGTGAACATTCAAGATGCACAGTAACATAGTTTGGTATCTAATATCTATTGTCCAAGTGCTGCAGCTTGGCCTCATCCACTCATGTCTGTTGCTTGAAATGCTTGTGACCTTGCAATTTAATCTTATCTGACCCTTGCGCTCATTGTAAGTCACTCCTGATAAGAGTGTCTGCTAAATGCCAAAATGCGATGTCTCCCTTTCCCGAAATGTAATTTTTGTGTCCTTTTGATAGGCCAAACCACACATGGTGGTGTTTGTCTGTCGCTATGAGCTGGGTCACTGCTGGATGCTGTGCAGGCCAAATCATAATAGAAATGCTGAAAAAGTGAGCTGAAATTTATAATCAAAAGAGAGAGAGAGTTAGATTAAGTGAACACTATTACTTACAGAGACTCTGTGAAGAAGCTCCATCCAAATCAACTGCAGGATGTCTTTTACACAATACAAGTTCAATTTTCTGACTGAGCAGGCAAGTTGTTTGTGCCTATGCTCCTGCAATATGTATTTGTACAATGACTGTATGCTGCACAAAAAAGGCAGAAACTCCTTCTGCGTTTAAAATCTCCCATATTCCGAGTACAGAGTAGGATTTATATCTTCTTAACAGTCGTTCACTGAAGCTTACCATCTCAATTTCTAATTACTGCTCTCCACTATTGGCTGACCAAAACTGAGGCTGTAACGGCCGCATTGCTTTGCACATGCATTGTCTGATGAACTTTAATTAAAGTTAAAGGATCATTGGCCAAAATATGGCATGAACTTGCTTTTGACAGACCCTTGGTTGAACGTTTTCATTAGCCTATACTATACAATGCATGCGAGCAGAAACCAATAATGAACTGTCAAAATGCTTCGTGACAAAGTTAACTAGATGTTTTTTGTTGTAAAGGAATGTGAAGAAATCCCCCCTTTACCCTCAAAATGGAACCACACAGTAGCACACGCTTTAAATTTCCTCATCTCCCAGTGCTCCTCTCCCTGTCCATCAGTCATCCCACTTCTTCCCTGTCTGCTTTGCTTTTCACCTTATTAGGAATCCCATTGATTTTCAAGGCAAGACCAGGCTACATGTCATGTAGGCCGGCCTTGCAAAGAAAACCACTGGGATCTATTAAAGGCTTCCCTTTCTTGCCTCTGACTTCAACGCACTTTTAAACAACTGTGCCATCCTTTAGTCAGAAGCACATTAAAGAGCAACACATAAAGGAGTCGACTTTTATCTGTCAGTCTGAACAATCGTGAAGTTCACGCTACACTGAAATGAGCTGACTTTGAGTCCAAGAAGGAAGAAGTTTTGGAGGAGAGTGGGAAGACTGGTTGATAACTAATATATGAAGTTTCATACACATATTTATTACACATTATACAAAATTATTTAAAAAAACTCTTCCCTGTTTCACTATCACACTCCTATCTGAAAGAGAATTATCCTCACTTTCCCCCAGAAACAGCTTTAAATCTGCTCAAAGACAAATGATTTTAGAGGCATAATTTAAGAACATAACTAATTGATTTCATCAATATGGAGCAGTTAACTAAGACCATGGTAAATCCATGTTATGCTGTTTATTGCACATGACGTGAATAATGCAAGATTACATGCTTTGCTATCCTGTGATAAATAGCTGTGAATCTACAAATCTGCAAACACATTTGATCTTACTGTCCGGTGATATGCATGGTTCTGCATTATCCATGAGACTGACAAAGATGATTACAACTGTGTGGATGTGCTAAAAACTGGGGACACTATTTCATGTGCTTCCCAGAACATTCTCAAAGCTGATGTTACTGTTGCTGACTGAAATGAATAAAGACAATGAAATAAAGACAACATCTTTTCTTTATAGCCTGGCATCATGAGTCAGCCTTGAGTAAATCTGGCAAAGTGTATTATTTGACAGATGATCACATCTGCATCACAGTTATTAGCAAGAGCACGATTGTCAGGTGTCTCATCAACACATTTCACTAGCAAAGCTCAAGGTGCAAAAACACCAGAACACAAACACCCTGTCTAATTACTAATCTAACATGCAGCTTGATTTGACCTCCTTTAATAAGCACATCAATTTAATTGGCAAATTGTTGGTTGTTATCACAATTACAAATGTATCTTAACCCAAATGTCATAACACTCAAGTCTTTATTAGTGTTATTTTTAGGATTACACGTCCAACTATCATGTACAATTAAGGCTAGGGCATAGCAAGGCACACAGTCTGAATTTATATTGGATAAATAAAAGCTTCATCCTTAGACCAAATAAGCTGAGCTGAGACCTCGTGTTTGCTTTGCAGTGACAGGTTTCCTTTCAAAAGTGACACATCCTCAGACTGTGAATGAGATCAAGGCTACCTACAGTATAAAGAAGTACTTTATATGCTGCAGGCTGAACTTGATTATGTTGCCCTGTTGAACACATTATGCTCGAGGAAAGACTGTAGAACATCTGTCTCTGTGGCATTAAGTCCCTCCTGTGACCTTCATGTCACTTATCAGTTACATACTCATGTAAGGAGAATGTGATTCTTATGCTAAAGTAGCTACATTCACCTAAAACATTAAAACATTTTCTTTGCCATATTAGAATATATGACTCCTGTTCCAAATTATATTAGCACTTACATTTTAGCCTGCACTGCACTTGTTAAAAATATCATACTGATGAAGATATCTGGTCAGTGTGCTTAATTTTTAATGAAGAAATCTTAAGGAAGTCAAATTTGCCAACTAGAAATTCTCTTCTGAGAATATGCCGCCTGTTTTTTGAGGTTATAGACAGTAGACTAATTAAAAATAAAATTTGTGAAACAGTTTAGAGCACGTTGTTTAAATCCAGTCAGTCATACTGCTGATGTAATCAGCCCTTTCAGCACTTTCATCCTTAAGGAATGAAGAACTGTTCTGTGAACCTTTTCAGTTTATTATCTGGGTGCTTTGTGCCAGTGCCTGACCTTGGAGGGTTGTGGGTCAGAATAAGAGATGATGCTCTCCGACTTTACACACACTTCACTTTCTGTGCTCACTGCATTTCTTTGCTTGATGGTGGAAAACCTCAGAAAACTTCTGCACTAGAGACGGTGAGCAGTGTCAACATTAAACGCACACCACAGTGAACTCATCACGCAGGCCTTAAGAGTCAAGGGCAATGTGTTAAAATCAGCCCACAGCACTTCCCCAAAATGCAGTGCAGCGGTGTTCTCGCTTGCAGGGAACAATATGAATGGTACTGATCTAGTCTACAACAAGTCTACAACGCCCAAAGGACATTTAAAATACCTGACTTACCTTCAGCAAGCAGGCGCACCGCATGCACAAAAGAGGGCTCCAAGCTGTTTTTCTCGGCCACCAGTTCAGGTAAGTACTTATCTGGATGCATTATTATCACAGCGGACCTCTTCACCGGTCGTGCAGGTGAGACCAGTGCTGAGCGTCGGAATGTAACTGTAAACCTTCCCGCTCCTGCTTTTCGGCACCTTCAGTGTACCAGTCTTGATGAGTACCACAAGCAAAAGCCCTCCGACAAACTAGTCGCTCCAAGTGTCCGAGATGCTTGTGAGAGGGCGGGTTGTGATTCAGAGGTTTGAGCCCATATCTGCCACCGTTGCCTGCTTCCTCTCCACGGCACCCCGCCAGACTCTCACACTCACTGGGTCTGCAGATCGTGCTGCTCCCCGCCCCTCAGCAACATTATTGGCCATATTCTGGGACTGGCGCTGCTGGAAAACAAAGACGATCCGCGCAGAGCGCATACCAATTGGGCAATGCGCTCCGAGGGAATGGATTAAAAGAAAAAAAAAGTTGAGGCTGCACTGTCGGGGCTGGCGTTGGTCCCTGCAATAATCTCACTCCAAAACTGTAGACTCGGTCGGTTTATTGAAAGTTTTGTGCAGCTTATGTTACAAATACTCCTTTATTATAAGTAAGGCAGACATTCTAAAATACATTTGAGAATACAGTGCAATGACAATATGTTGTGTGGCTTTAGTAATTTAAAACAACAAAAAACCTACGCACATTATAAAGATACCGCACTTGATTATTAGTCAAGGGGCTGTGAAAGGCTGAAATCAGAGGAGTTTAATGTCCGAGTATGAGGATCGTGAATGCCATATGAGATAATACCTTATCAACGTAAAACACTTCTTACCCAGTTCAAAGTTCACCAGAGTAACAGTGTCGCTGTCCATGGTGCTAAACAAATCTCTGGATGGCGTTGCTTATGTGGACGATGAACGTTTCTCATTCCAGTTCATATTAAAACGTACCACTACCACAAAGAACATAAATTCGTTTATTTCCCCCACTTGGTTCTCTACAATCCTCCCTCCCCCGGCAAACTCACACGTTATAAGACCTCATCCATTTCAACATCTGAGTAAATCACTGTTTGGCATCTTACTGAAAAGCTCTGCAAAGTTATGCCAAACTAGTAGGAACTGAATTTTATGGCTTATGGATATTGATACTATAAGCAATATAAGTACTCTAATTTCTTGTTCCCTGTTAACTTTACTTGTACTTTACTTTCGGATGTATAAAAATTTCAGAATAGCCCTCATTTGTTTTCTCACTCTGGCTTAATGAACTTATCCCGTCCCAATATACGCTCCTTTTGTTTCAATCTCAATAAAAAAAGCTTAGGAAAAAGAATTTTATTTCAAATGTGACATATTTGCTTTGTTTTGTGCAGTAAAGTAAATATACATAGCCTGATGCTTTTTGATGCAGTAAGACATTTTACAGCATATATTTGTCAGTTAGTAAAAAAAAGCGCATATCAGCAATCTCAGCAAGAGCCTAAATACTGTGATTGTTTAACCTCTTGTCATCTAAGTTATGTGGCCTGGCTGTGGCTCAGGGAGGCCAAGTGAAAAAGAGCCTTTGCTGCTTGTAAAGTGAATTACATGCCACAACCCTAAAGAATTTATAATGTGAATGCTTTAGGTCCTTACTGAGCAATGTACTGTCAGTAATGTAAGTACTGCTACTCCACTACACATTAAAAACTAAATATATTAATTCAATCAAGACAGTTATAGTTAATAATTAGGCTTCAAAGGCCAGAATGTGACTTTGTTTTAACTGCTAGTAAAGACACTGTTTTATTAATCCATGATTTTCTCTGTTCATCTGTATTTAGAACAGTATAACTCATGTTATTTCACATTGCAGCTGTTGCTAAGGGCTATTTCTGCTCATTTCTTCAATCGTGGGGCTATTACTGATCTTAACCACTTACTACTTGTATTAAAAAAAAAAAAAGTGATTAATTTCTCTGTCAAAAATGAGATAGAGCTTTATTTTTGCGCTTGATAGTCTAAAAGAAGTGACTAGGCCCATATTGGCCATGCATTTTTTGTTTGCTTGCCAGACCTTTATTGATGAAAGAAAGAAAGAAAGAAAGAACTTTATTGATGATTATAATCCTGGGTCTGCTATAATGGTTGCTTATGAAAATGATGAATATAGCCATCAATGTGTTTTACTGTTGATATTAAATTAAAGCAGGAAACCTAGAGAAAAATGAAACACCAAATTTGCTCCTTCAGGGTGACACTAAAGGAAAGAGAAAACAATATGCTTGGGGCAAATATTTAGCACATTATGCTTTTCAGTGCAGAGAGAGGACTTTGATCAGGCTGTTGTAAGTTACCTGGGACAACGACTACTGTGAATGACCCATATTTGAACTTAGTCTCTATCAATGGTAAAACGTTTCATTTTCAACTAGGATTTAACAGACTCTTACTCCCCTCTAGTGGTCAAAGTTCTGCATTACAGATTTCACATCTATGTGACCCAGATAAACCTCTCAAGAGCTTAATTTCTTTTTGAGATATCCTATAAATAAAAATAAAATAGTGGAGATGCAAGTAAAAGTCTTCTTTTATTACCAGAGGACACACAGTATAGATACCAGCTTTCATCAGAATGAATTTGACAGTTCTAGGTGAAAGGTTATCCAATCAGAAGCGTTGTCCCACCCCCAAGTCCAATTCCATTCCCCCTCCACCCTCCTCTCTCAAGTCAAAGATCACCCCTCATCACTCCCTCCCCTCCGTGTTCAAAAGTTCACCCCCTCAGGTTCTCATACCCCCTCCCTGCGTGGTGCCCTGGGGGACAGCTGCTCTCTCGCTCCTGATAGATGAATCTAAAAAAATAAAGACCGGGTAATGATGCAGTTTGTAATGTTATATAGTGAATAAAACAAATGGTACATAGAAAGTATAGTAGTGATTTGTATATTAAATAGAGTTGAGCTGATATTTCGTTTCAAATGAGAAGACAA
>NW_018127940.1:513706-518188 GCF_001952655.1 Monopterus albus
AGAATGAAAAGACCGCTGCAAAGAACAGACTCCTTTTACATGCAACCACCGGTGAGGAAAATAGCAACAGTAGTCAGCTCTAAGTGTATAGATAAGACGGTAATGCAGTTAACCATCTCGGTAACACGAACACTGCACGGGGCCTTTCTAATGTCTGTGTATGCCTCCAACAGACAAAAGAATTAGTCCACTTCAACGTGAGTTCTCAGTGTTCAGACTCTTTATTTTCTCGTCTCCATACAGAACAACTCTCTCTCTGAGGTGTACTACCTTAATACCGCATCTCCTTATGTCTCCCGAGAGTGACACCCCAAGGTCACCACCTGTAACCTTGTAGTGTCGTTTAACATTAAACCTTTTGTTTTGTACTAGCACCTGGGTCAGCAATCTTGAGTCCTACCCCCAGTTCTCCCTCACCCTCCTGGCGAGGGGGACTAACCATAACATTCACCTAGAACTGTCAAATTAATTCTGATGAAAGCCGGTATCTATACTGTGTGTCAGAGGATCTATGTGGCCCAACGTCTGAAACTGTCTGAAAATATTCTTAAATCTTATTATTTCCTGTAGCCGTTGTGTTCATCACCTTTTATTTTATTTCTTTACTTTATTGTTTTTACACTAGTATTGATTCTTAATTTGTATACATGTTCACACTTTTATTCACTTTCTAAAAACCATACTTTACAATTAAAAAGATTTTGAAGCACATTTAAACTATATCTAATATAAGCGTTTTCCTTGTTTAACATATTTTCCTGATATGCTTTATTTACGGTATGTTGATTTTACCTGAAATACTTGTTCACTTTGTGTGTTTAGTTATTTACCCATATGATCTGATGTAAAGAAGAGTTGCCTCAGTGTTGTGTTAACCAGGGACATCTGAGAGGTAATAGGGATGCCAGTATTTATTTATTCATACAATTAGGGGTCTGGGTTTGCTTCTCTTTGCATAGAGTTACCTTCTTTCTGTACCCTCTAAAATATGGTGGGATTTAATTAGGTTGTGATAACTATGTGAGCAATACTGAAAACCAGTTTTTATGAATATTGTGATTGCTTGGCCAACAAATAAACTATGTCCTCCTTTTGCCCCTATTTGTCCCCACCTTTGTCAGGTTAGGCAAATAAACTGAAAAATGGTTTTCAAACTTGCAATTTAAATTGAATAAATTGTGAAAAACTATGATATGCGGTGTACATAAATGCTACAAACATAACAGTATAGAGTTTATGGTAACAGTACATGTTTGCCTATGTAACAAGACATATTAATTGCCCCAGTGGGTGGTTTAGTATAGCAAAAACAAACACTAACGGTATCACTTTTTTCTTTTTGTGCAAAATAGAGAGACTGAAGGGCCTGGAACATGAGGGGACAAGCAATTAGACTGCTAACCATTTTTTAATATATAAAAATAAAATGATATCTGTTTTGAAGTCATATCCATTGTGCTCTGGGCTATAAAGAGGTATTAGTTTATAAAAGCAGAGCAATGGGTGAGTGGGCTAAAAGAACATCAGCATTTGATTGTACTGCTAACATGGTATAACATCTGGGGATACATAAGGGACGTTTATCAGGCTTTGGTGTACACTGGAAACTTTGTGTTTGACCTTTTATTAGACCCATAAACTGCATTTGTACAACTGTATTAGAAACTATCCTGAAACAACAGAGTCACGATAACACCATAAAAGTCACAAATGTACTCTTATGGTGGAATTTTATTTTGAAAGGTTCTGATAGAGGCAATCTTGAATTATATTAGAATTGACATTAGTGTGCAGATTATAGATTGACCCATAAACTGCATTTGTACAACTGTATTAGAAACTATCCTGAAACAACAGAGTCACGATAACACCATAAAAGTCATAAATGTACTCTTATGGTGCAATTTTATTTTGAAAGGTTCTGGTGGAAGCGATCTTGAATTATATTGACTAATTATATTGACTATTATATTGACTAATTGACATTAGTATGCAGATTATAGATTGACCCAGATGAAACGGAGCAAAACACAAATCCCACAAAGCCGGGACTATGGCAGAAGGATTCGGACAGGGGATGGAATGTGAAGACCAGGAAAGGTAAGAAAAGTCCCCAGATTTTATTATCTCCAGTCGATTCAACCAAACGAGTAACAGAGAAGCGCTGACAGCTCTTGTAACGTCCTGTTAGCAACTGGCACTGCGTGCGTGTCAGGCGTTCGACACTCCACAAAATGTATACATGTATACATGTATGCAGGTATGCATGTATGAAGAAGATGGCTGCCAAACGCGTTCAGCACGCAAACACAAAACGTTTCTCAGGAGAAAGCCAGTAGCTCTTTGGTTACAGCAAACTGTTTATTGATGGTAATTAAGTAGAAAGGAGAGAAAAATTAAACTTTTGTCTTAACGATGATAATAAAATTGTAGAAAAATTCTAAGGGCATTCATTTGAAGAAGACACTGGAAATGCATCTAAGACGCATTAAAATTAATACATGCGTGCATGAAAAGCACTGCTTGTAAATGATTAATAGAGTCACATTTCTGAGTTAATGTTTGATGTTTACGGAGCCCCGGGGGGAACATGGGAGAAAAAAAAATTCCGACAACTATCTCGAGATCTCGCAAAACTATCGCGAGATCTCGCAAAACTTTTGTACGCGCTTCGGTTTAATATAACATCTCAGTTTGAATAGGTGAGTCATGGAGGAGGATGTGTTGCAATTCCTCAGGTCGAAAGCGGTCCCTCAGGAAGACATTATACGCAAGGTGGGTTGAAAATTCATTAAACAACTTTAGTATTTGCATGGCTTGCACGTTTTATAGTTTTAGATAACTAGACTAAAGTTTCTAGATTACTTGGAGCTAACGTTAGCGTAAAGTAACTCGTCGTTAACGTTAGCTGTCATTGTCGTTCATCGCTGTTCTATCCCATTAAAAAAAATGGGATAACTCTAATATACTGCCGATTTCTATGGTGTTCATTTAGCATCAAACTGAAAACTCCACGTAACTTAAGTATCAGAATTAAAAAGAAAGCAAACCAAAGTTGATGAGAATATGAACAGATGTAATGGACTTTGTGATAAAGTAAGCCAGTCTTCTTTCAGATTTCTCAGTGTAGTCTTCATGTAATGCTCTTTTATATGGTCACAGGAGGTGAAACACTGAGAACATTCTGACTTTGGATATTTGTGTTTATTTTTATATTCTTGTTTAATTTTTTTTTTCTTCATGTGCAGGTTGATAAGGCAGTGCTATCCATCATGACTGATGAACAAATGGCCAGATATATCTCTTCATATGGTGACCGGGTTGCTGTCCTGTCCTTCTGTCAACAAGCAAAGTGCAGTACTGACAAACACACTCTTTTACAGAAACTGCGAGATAAAATAGGAACACGCAAAATGAAATCAAAGGCAAAGGGAGCCATGTGTGGTACATCATGTGTGTTCAAAAAACAAGGCGAAGGGATGGCAAGACATAGAAATAATGCAGGAGAAAGCACTTCAAGGAAGATTGAAATTGGATGGCTTCATTTCAGCAATAATGACTACCAACAAGTGAGAACCAGAAAAGGTGGTGGAACAAGACATGCAACAGTTGAGAAAACAACAAATATTGCTCAGATTTTGCAGATGAGAAGGGAGCTTTTTTTTTCAAATGGACTTTCAACAAAAGGTCGAGTGGAAGACTTTACCTTTCATATCTGTGATTTTAAAAGACACCAGCTTCCCATGGATGACACTGTTGGCCACCTTTATGAACAAACTAAACTGAAGTTGCTTCGATTTTACATTTGCACACGAGAACAAGCACCTTCAACAGATGAAGAATCACCTGAAGTGGATCAATGTACTGTAGATTCCTTATCTAAGGATTCATCTGTCAACATCTCTGAGGGAGCAGATCTACAGTTGACTAGCCAGGGAGCCCATAGTGATGTGGATGATTCAACCACAGATCAACTGGAGCATGGGCATGCATTTGACAGTGACACAAGCGAACAGGTTTGTGATACTGATAAATAAAGCAGTGAGTGATGATGATACAAGTAATAAAATGTATCCCCTGTATACTGTATGTGTATGTTGGTTGCTGCTGTATCACACAGGTTCTGATGATGTTAAAGAATTTAAATTATTGCTCACTAAAACTTAGTCCTTTATTCTTAGCAGGCTTCTCCTCTTTCTGCCATACTCTATGTCCAGGAAAATCTCATTACTGTCGTTCAAGTCCAGAAGACATAAGAAATCCCAACATTGGCAAGGTGCAGCACCCTAGCTCAAGTGATCATGATGATGACACCATTTGGAATCTTCCTTTCCAGTCTTCTCATGGTTTCCCTGACTCTTGCTTTACAAGTATTGATCCAACCAGTGTGGTTTGTAACAATTTTCCAAACAGAGAAACTGAGCATCTCTGTCACGAAACTTCTGAAAATGTTCCTCAGCTGGATGCAGATGAGGCAGACAC
>NW_018127940.1:520471-522470 GCF_001952655.1 Monopterus albus
ATGGCTCATAAAGCTATTCTCCAAGGGCCAAAATATATAGTGGATTGCTTCTCTGCAGCCATGGCTTTTGTACAGCACAAACTGTCAGACAAGGAAAGTGTGTTATCGCCTGTATGAGTCAAAAAAAGCTACAGGCAAAAGAGTGTCACAACTGCTTGAAACAACAAATGTGATACTGACTCAGAGAGAACAGGCAACCTTCAACCATCTCCAGCGTTATGTTAAAAATGCTGACCAAAACAAAGCTGAAAAATTCCTGCGCTTCTGCACTGGTTCCTCTGTTATATGTGTTGAAAAAATTATGGTTAGCTTTAATGCTGAAACTGGGCTCAGCAGAAGGCCCATTGCCCACACATGTGGAGCTACCCTGGAGGTACCATGTACTTATACCTCTTTCCTTGAATTTCGTACCGAGTTTGACAACATTCTGTCCAGTATCTACTTTGAAATGGACATCCTTTAAAGTAAACAGTGGACAACTATCGGGCCTAGTAGTAACAGGCCTTGTTTCATTAACTTGTATTATTTTATGTATTTTATTTTTTGGTACTTGAAACATCTGATGCACTGTTCCTTTTAGTTCTACAATTATTTTGGAAATTATGTTTGAAATGGCTGCAGCTTTAATTTCTGTTACTTCTGCCATAAACCAGCTTAGGCTTAAGTTCCTTTTTTTTTATTAGCACATTTTTTACAAAAGTACTTAAGTTCATATTTTGTTTTGTTATAGCTTTGCTAAAAAGTAAGATTACAGAGTTTTCCATCATTGGTAGTACTGTAAACTATTAACAGTTACTGGAATTAAGTTGTTTGTGTTTTGGAAAAGATATTGCTCAGAGTAGAGCGTACTTGTGTGAGGTCCTGTCTATAAAATCTGCATTCAACACTGCTAAAAACAGAACAGGCTACCCATCTCTGACATTGTTTGGCAACATAGTTTAATGTTTTTGTGCCAGTTGACAGAATAAAATAGTGATTATGACTTTTGACTCATACATATTTGATTCCACCTATTCCTGCTCCATTCCAATGTAATAATGCATTTACACCAATCAGCCATAACATGACCACTGACTGGTGAAGTGAACAACACTGATTATCTGGCTACAGTGGCACCTGTCAGTGTGTGGGGTATATTAGGCAGCAAATGAACATTCAGTCCTTGAAGCTGAGGTGTTGGAAACTGGAAAAATGGGTAGGGCAAGGATCTGATTAACTCTGACAAGGGCCAAACTGATGGATAGACGACTGGGTCAGAACAAACTGAAGGTTGGATGTGTTTAAAAATAAAACTTTGAAATGGGAAGTGTAAAAGACTGTCTTGGAGGTTTGAGCCTCTATCTAGTGTGCACATTTAAACACAGTTCCAATTTGGATTCAATTATTTATTTCTGATGAAATACGGGAGGGAGTAACATTGCAGAGAAGTGGGTTTTGGGGTTGTGGAAAAGCGGATGGGTGGGTGAGTATCCACCAATGCAAAGGAAAGCGCTGCTCTATGACAAGAACTAAGAAACAAACATTGATAAACAATAATGAGCAGGGATAGTGGTCTACAAACAATTTAGTAACAAAAAAACAAATCAAATGTGGCAACTTACTGGTATGGCAGAACAAAGGGAAATCAATGGAGAACACTCCTCACCTTGTCAGGTGACCTTCTTCCTGTTTCCCTATCTTAGCTTGGAATTCTTTAACAGGAAGTGACAAGCAAAACCATCCATAGAACCAACTGCTTACTTCAAGATAAAGGTCAACATAATGTCCATCCAGGACACAGTCTTAATACTCCTGACTTAAAGAGATGCACTAATGGCCTCTCTTAGGTGCATATACAAGTTCACAGCTTGATATGGATCTGTTGGTAGAGTCAGATGGGATTCAGCCATAATAATATTGCCCAGTTCATATACAGTGAGTACGGAAAGTATTCAGACCCCCTTAAATTTTTCACTCTTTGTTATATTGCAGCCATATGCTAAAATCATTTAAGTTCATT
>NW_018127940.1:522930-527105 GCF_001952655.1 Monopterus albus
ACCAACTTCGGGTCACTACTTGTTGTGTATGCATTAAGCCAGATTATCTTCCTTGAAAAGCCATCGATACTTCCATTGATACAAATGCCATATGGCTTCAGTTTGTCATACGAGTCCAGGTGCCAGATAAAGTTCGGCCCTCTAGAGAAGTAGCTCCGTCGTGTCAGACGTCTTGCTTGCCTTAATGCGACTCCTCTGGCATCCAACTCATTCAAAACCAAACGCACATCTTCTTTTCTCACACGTAGTCCATGTTCTCGACATTTAGCGTACATCATTTCTTTTTGGTTGTTTTACTTGTCTTTCTTGTCACTTGCATCTTTGTGGTAATTTTTATTGATGTGTTTCTTGTTTTTGTCTATGAGGTTGTTTTGCATGTTCTTGTGCCCATTTAGCATCTGTTTGTGCTTCTATTCATCTGTATTTTTGTTTTGTCTGTTTTTAATAATTGACTGTCCAAAAAAATGTCAACAGTCACTTCACACAAAGGCCTTGGTCCAGGAACCCCCTGATCCCTTGGGCCCCTGGGCCCATGCCTATAGTCTTGTTCAATAATCCATTCATGCTTAAGGGCCATTCAGTAGCTGTATGGAGATTGTGGTTGCATGAGATGAGCTTGAACTGAAGAAATCTGAATTAGCCCTACATTTGAATTAAACGACATCTGCTTGACACAAAATTAGCATTTAAAACCAGTTTAAATAAGTGAATGGGTTGAAGGTGACATAACATATTTAGAATTAGTACAGTTTTGAAGTAAACCAGTGTTTTTTTTTTTGTTTTTGTAGCATACTTTTTATTGGCAATCCTTAAATTTTACTTTTGCATATTGCTCATGACACAAATTCAACATGAATGGAACCCTAGTACTGGACCCCTAATGCACAAACAACACTGTAGATTTTAGTTAACCTGCATTTCCCACTTTTGTGAAACTCCATAAACTCCTTTGTCCTTTTTTACAGAAACTCAAAGATGTCAGCAGTCGTAATTGTGCATGGTGGGGCGTGGGCCATCCCAAGCAAATTGGCTAAGGACTGTATTGATGGAGTAAAGGCTGCAGCATGTGCAGGGCTTTCTGTCCTGAAGAGAGGGGGAAGCGCCCTGGATGCTGTCGAGACAGCTGTGAGGACTATGGAAGATAACACTGTGTTCAATGCAGGTGCAAAGAATTATTCTGAATATATTTTGTGACATATCTAAATGCTAGTATAACAACCGGTTGGGTGTTACTAATTATGGAGCTCATCACCATATTCGGGCATTAACTCAATTAATAGTCATTTCTGATGAGTGCACTGGATCTACATGCAGTTTAGGCCACACCTATTGGTAAAGGTTCGGTTCCTGCTTCTCTGTTAATGCACTTTACTTTGTTGTGTGCTGTCTCCATCTGCTGGCAATGATGCCAACATCCATCTAGACTCTTCTGGAGATCATCAAGAGTCTCATCAGGATCTTCATAATCCAGCCTTAATTCCAGATGGAGTGTGCACCAAAATCTAATCCACATGTTAGATTATGTCTATAAATGACTCCATATTGTCTGGTATATATTGTATTTGCTCTCTAAATATAATTCATGTGTTTCTGCACAAATTGTGGAAGACATAATGTTACATGGTTGACGTTATACCTTCAGTGGGGGCTCAGTGGATGCACCAAGCTTGAAAAAAATACACTTTCCAAATATTATGCAGGTACCTGTAAAAAAAACAAAAACAAAGAAATACTCAGAAATCTTTGGGGGAGCAACTGGAACTGGAAATATTATGTTGTTCTTAAAATTATTATGTAGTTATTCTTTGGGGTGGCATGGTGGAGCAGTGGCTAGCGCTGTGGCCTTACAGCAAGAAGGTTCCGAGTCTGAGTCTCAGTCCACCCGGTGCCTTTCTGTGCGGAGTTTGCATGTTTTTCCTGTGCCTGTGTGGGTTCTCTCCGGGTGCTCCGGTTTCCTCCCACAGTCCAAAGACATGCAGCTTAGGTTGACTCACGACTTTAAATTGCCCCTAGGAGTGAGTGCGACTCTGTGTGGTTGTCTGTCTACATGTCATCCCTGTGAGAGACTGGCGACCTGTCGGACCCCACCTCTCGCCCAGTGTCAGCTGGGATCAGCTCCAGCCCCCCCGCGGCCCTCTTCAGGATAAGTGATAGGATGGACGAATGTTGTTGTTCTTTTGGCTGCTTCCCATTTCTGGAGGGGTCACCACAGCAGATCACTATGATCCGCACAGTGATGCATACGTTGCTACTGCACATGTAGTTTTATGTCGGTGTGAATACAATTTATGTACCAAAACTTCTGTATAAGTGCATACAGTACAAACTGGACATCAGTGATGAAGCTGTCCTAAGTACTGTGCTGCTCTGTACTACTTTGTCACCACTCTGTGGACTTGTGAAGATGAAGAAGGCAACATAAAATTTAATATATGGCCTGTCTGTTGTTAAATTTTGGTTAGTTTCTCAGCACTGGCAACTCAACACTTTACTCTCACTGTAGCTTGCTCTAAGAACATGTGCATCAAATGTTTGTCTGAGCCATTGTTTACATTGTCATGTTTAATTATAGGGCATGGAGCAACACTCAATGCAGATGGAGAAGTAGAGCTGGATGCCATTATTATGGATGGAAGGATGCTTGACAGTGGTGCTGTGTCTTGTGTGAAGAACATTGCCAACCCCGTGTCACTGGCACGGGCAGTGATGGAAAAGGTGTCATCTTAAAAGCACTTGGCTTTAGTCTCTCTTTAACAGAAACAGTAGGAGATCACTGATGCTCAGAAAGATTTCATTCCTGATTTGGATCCTTTTTAGAAATGTTTCTAAATTAACTTAATGTTAATATCCATCACAATGTTATGAAATATTTTTTCTCCTTCTCTCTTATATGCTTGCTGCCGTGGAAAATCTCAGACTGCCCACACTATGTTAACAGGTAGAGGTGCTACCCTGTTTGCAGACAGCATTGGTATGTGCACAGTTCCCACTGATATACTGGTGACTGAGTATGAGAGGAAAGAATGGGAAAAACACAAGAAATGCATTACTGGAGTAATGGAAGATTTTAACTCTCAATGGTAGGTATCTGCCCTGTTTGGCTATGCTTTAACCCATTTCTTATAAATGTCTACATGCTTTCATATTGAATAGCCTGGTGTGATAGTATCATGAAATAGAATTAATATATGAACAACTAAATATAGATAGTTACATATCTCCCCGCCTTATCTTTAAACTTACGTGCTGTAACCTTTCTCATTTTAGTGCCAATGATAGTGTTGGGGCAGTTGCTCTGGACTATGCTGGTAATGTTGCATGTGCAACATCAACTGGAGGGATCAGAAATAAAATGGCTGGCAGAGTAGGAGACTCTTCGATTGTTGGTGTGACATCATTTACTTATCATCATCCTTACAATTACTTTATTCAAACTACTTATTAATCTCTTATTGACCATTTCAATTATACACACTATTTTGCTTTTATTATTGTTATTGAGTTTATCTTCTCTTTGAGAGCATCAGTGTGTGAAATGTATTTAATATTATTGTTTTTATTTCATGTTTTCTTGTAAATAAGGCTGTGGAGGATATGCAGATAACCTTAGCGGTGCGGTGTCTTGTACCGGCCACGGAGAGTCTATTCTTAAAGTAACATTGGCCAGACTCATTCTTTCACACATGGAGAGAGGTAAGATAACACACCTTCAACCACTCTGCATTAGGACAAAGTAATTGTGCAAGTTTGAAATTAGGAAACAGACGCACTATCTGCGCTGCAGGCCATGCATATGTTGCAAGATAGGGCCCTCTGGCTTTTAGAGACATGGGTTTGCAAGTTATTAAAAATGTGTTATTTATCTGGAAATGGTAACATCTAGAGAATATGTTAATTTCATCTATTTCCATATTGTTTTTTCTTCCTCCACACAGGTAAATCAGTAGCAGATGCCTCACAGTTGTCTTTGCAGTACATGAGAGACCAGGTCCGAGGAACAGGAGGTGCTATTGTGGTTGCTCCATCGGGACAGTGGGCAGCCACATTTACCACAGAGCGGATGGCTTGGGCAGCTGTGGAAAACAATGTTCTGTGGTATGGATTAGAGCCAAATGAAAAGTTAAAAGAGCAGTTGCCCCAGTAGGAATTTTAACAGCTCTCTTTGATCTTGATGT
>NW_018127940.1:528175-530678 GCF_001952655.1 Monopterus albus
CCTTCTTCTCTTCAGCTTTAGATATTCGTATATCCAGTTTTTGCTTTATCTCTTTTTGTCTGCCCACTCTGTTTCCTCTCCTTGATCTCCTCCACGGACAGTTTCCTCCGGACCATTACTCCTCACCACCCTTCCAGCTTCCACCAGCCAGGTCGTACACAGTCACCAGATACCATCTGCTCACCGCCTGTTTTCTGCTCTGTCTCATCAGCCGTGTCTCACCTCTACCGGCCAGCTAAGGAGTGCCCCCAGCGTCTGCAGCTAGGCCGATCTCATCATTACTTCATTGGACTGTTTCTGTAACTGATCGACACCCGGTTTGTCATCCCCATCTTCCTGTTTAGCTTTTCTTCTCACTGCATTGTAAATAGTCTGTATAGCACCATTAAATTTTGCTTGCACTGAAGTCAGCCATCTAGGTCCGTTCTCTTATTTTTCGCTCGCTCACCCTCCCATGTGTGAGCGGTCCTAACACTGCCATCAGACTCCTAAACAGCTGACTCAGGATCTACCTCATATAATTCCATCTGTACCATTTACATGCTCATTTTGCACATGCATAATTGCATTATATTGTGTTCCTGTTGTATTTTTTTTTATTGCTTCCTTCACCTGCTTCATCCCCCCCGGAGGTGTGTGTGTGGATCCATGTGGGTGAGGTGCAGTACAGCGTGGCTGTGTTTGTAGCTCTCTGCCCGAACAGAGAGAGGGGCAGAGGGTCCCTGCCTGGGACTTAGAAAATATTCTGACTCCCATGCCCCTGGTACACTTTGTTTGAACTTTGAAAATTTTCTGACCCGTGGTCCTGGTACTCTGCTGTCTGAACTAATAATAATCTCTAAGTGCTGTTGGCACTTAGAAAAATTTCTGTTCCCACACAGTGTAGTACCAGGAGCATGAAACTCCATTTGGAGTACCAGGGGCGCAAAGTTGTGGCTGGGCGGTTTTGAATTGTGTAGCCTGGGGGGGAGTGCTTGAGCATGGGTACACAGGTTCAACTGATGTGCAGGGATCCCTGGAGGTCTGTGGTTCACCAGGGGAGCTATGCAGCACCTTGTGGCTGTATATGGAGGCCTATTTCTGGGTTACTAGCCAGTGTATTTTGTATATTTTGTCCGTCTATGGAGCACTATTCCTGGGGTGGGTGAGATTGAAGCACAGGGACCCTGGAGGTCTGTGGTTTACTAGGGGAGCTAGCCAGCACCTTGTGGATGATTTTGGAGCAGTATTTGTGGTGTGAGAAAGAAGCATAGGATGCACTTTGGCAGCATAAATTCAGATAAAAATTGAAATGGAACGTTGCAGTCATTGACTAAACAGCCCTGCTGCTTAAAGTGCCTTAGATTTTGTGTTACTTATTTATCTACTTTATATTTCATTTGTATTTTATGGCATTCATGTGGACGGCAAAGAATTTCATTGTACAGGGAAACACGTTTCCTAACTGTGTGGACCTGCGGCCCACTCCACCAGACTTACAAACAGCTTCATCCTCCAGGCTGTGAGGATGCTGAACGCTGTCCATTACCTCCCCCTCTCTGCCCATGGACCGTAACCCACCGCAGAACATAAAAAGACTACCTCTGCTGTTTTGCACAAACTCAGTACATTCCCCCTTCTTGTTGTATTACATGTAAATCTGCTGCTGACTGTTTTTACCATCATATCTGCTGCTGTTAGTCATTTGCACTACTGTCCATGTGCATCTCAATCTCACAACCATCTGACAATCTTATTTGCACTACTGTCACTGATTGTACATGGTTTGAGTCATAGCCTATTAGGTTATACTGTTTAGTTTTATCCTAATCACTTTGATTTAGTTTTCTTATTCTTTTTATTCTATTTTTATTATTTTAGCTTCCTAAATGGGATGGCATTCAGTGCTAGGTGAGAGAAATGGTATTTCGATTTTCTGTATGTCCTGGATTTGTGTTACTGCCTATTTAGATTTGTGTTATTGTGTTATATCTACTTTATATTTCACTTGTATTGTTGTGGAATTCATGTGGACGACAACGTAAGAATTTCATTGTACAGGGCAACAAGTTTCCTAACTGTGCATATGACATATGCATATGTGGGGGGTGCAGGGTGGGGGTACTTCTTACGTACTTCTTGGATGTTACGTCAACGGCTGAAAGGTTTGAGCCTGTGAGGTTGCCCCTCACAGGTTCCATCCCTCCAGCGTGCTTTTGGCCCCGGTCCGGTCCGGTACAGGCCCTCGCTGGCGTGTTCGGGCCTGTGAGGTCACCCCCTCACAGCTCCCGCCCGCCACTGTGCGTGTGGCCCTGCGGTCTGGTACAGGCTGTGAGGCTTGCCTCACGGCCCCTCAGCTTGGGGGCTCAGGCCTCACTGAGGGCCGTCAGGCGCCGCTGTAGAGAGGCTGTGAGGTGCGCCTCACGGCCCCCCAGCATGTGGGCCCCGGTCCCGCTGAGGAGAGGCTGTGAGGCGCACCTCAAAATATCCTTATTGTTTCAAAAAGTAAAAAAATAAGTGATGA
>NW_018127940.1:530932-554793 GCF_001952655.1 Monopterus albus
ACTCTGCACAGCCCACAACGCTTCTTAGTATCTTATCAAACCTCAACTCCCCTGGCTTCAAGGAGCAGAGGGAATAATGGGCTCTTTTAGGAAAAGGCAACAAATCTAATGAAAACCTGTGGGATGATTAGACCTTGGAAAACCACTCAGTGCACCAGACTTTTTAATCATAAGAGCCTGGAATATAACACAAGTTTTCAGTGTCTCCTACAGAAACTTATTTTCTCTTTATTTTAGTGAACATATAATTGGGTGCAAAATAACTACATAAACATATCTGTGACATGTAAGTATGTAAACTTATGTGTGCTATAAAATAAAACCATTCTTAAGTGCATAAAATAAAAATCACCCTAACATGCGGCTGCCTTGTAAATCCCAAGAAATGCCAAAGCATAGTCTCCTAAATAGCAGCTATGCCTTTGCTTATTACTTCCATTCATAATAAGAGACTACTAATGCCCAAAACACAACAACACAGGACCATTTAAAATGAAAGTCCCACACATTGATCAAAACCTCCTGTTTTTTGTATCACTGTAGTATCTCACCTGTTCCCGCTCCTGGTGTGATGTAGACCAGGGGTCACCAACGCGGTGCCCACGGGCACATGGTCGCCCGCAAGGACCCGCGAAGTATGTTCTAAAAATAGCACTGGTCACAATGAAGCTCCGTCTAAAAAGTTTTTTTGTTGCTTTACTTTTTGAATCAAAATGACTATTTATTACAAACATTTTAAAACAAAAATGTTTTATGTATATAACAAAATCGGGCCCTTTCTGAAGTCAAAGGTCAATATTGCGTGCATGTCAACACCACACACCTCTTTCCTGACACAGGGAGGCAGCGTTTTTTGTCACTTCTGGGTGAAATCAAAGAGTTCACGCAGTCCAAGGGGGAAGACGCCTCGCTGCTTCAGGACACGAAGTGGATACTTGACCTTGCATTTTTAACGGATATCACTGGGAAACTGAACCATTTGAACTGTGAGCTGCAAGGCAAAGGTAAAACTTGCTCACATGATAAGTGCAGTAAAGGCATTTAAAGCCAAGATGAACATTTTCTCTGCATTTACAGAGAAAAACACTGCTGCACTTTCCCTCTGTGCAGGCAGTGTTGAATAACAATGCTTCTGCATCTGCAGCTTTTGACAAAGCTGTAGAAAGGTACTCTGAAGTCATAAACAGACTAGGACAGGAATTTGAGGACAGGTTTTGTGACTTCGATCAACTTGAGCCATGTGTGCCATTCCTTACAAATCCTTTCATGCAAGTGGACATGACATGCACTGCTGAGCAACTAAGTGCTCTGTTCAACTTGGATGCTGGACAGGTAGAGATAGAAATCCTAACATTGCAAAATGACCTCCACCTTAAAGCCCATCAGTCTGCACCAAACTTTTGGTGCCTTGTGGACACAGAAAAGTACAGTGGTGTGTGCACAGCAGCTATAAAAGTTGCCTGCCTTTTTGGTTCAACCTATCTCTGTGAGTCAGCTTTTTCTGACATGAACTTTATCAAGAACAAACACAGAACATGCCTTACTGATGCACATTTGGAAGCCTCACTCAGAGTTGCAGTGTCAAATTATTCACCAGATTACAATACACTGGTGAGCAGAACGCACTGCCAGGCTTCCCATTAACAGACATTTACAGACAAAGAAAAGAGAGAACATGTTTTCATAGAAAACACCATAACAACATTAAACTGAAAATGTTGCACAGAAATATGAATAATTGTTCAAAAAAAGACTTGATAACTTGTGACTTGATTAATGATTTTCTTGGTTTAAAATATGAGAAGTGATAATTTGCACTAAAATATAACAGGTGGGGCCCCTGACTTTCAAATGTTGGAACATAAACATAAATAAATGCTGCATGTTTGAATATATGTGTTTCCTTCCATTATTGTTGTGTAAATCATTGTTAATAATTGTGGGGAATAATTGCCATTGACATGTGAACAGTCTCTTCTCATAGTATTATTATTACTACTTCTCTTATTGTTATTATTACTATTATTATTATTAAAAAGTGATCCGTGCAATTTTGTTATTCAGGAAGTTTGTATCAAACAGGTAGCCCTTCGTACTACTCAGTTCGATTGAAGTAGCCCTGAGTCTCAAAAATGTTGGTGAGACCTGTTATAGACTAACCAATTTATGAGAACACCAATTTTGATATTGTAGTTAGGAGCTGTGTGCAGTGAATGTTTTCATAGTGATGCAAGATTGAAATCTCATTAATACAAAATAAAGTAACTGTAGTAACAGTCAGTAACAAACTGACCATGGCCTATAGTATTATTATCTGGACTCCTGACTTGTTTTTTGGCTCCTTTTTTACAATGGTAAAATCGCCTATTTTGAATAACTTGTAGTAAATTGTTTGTGCATACAGTTTACTTACTTTACACAGTGCACAAAGAGAAAAAAACCTTCATTTGAAATGTAGAAGATGATTTAGATGAATTTATCATCCACGCAAGAGCCTGTCAAAAATCTGAATTTCTCACTTTTATAAACTAAATGTGTTTTTTCCACCTGAAGAGTCACTTTGTCATTTTTTTCCTCTACGGGACTGAATGCATTCTAAAAATCAACTCAAACATCATAGCCTGCTCTTCGAGACTGATAGCTACGGAAGAGTTTTAGGGTCACTGCATACATTTTTTTTTTAATTCTGACTTTAATCTCAGAATTCTGACTTTAATCTGAGAATTCTGACTTTAAACTCAGAATTCTGACTTTAATCTCAAAAATCTGACTAAACTCAGAATTCTGACTTTAATCTCAGAATTCTGACTTTAATCAGAAATCTGAGATTAAAGTCAGAATTAAAAAAAAATGCAGTGGCCCTAATACTCTTCCGTAGTTAGCCAGTCTCATCTCTTGTTTACAAAACAAATATTTAAAACCATGTTGCACAAAGATGTCATGTCTGTAAAATGAGCTGGCTGTAAACACAAATCACGTGACCAAGCTGCCTGTGTCGGGGGCTTTGCAGCAGCGGGACGAATGACGGCTGAGTTGGAGGAAGTTACATGGAGAAGCTGTGCTAGTATGTAACCTTACACGAGTTGGATACAGCGTTGCAGCTAAATAGAGGTAAGACTTGTATATATATATGCGAATAACAATTATACTAAGTATCCAAATTGCAAGCGATGAAAAAGATGCACGTAGGCGTGTTCATCTGTCTGCTAGAACGACCCAGGCTACAAACAAACTTGGTATCTAAGGCCTATGCTAACGCGACTTAGCTGGCCTGAGCGAGAGATTTAGCGTCGAGCTGTGTTGCTGAAAATTTACTGATTTGTGCAATGTATTTCAGCATTTGTGGTACATGTTTGTGTTGATGCATAGTTTTTGTTATAGTAACAGTTCCAGAGTTTGCACCAGTGAGTTACCTTAAGCGTAACTTCCTCCACAAGTTACCGTTAGCTTAACAACATAACGCTATATGTTGCGTTTTGCAACGGATTCCCGTTAGCCGTCTTATAACCTTAGCATGCTAACTAGCAAACACCCCATTGGTAGAATCTGGTCACACATACGCGGTGTTCCATGTGGAAATGAAGTTATATTAGACTATATTAAATCAGCCTGCCACATCGTTTCCCGTTTGTTTTAAGTAGGTAAGGTTTTTGGTTTAGCACTTGTCGGTTGTGGCTTGTTCTAGGTAGTCATTTAAGTCATTTAAAAACGCTAACTTCCATGTCATTTCCTATTAGCCTCTCCGCTAGAATAGTATCCAAGTTGCCTATAAGGATAGTTTTCTTGTTCTTACATAAACATACCTCAAGATTATTGACAGTGCACAGTTTTAGGCTAGGTAAACATTGATAGCCCAAATGGCCAAAACTGAGATGATAGCGCAGTTGGATTAACGTAATAGATAACATTAGCAAACCACTGTTGTGTAACTTTTAGCATTTACAACTGTGGGTAGCCGCAGACGTGATGTTTTAAGATACCGGGTTCATTCATTTTTTTTCTACCGCTTAGTCCCTGAACGGGATCACGGGGGGGATTTGTTTAGATTAGACCATTATAGTTCCCTGAGCCTGCTGTAGGGATGACACATGTGCTGTATGATAGCTGTCTTGAAGCATTATGAACTTAGTTTTGCTTGATCAAAATGGGTTACTGCAGCTGAACACCTGGTTTTCCTTACGTCTGTGTTTTAATGCAGGAAGGCAGCCGCATACATGGATATTGTGGACACCTTTAATCATTTAATACCCAGTGACCAGTTGGATGACTCCCTGATAATAGGTCAAAATTTGGAATGTGAAGCTGGTAATGAGTTTGGGACAGGAACCGGCCTAGAAGATTCACTGAAAAACATGCTCAGTGACAAGGATCCTATGTTTGGATGTGCAAACTCTCAGTTCAATCTCCTGGACAATGAGGACTCCACTTTTCAGGTTGCTGGCTCAACAGGTATGCCAACAGACAGAATAGATGGTAAAAATTCTAAATGTACACTTGTATTGACTCTTGATTAAAAACTAACCAACATATGCTAGTGAGTCTTCATGTGTGTGTTTCACATGAAAATCCCTACAAGTGGAAAAGTTGCTTTTAAGTATACATTTACAGCCTGCTAACATTATTTATTCCTCAGCCATGGCTTTGCTCAGTTTTGAGATTTTGCGATATGCAGGGAAAATATTTGTTTGGGGACAAATATTAAGCTATAATCTCAGCATTAGGAATATCAGATATCACATTCAAACAGTATTATGAGTGTTTGATAAAGCATCAGGCCAGTAATTTGTTTAATAACTGTTTCATACATTATTTGCCCCTTAAATTGATTCATAAGAAGATGGTCTACATGTATTTCTTTTGGATATTGTTGGCAGGTCTTGATGGTGGTTCAGCGTCCACAGGCCTCAGCACTGAACTGACAGCTGCAGCACCCACACAAGTCAAACGGCCTGTTGGTAGGCCGAGGAAACGTCCACGTAATTTAGAAAATGGTCAGTTGGTGCTGATTTATGTTCCTGTTTCCACCATGTAACATCTTTAGATTAGAGAGAGTGTGACATGTTTTCTCAAGTTTTGCTTTTTCTTGGCAAAACAGAACACAGAGGTGGTCCACAACCTGCCAACACATCCACCAACACCATGACTCGAGGACGGCCAGGAAGAAAACCAACCATCAGGCTACAAAAGTCATTTCTCATTGAGAAAGGAGTTAAAGGAGCCCAGCTGAAGAAAGAATTAAGTCTGGGAGGGCGTATCAATGTTAATGATCTTGATGGTGGATTATGGCTGAATCCTATGGTTGTATTGAGGCGATTGACTGTTACAATTGGAGGATTCAGGATTGAGTTGCTTCCAGGACCCTCTTACTCACAAAACATTGATCCAAGCCAGCCTGCATGCTTTGAAGATGGTGTTTCGTATGGTGGGGACATAGGTTATGACATATTGCCTGATGATGCTGTCAATGTACAGAACCCTGTAGCAGAGAATGTAGTAGAGACGGATGTAAATGAGAAGAGCGCTGCTGATGATGCAGCCCTTGGTCTGGGCCCGTATGTGAATCCTAATGACGTGCAGACCTCCAACGGAGCATTAATAGAGAGCCCCTACGTGCAAGAAACAAAGAGTGACAATCAGGGTGATATTCCTGGAAAGGAAAAGCCAGTCAGTAAAGGAAAAGGAGATGTCAAGCATTCACAAAACAATGAGAACAATAAAACTTCTGCTAATAGTAAGACTGATGATAAAGAAAAGCAACAGACTGCGACAAAAAATTTAAAATCAAAACAAGGACTGACTTCTATCAAGACTAAGAACTTGGTTTCCTGTAAACCAAGCAACATGATTAAGAAACATCAAGTATCCCACAGCACCCCAGCCAAAGTCATCCCAAGAGGAGTTCTGCAAAAAATGAAATCTCTAAAGGAAAAGAAAGTCATTTCAGTATTAAAAAGACCTGCGGAAAACACCGAAGGCGAGCATGCTACTAAAGTGCAGAAGCTACAGAGCACAGGTGATGTTAAAGGGAAGTCAAAATTACCAAGTACAGCTAGCCCAGTAGTGAAGAAGAGCGCATCGTCTGGCAACCGTGTTGGCGATCAGCAAGGACCCACCAAATCTACTCATCCTCACCACAGCTCCAAAGTGGAGACTGCTCATCCAGCGCACATTCGTCCAGGCCATTCTTTAAAAATGCCTGAAGAAAGTGGGCAGGAGAAGCCTAAACTGAAAAAGCCAGAAAAGCTTATTCAACGACAGAAAGTTAAAAGTTCAAGAAGCATCTCTGTGGATGAGCCACAGCTCTTCATTCCAGATAATGCTCCTGTTGTGAAGAAGGAAACAGCTGAGGAGCAATCTGGTAACAGTGAGACTGTATGGGATGGAAACAACTGTTGTGGTTTGTGCAAGAAACACCACAATAACATGTAAGTGTTTCTCTTCACCTAAATATAGAAATGACTGTACAATTAAAAAAAACATTGAATTAGGACAGAATTTTTTTTTTTTTTTTTTTACTGAAGTATTTTAGCGTATGCTGTACATTTAAGTTGACAGGTGTTTTTTTTCTTTTCTGTTTGTTAAAGAACTGTGAACAACATTAAATTGTTGATCGAACTATGCAGTTATTTAGCACAGCATACAATGTTTGAAGGATTTTAAGACCTGAAATTATAGACCAGATGAAGGAAAGGTGAGAGCACATTAACTGTAATTAGTGGATAATTATAAGAAGACTGCACTGCCTTACAGTTGGTAGCAGTGATGGGTGGATGAAGCTTTGGGGCTTTTTTATTTGTGCCTAAAAAAAAGATTTGTGCTTGCTTTGAAACCAAGTAAGCTCAGACATTTGGTGGTTTATAGCAGACTCTGAAGACTGGAGCGAAAGCCCTATAACACCTCAACGATTTTAACATTAAGGTTTTATAGTGCAATAAAAATACAACAGGGCCGTGTGTTATTATAAAATATATAATGTTTGTTCAGTAGTGTAGATGTTACTATGCAACAGGTGACAGTAAAATATGTTGTCCAAATAGACTAGATATAAAATATTTTGGTGCCATTATGGGATGTGATTGGAGAAGATCATTCAGTAAATGATACTTTTAAAACATTATCACTTGGTATTGGGTGGAAAAGTTGTCATAGTTCAGATTGCTAGCACACCCCACAACATTTCTCAGTGATTCTCTCTTATTCCAATAATGCGTCTAGTTTATCGGCAAAAGTTTAAATGCTCTAACTCATCGCTCTGGACATCGTCAGCCACGAGGCTTTGTTTACAAGCCTTGACACACTGTATCAAAACAGAGCACTTTATTGGAGTGAAACAAATGTCAGAGATTTGATGTCCTCTGTCCATCACTAGGATGAAATGAGCAAGTGAAATAAAATAAATTTAAATAAATAAAGGAATTTTAATATTGATCTTAGTTTTTTGTCTATGTCAGTGTACTCTGGTGCCCAGGATACTCATGTGCAAGCCTGCCTTTAATAACAGCTATACTTTGTTTAGGTTCATGGTTGGTTGCGGTCGCTGCGACGACTGGTTCCACGGTGACTGCGTTGGTCTTGACCTGACAAAAGTACGTGAAATGGAGGAGGAGGACCAGATGTACGTGTGTTTGAAGTGCTGCGAGGAGGAAAGCAAAAAGGTGGAGCCTGAGCCCCAGGGTGCAGCCAGACCAGAAATTCAATCAAAGACTGAGGGACAGGATCAAAAGCTGCCTCCCAAACCCACACCAGGACCCTCCCAGACACTCACATCAGGGGGGGTCAGACCAGTAAGAAAGGTAGGCCATGTCCCAACGAGTGCTTAAAATGAAGCAGTTTGATCATGCATTTAAGAAACTTGAATATTTCTTATACAAAGAAAATTGTGATTTGTTCCTCCAGCTAATTCATCCTCTGATATTATTCATAGCCAGTGTCCCCACTACACAAGGGTTTGTCTTTTTGCTTTTACCTTGCCTGTACAGGAGGGTTGCACTTGAGTGTGTGATTGACACAGTGCACTCAATAAAGTTTAACACATTTTCCTGCACAAACGCACCCTTTTATTTTTAACCTTTGGCTGATAGGGATTAATACTTTATGTTTTAACTTTTTCACATTTTCATTTTTGTAGATTTCTTTAGTGATCAGCAGTATTAATAACATGGCTGCTGTGCATTTTGCACTTCTCTCCTAAAACAGGAACCTGATAGAAGGCAGTCCACAGATGATAAAGAAGGAGCTCACAAAACGGGTATTTTCTATTTAGATACATTTTTTTTATATGTGCGTGTGTGTGTGTGTGTGTACATACAGGGCTGTCAAAGTTAACACAAATTCCTTTAACACCACAATCTTTTTTTTATTTTTTATGTGCAATTAACTCATGCACATTACGACCCCCGGCCCACCCTGTGGTTTGGGAAATCAGGAAGCAATGCAGCAGCAGAAACGGATAAAGAAAAGGGTCTTTTAAATGACAAGTTCAGCATCAAAGCCTTGCCAAGTGGTTTTGTTGACAAGACCAAAGTTACGTGCATTTACTGTCGATATGAATTGAGTTAGCTGTAGATACAGTGAGGTCTTATAATTGTACTGTATTTATTGTATTAATCTGGTTCTGAAAAGTAACTAGTAACTAAAGTTATAAAATAAATGTAGTGGAGAAAAAGTACAATCTTTGCCTCTAAAGTGAAGTGAAAGTATAAAGTAACAGAAAATTGAAATATTCAAGTATAGATGGCTCAAAATTGTACTTAAGTACAGTACTTGAGTAAATGTGCTTAGTTACTTTTTACCACTATTTAGAACAGAAAGAAATGTTATTCATTTCTGAATTAAGTATGGACAGTCATGTAAATATTTTAATCAACTGACAGCACTTATATACACATACCTTTTGGGTTTTAACACTATATTGAGCTTTCAGCGAGGCTGGCTTCACCAGGCGTACAGTTTTAGTCTTATTACAGTAACTTGTATATGGGATTGAAAGACGCCAATCACAACACATGAACAATTTAAAACATTTATTTATACATAGGTTGGCAGGTTTTTAGTTACTTACACAAACATTTATTGACAGCTCAGATTAGAGAAATGTCATCACCTGTTCTGCTGAGGTCCTTCAAAGGGGCTGCTCATGTCCTGCTGACAAGTGAGATTTGATTACTTTTTAAATGTGGCATGTTTTCAATATAAAAGTACATATGAAAGGCATGTAGTGTGTATTTAAAATGTTACAGGAGGATTTTCTCCTAACCCCCCAAACCCACAACTGTTTCTCAGATATCACTGTTGATATTTCAAAGATTCAACAGTTGAGTCTCAGTTTTGAGAAGTTGTAAATACTGTTGGGTATTGAGCAACAAAAAAATAAAACTTCCGGGTTAAGGAAGGGTTTCTTAGGGAACAGCTAAAATAAACTGTGTATGTATCATTTTGGTGTCATAACTCTGCATTGAACCTTCATATTTTACCCAGCTCTTGTGGTTACAGATTTCCCCAACCTGCTCACTCAATTTTATCATTCTGTCTTTAAAGGCATACATCTGAAACAAGACACAAAAAGTAGAACACCATCTTCAATTTCAAAGAAACCTGTATCAGTGGAGGCAATCAGGCGAAGTGTGCGTGAATCTCTCAGAGAAATTCTTATACAGAGGTAAATATTTCACATGTAATTAAATTGAAATAGTAATTTACATTGCATTTTTTTCAATTGAAACACTTTACCCATATGCACCAAACATGTTATGCATTCTTCTGCCTTTTAGGTTGAAGGAGTCTGATTTGAACATCTCAGTGGAGAAGGCTTCTGAAGTTGCCAAGAAGACGGAGAGAGAGCTGTTCCACTTGTATAAAGACACTGACAACAAATACAAGAACAAGTATAGAAGCTTAATGTTTAACCTCAAAGATACTAAAAATAATGTAAGTACAATATAAAATCAGGTACGATCCACTTGGTGTTATATTTCAGATCGAATATAAACATAGTTACGTTTGCTTAATCTTTATATTTATTTTAATTGCGTACAGGTCCTGTTTAAGAGGGTGCTCAAAGGGGAGATATCTCCTGGCAACCTAATTCGAATGAGTCCTGAGGAACTGGCCTCTAAAGAATTGGCTGCTTGGCGACAAAGGGAGAACCGACATGTAAGCAATGTCTTTGCTGTAGTTCCTTACAGATGTTATTGCAAAAATTCACCCTGATAACTCACAGTAATTTTGTAACTATTCTTTAGTATATCACTTGTGTGATGTAAGAATGTTAACACTGTTATATTCTTTTCTTAGTATAATATGTGTGTGTGTAGAAGTGAATCATTTATTGCTTGCAAACCAATGATGGTAAGATGATGTCATGGGGTAGGACTGGATAAGTCTGACTTCTTCCTACTCCATTCAAGCATGTACTAGGTATAAGCAAATTGATATTGGATTTCACCTAATAGCTTGTCACAAGAGTTCTTATATGAAAGTTAAGCTCAGCATGTAGTGTTAACATAATATTTCTTTTTGTTTTAAGATTGTGTTGTATTTTTAGAATGCAAAACTTTATTCATCCCCTTTTACAGACAATTGAAATGATTGAAAAAGAGCAAAGAGAGGCTGAGAGACGGCCGATCACTAAGATCACACACAAGGGTGAAATTGAAATTGAAAGCCAAGAACCAGTGAAAGCACCAGAGCTTGTAGAGGTAAGGAACAGGTGAACTATTACTCTGCATTATATTTACCCTTTACAAGTGGAAGACGGTGGTGCTAATACTTTTTTCCTCCCCCTCTTTTCAGCTTGAGATCCCTCTGAAAGTAACAGAAGTCCCAGCAGAACTTCCAAAAACACCAGAGAAGAAAGCAGAGAGTGCGAAGACAGAAAGAGACACTACCAGCCAGCACAAGTCTCACTTATTTGACCTGCAATGCAAAATTTGCACAGGTAAACTCTGACATGAGCAATACTAGTCATTAGGCCCTGTCTTAAGCAAAACATCTGTCCTGATTGGTGACTTGTTTCTTCTATAAGGCCGCATGGCGCCCCCTGTGGAGGAGGTACCAACCAAAGTGGTCAAAGTTGCTACTACAGTGGTTAGGAGACAGTCCACCAAAACAGAAGAAATGAAGAGCACAACCCCACCCTCAGTCGACGATGACCTGCACCTCACTGTTTTAGAAGAGAGTTTCCGAAATGCTCAGTCAGGGTATGAAGGAAGGTAAGTAGTTATTTCTGACCGCTCTCTGCGTGGTTTTATTTGTAACTCAGTTTTGCACATTTGCTCCATTGCTGTTTTATTGGTCCCAGGTTGGATCATATAGCTGGAAGAGATGAAGAGGCTGCTTTCCTTTCCAACTTTAAGTCCCTGTGGCGAGGATTCATTCACATGCACTCTGTGGCAAAGCTCATGACAAAAGCTTTCCCCGTCTCAGGCATTTTGGACAACTTGACTGAGGTAAAGCAAACACAAATGAACATATTTGGAATATGTGTAGCTGTTAAGAAGTCTGGTAGGGAGTAAGTACTACCAGTATGGTTTGATCTTATTCTTTTTGTTCCTGGCTGTTTTGTTTTTGATAGGACCTTCCAGACCGTATTCAAGTTGGAGGGAGGATAAGTCCGCAGACAGTGTGGGACTATCTGGAGAAGATTCGGGCAACTGGAACCAAAGTGAGTTTTTGGCTGCTTAGTTTAGTCATTAATTACAATTACATATGGTTCATTGAAGAGCCACAGTTAAGATAAAAAAAATCTGAATGTCATGTGATGCATTTTTAAAGCTGATTCAATGAAGAGTCCTGGCTGAACTTCTTTACTTGAACAAGGATGGAAGATTTTACTTGTACTTGCTTTTTTTTTTTTTATTAAAGGAGGTGTGCCTGATTCGCTTCTCCCCCGAGACAGAGGAAGATATGATCTCCTATACTCTTCTGTATGCCTACTTCAGCAGTCGTAGACGCTTTGGGGTGGTGTCCAATAATCTGAAACAAGTGAAGGACATGTATCTCATTCCACTGGGTGCAACCGATAAAGTTCCACATCAGCTTGTTCCCTTTGATGGGCCAGGTAATCTCAACACTAGACTTATTTCATCAGAGTCAATTATTTTCACGGTGTAATTTACATAAACATTTTTTATCTTTCAAACTTAATTCATCTTTTAATTTCACAGGCTTGGAAAACAACCGTGCCAACCTCCTCCTTGGGCTCATAATTCGGCAGAGACCAAAAAGGGATTTTCTTCCTGCAGATGGAACTACAAGGATTATTCCTGAAATCAAGCCCATTGCCATTTCCTCAAAAGAAACCAGAGCAACAGAAGATGAGAAATTTTTCCTTGCTTCTTTGACTAGTGCACATAAAAAAGAGGAGGACATACCACTTAACACTACTGAAGATGTCGATGAGCCAGTTACAGAGTCTTCTGAAGAACCATCTGCATCAAAGGAGACCGGCCGTCGAGAACAATCTGAACCCCAAAAACCACTGCGATTCCTTCCAGGTGTGTTAGTAGGCTGGGGTGGGGAGTTGCCACCTCTGCCAGATGTGGGGGGTAAACTTGACACACAAAAGACTCAACCAGGTCTGAAAACAGAGGCATCAGTAGGAAACTCAAAAAGTCCAACAGCTGCTGCACCACGGGAGCGTTTTGTCATCAAGAAGAAAGAAGCAAAGCCAGCTAAGACTGAACCGGAGCCATCCAACCTGAATGAAGCAGGTGCTAACGCTAACAACTCATCAGGAAAAGATGGTGATGTGGTGACCCACGGTGCACCGCTCTCTCTGAAGGATAAGCCTCCAGATGTATCGACTGAAGCGTTCCTGGCAAGCTTGTCAACGCGTCAAAGTGGGAGCGAAACTAGTGTTACTGCCTTGGCAGACAAAGGCGATGCATGTCTTTTGTCTGAAACTGCAGAAGGAACGTCTGAAGGGAATTCTTTGTTGCAGACTCCTTCAGATCACACAAGTGGCTCAAAACCTCCTTTAAGTGGAATACTGAAAAAATCTTCAGCTTATTCCAGTGTGAATGAAGATAAAACAGTGGTGCTACAGAAGGACAACCACCCAACTTCTTCTTCGAGTCCTAAACCTGTTCCTGTGTTGAGCAGTGCTAGAAATGATCCAGTTACACCATTTCACCAAGGATATTTACAGCGTTCTCAGGCCAAGAACAAACCTGAAGAACAAACCCAAACTACTATCCAGTCAGTTCCTAGTGAAAAGCAAGATCCTGCCATGTCCCAGGTTGGTGCTGCAGGAACTCAGACATTGAATCCTCCTACAGTGCAGGAACCACAAACAGCACCAGCTCTCCCAGAGTCCAACAGTGCGGTACCTTTCCCACTGGAACAGGAACAGCCTCAGGTACCTGGCAGCTACAGTTACTCAACCGGCCCGCCTCCGATCTCTTTCTCCACCCAACACGCCCAGGATCAGAATCATAGTACACCATGGGCTCAGGATAGCACTTCACATGCTATTCCTGGACTTGAGTCCCAGTACCCCGAGAGTTACTCTCAATCCTCTGATGACAACCCTCAACCTCCGTCCCTGGTCAAAGACTACAAACATCTAGAGGAGCAATACAGTGACCCATGGGAGAGGCCACATAGTACAGAGGACAGAGACCACCACAGGAGGCACAGCCACCACAGGGATTCTCATCATGCGAAAAAGAGCCGACACCACAACCGCGAGCGGGAGAAAAAGCATGACCGTAGCTATGAGGACAGATACAGAGAGAAAAGTAGGCACTACGGACACTCAGATGACCGCTATGGTGAGAAGAGGAAAGAGAGACACCACAGTGATGACTACAGCAGCCGCCACAAGGACAGACACAGACATAGACGGGACTCTGACGAGAATGGACGGAGAAGTTCAAGAGACAGTTACTCATAAATGAATTACATTTTTTCCAAAGCCAGTAAGCCAGTGTGCAGAGCTCTAAAACTTTGCTTGATCACTTGGCTGGTTCAAACCACTTCAGCTATATTGGCTGCTGGAGGAGATGTTTGTTGTTTTATGTCTGCAGCTTATATGCCATTTCTTTGATTTTATGTTTTTGAGAGTAGACTGCAGCCAAAATGAGATACCATTTCAGTGGGATCATGAAGATGGGTTTTCTTTGGATCAAGAAAATCTCAGAACATTTTCAGATTTTTAACCTTTTATTGTATATATCGTTTATATTGAGCTGCTGTACTGACCATAATCAGACGATGTTTTCAGTCTCGGTAACAACAGAAGGGTGGACCATTGGGTGTGAAGCTGAACTAAAACATTTGGCATGAATGTAAGGGAAAACACTCAACTAAGGTTCAGTCAAAAAGCAGCTTTGCTTTTTCCCAACTTAATTTGTTAAATTGCTTAAATATTTTATAAACTTTTTATTGAAAAATGTAAATTTTGCCTTGTAATATATGTTAGAGACGAAGTGTGCCTTTGCACTGTGTGTTTATGTACAGTTCGTAATAAAGCTAATCCTTTTTGTGTGGATGCGAGAGTTGGCATCCACACTATCTTGTTCTTTATTATTCAGATTTGTTCTTTGTTTTTCACCGCTGACTAGCTGCAGCATACTTTCAGCTTGAAAAACCATTCAAATATCACAATGTTCAGCTTTATTAAGGACACGATGGCATGCATTCAGCTTTTTTAACTTTTATGCTCTTTTAAAATATTCAAATTTGTATTTTTATTTTATTTTATAGTGGAAGTCAGTATCCAGTGTAGGCCCTTAGGAGGGAGATAATCAAATCAAGCTTTTTTGTGTTTAGCCTTGGTTTTTCATGTTAGCCAATACCAGAAGTCAGTAAAAGTTCGAAAGACATTCTTACACAGCAGGTGGCTGGCACAGTGGTTAACGCCACTGACTGTAGTACGGCAGGTTGGGGTTCATGGCCACTTGTGGACCTTGTTAACTTTTATAGTTCAATAAGTGTAGTAGGGTTGTTTTATCTTTAAAACTACTAATGACTACACATAACTAAAAAGCAGGATGGATCTAGATCTACCCTATACTCCTGTCAGCTTCAAGCCCAGATCTCTTAACCTGCTTCTCCTCTATCTCTTTACCTACTCCACCACCATGTACCCCTTTCACTTTCTTCTATCACGCCTGCCAGTATTCAGGAGGACCCCACCACAAACCCACAGCATCTGTCCCTAAGTCATAGCCCTTATACTTTACCTGTCTGAAAAGCAAATCTTCATCCTTCCATCTCCGGTTGCGGGGGAGGATGAAATCTCCCCACTTTCCCTGGCGTCCTGACTCCTCCTCGCCGTAGCGTTCATGGTGTACCTCGCTCAGCGGATAGAACTGAAGGACCCACAACTGGCCACGAACCGTCCCTAAGTCATAGCCCTTATACTTTACCTGTCTGAAAAGCAAATCTTCATCCTTGTGCTATCCACCTGCTGTGTAAGAATGTCTTTCGAACTTTTACTGACTTCTGGTATTGGTTAATGAGATTGCACAAGGACCTAAATCCCACTCACAAAACAAGCTCTCATGCCTTGACAGAGTATCAAACCCCCACCTGTTGTAGTGTTAACCCCTGAGCTATCCAGCTACTGGATAAACACCCATTTAGAACCTTTGCTGGCGTCTCAAAATTGCTCATCTTCACAGCTTAAAACACGTTGTCAAATGTAGTTTACAGTGGGTACGGAAAGTATTCAGACCCCCTTAAAATTTTTCACTTTTGTTATATTGCAGCCATATGCTAAAATCATTTAAGTTAATTTTTTTCCTCATTAATGTACCCACAGCACCCCATATTGACAGAAAAACACTGAATTTTTGACATTTTTGCAGATTTATTAAAAAAGAAAAACTGAAATATCACATATCCTAATCACGTCCAATCAGTATAATCAAACACAACTGGACTAAAATGAAGGTGTAGAACCATCTCAGGGATGATCAGAAGAAATGGACAGCACCTAAGTTAAATATATGAGTGTCACAGCAAAGGGTCTGAATACTTATGACCATGTGATATTTCAGTTTTTCTTTTTTAATAAATCTGCAAAAATGTCAAAAATTCTGTGTTTTTCTGTCAATATGGGGTGCTGTGTGTACATTAATGAGGAAAAAAATGAACTTAAATGATTGTAGCATATGGCTGCAATATAACAAAGAGTGAAAAATTTAAGGGGGTCTGAATACTTTCCGTACCCACTGTACAGTGCCTTGCGAAAGTATTCGGCCCCCTTGAACTTTGCGACCTTTTGCCACATTTCAGGCTTCAAACATAAAGATATAAAACTGTAATTTTTTGTGAAGAATCAACAACAAGTGGGACACAATCATGAAGTGGAACGAAATTTATTGGATATTTCAAACTTTTTTAACAAATAAAAAACTGAAAAATTGGGCGTGCAAAATTATTCAGCCCCCTTAAGTTAATACTTTGTAGCGCCACCTTTTGCTGCGATTACAGCTGTAAGTCACTTGGGGTATGTCTCTATCAGTTTTGCACATCAAGAGACTGAAATTTTTGCCCATTCCTCCTTGCAAAACAGCTCGAGCTCAGTGAGGTTGGATAGAGAGCGTTTGTGAACAGCAGTTTTCAGTTCTTTCCACAGATTCTCAATTGGATTCAGGTCTGGACTTTGACTTGGCCATTCTAACACCTGGATATGTGTATTTGTGAACCATTCCATTGTAGATTTTGCTTTATGTTTTGAATCATTGTCTTGTTGGAAGACAAATCTCCGTCCCAGTCTCTGAGGCTCCACTGGTCAGCTTGATCCCAAAATTGACAAAATTGATGAGAATCTGTGCACTTGTGTCAGAACAAAGTGTCTAGGGTGCAAAACATTAGTCAAGGATTCATATACCGTAAACATCATAGTTGGGCTTTGTTGCAAATATTCCTTCATGCCATTAATAAGATGGGCTTTGGTCAAGGCGATTTGTGCCGTGTGAAATATACACTCACCAGCCACTTTAATGGTCACACCTGTACAATTGTATACAATTCAATGCAACACTTCCACCTTAACATCTGTGTTTATGAAACTGTCATAAATGTATAAATTCAATGATATGTTTGTTATTGAGGTCATAGTTAAAGGTGGTGTCCAACTGGGTTACATTACATTTAGAAACTGAAACCAGAAGAAGTTTGAAATGTGTCTCTATATAGACAGGGGATAGCTTAGTGGTTAACACCGCTGACTTTGATACTGCAGGTCTGGGTTCACTTCTCTGTTTTGTGAGTATGATTCAGATCCCTGTGCACGCTCATTACCCAATACCAGAAGTCAGTACAAGTTCCAAGTATGCTTCTTCATAGCAGGTGGATGGCACAGTGGTTGATACCACTGACTGTGGTACGGCAGGCCGGGGGTTCACGGCCAGTTGTGGGTCCTTCAGCAAGGCCCTTAGTGCTATCTGCTGAGTGAGATACACCATGAACACTATGGTGAGGAGGAGTCAGGATGCCAGGGAAGACCTCCTACCTTCCTCTCCTCCATGTTACCAGCCTGCTGCTTTCAGGAGGACCCCACATCATCTATCCTTAGCCCTCATACTTTACCTTTCTGAAAAGCAAACCTTCTTCATCTGTGGTCTTCTTTGTCCTCCATCTCCGGTTGCGGGGGAGGATGAAATCTCCCCACTTTCCCTGGCGTCCTGACTCCTCCTCGCCGTAGCGTTCATGGTGTACCTCGCTCAGCGGATAGAACTGAAGGACCCACAACTGGCCACGAACCCTGGCCTGCTGTACCACAGTCAGTGACGTTAACCACTGTGCTATCCACCTGCTGTGTAAGAATGTCTTTCGAACTTTTACTGACTTCTGGTATTGGTTAATGAGATTGCACAAGGACCTAAATCCCACTCACAAAACAAGCTCTCATGCCTTGACAGAGTATCAAACCCCCACCTGTTGTAGTGTTAACCCCTGAGCTATCCAGCTACTGGATAAACACCCATTTAGAACCTTTGCTGGCGTCTCAAAATTGCTCATCTTCACAGCTTAAAACACGTTGTCAAATGTAGTTTACAGTGGGTACGGAAAGTATTCAGACCCCCTTAAAATTTTTCACTTTTGTTATATTGCAGCCATATGCTAAAATCATTTAAGTTAATTTTTTTCCTCATTAATGTACCCACAGCACCCCATATTGACAGAAAAACACTGAATTTTTGACATTTTTGCAGATTTATTAAAAAAGAAAAACTGAAATAATATGAGTGTCACAGCAAAGGGTCTGAATACTTATGACCATGTGATATTTCAGTTTTTCTTTTTTAATAAATCTGCGTTTTTCTGTCAATATGGGGTGCTGTGTGTACATTAATGAGGAAAAAAAAAAGAACTTAAATGATTTTAGCATATGGCTGCAATATAACAAAGAGTGAAAAATTTAAGGGGGTCTGAATACTTTCCGTACCCACTGTATATCTAAGGAATCAGAACCGAGCGATGTATCCTTCCCATTACGTTTAGTCAACATAGGATAGTACCGAATCTTTACGTTTCCTGACAAACACACAAAAAATACTATTTTAATGTTGTTTATTCTGCAAGTCATCTTACAACAAACCATACACCTGCATCAGTCTCATCCACTGCTGTCTTCAATCTCATGGTGATTTTGCATTTATTTTTCCTGCTCCACCACAGGTGGATCATTCTAATGACGAAGGTGTCAAAGGGGGAATTTTCAGCTATTGTAGATGCCAGGAGTTACTTTGACAACTATTCATTGCCTTCATATACATTAAAACCTTCACTATTTTTGAGAAGCAGCAAAGGCTTTGTATCTTCAAACAAATAAACATTTCTTAGATTTCCTTCAAAGCCCTTTGAAAACATCCCAGATGTCACAATTGATATATTTCTATATAATTCAAATCCTCCAAAGTAAAGCTGGGCCCCATAGTCTAAAGCTACATAACGCTCAAACGGATCCACATCTTCAAAAAGGATTTGCTTCGTGTTCAGGAACACCTGAATAATCGTACTGTTTAAGTGTATGGACACATTATTCCATTCACTGCAGGGCAGGATGAGATTTCTCACAGTTACTGGGAGGGAAAGTCTCTCTCCAAGATTGACTGCAATTTTGATGCAACCGCCCTCAAGTCCAACTGCAAGGTAGTCGTCGTCTTCGTGTTCTGCTTTTCCCATCCACATGATCAAACTGTCAGTTGAGCTTGTGCGGAAGCTGAAAGAAACCTGGATGTGTTTTAAATTTCTTGCCTTGTATTTCATGTCCCAGTATTTAACATAGGAGTTTCCCACAAACTTCAGAATATCTGTGGACACTTCTGTGTCACAGTATTGCCCTACCCATCCTAAGGGGCATATGCAGCGGTAAGAGGCGACACTAGATGGAGCACATAATGAACCATGTTTGCAGGTATTCTTTGCACAGCTTACAGACTGGTTACACACAGAGCCAGTCCATAATGGTGGGCATATACATGTGAATGAGTCACTTCCCATTGCTCTGCAGCGACCTCCATTTTGGCACACTTTGTACCCGCAGGCTGTCCCATCCCAGTCCCCTACATTTGCTCCACCTACTGCCCCCGTCTCTGTTAACTCAAACTCTTGACCATTGAGTATAAATTCCCTCAAGCCACCAGTGAATCCCACTGGCTCCCCTTCAGTTGCATCTGTGGAAACTGAGCTCAGAGTGGACACACCTCCAACAAAGATGTCTGTAGCAACATCGAGGGTGGTCATTCCTTCAGTCACATTCTCTTTAACCTCCTTATTGTCCAGACTGAGGAAGCCTTGGTGACCAATTCGGCCAGCCTTCACTATGTGCCAAGTACTGCGGCGCAGGTCCACTTGTTCAACAGACTGCAGGACGTGGGTGCCATCCCCCAGGTTGTATCGCAGCTGGACAAACCCAGATGTCAAGGAGAGGCAGAAGAAGTCTCCTGCAGGAAGAAGAAAAAAAATGTTCAATTCACCTACTATTCACCTACCCCACACATTGAATATGAGGTTGTGAACATTTCAACTAAATACTTTTTCTTCTACAAGCCTCTCGGCGCAGAAGGGATCGATATTTTATTATACATTACCTTTTATTACCTAAACCAAGGCCATATTTAACTGGTGTTTATTATCACCAACAAAAGATTACAAATTTTATTCCAAATTGGGGCGGTTAGTTCACTGCTAATGCTTATGGTTTGTTTATTTTATTTCATTTTACATATTTTGTCTTCACTTCTCCAGGTCTAATGCTGGACTCAATCAGTGTTTTATTTCATTTTCACTTTTCTCTTTTTTTGTTGTTTTGTGTGTCTATGTGTGTGAATGAATATTTAGAGTATGTTATCAATTAATCAAAGCATATTGAGTCATTTAGCTGAGTGTTAGAGGCCAGAAGAGGTACAATTCTTTCAGTATTTCTCAAGAAATAAGAAAAGAGAAAATCAGATAAAAGCATCTTAATTCAAGTGGGAGAACTTTTTTTTCAGTCCCACAAACTACCTCCTGACCCCTTAGATTTATCTTGTGATTACTATTTGTATGACTACACTAGGTAAGCAAAGTTGTCGTTTTTTTGGTGAAGTGAGATTTTAACATTACCTCATGTTGACACTGTTTTTGTGGTGCTTACATTGCACATGACATGGATTATGTCCATTAGACCAGTTTAACTCAAGTACTGATTTAGTGATACTCAGCATATTAACCTGTACCTTAGATGCTGTCAGTGCACAATATAACATTTTGTTGCAATACCTCTATTAAGTTGCCTTTTAGCATGTAATACAGAATAACTCAAGCAGAAATATCTCTATAAAAGTACAGAACTTTGGCAGGTGCTCCAAAAACTGCATTTTATCATCTAGTCAGCTTAGTTAATTTATATAGTTGAATGTTTGATTGATTAATTGGTAATCATAGTTAATACTAAACATAACATTTTGTTTATTAAAATGTCTCCAAAGAGGAAACTGAAACATCCTCACCTGCCCTGGCACTGAGATGCTGTGCAGTGTAGACAAGGATGCCATCTGGTGACAACGGCTGGAACTGCAGCTGCAATACAGTCCTGTGTCTAATTCTCATGGGTGGGAATGACATCCATGATGTCTGGTTACCGCTGAAGAATGGATCACTGATGGTCACAGCTGAACAAGTAAAACAATGCATCAGTTCAGTTACTGAACAGTGTAATTCTTATGTCATTACAACCTCAAATCAAAAAAAGTTGGGATGGTATGTAAAGTCAAAATTAAAACCGAAAACAGTGATGTGTAAATCATCTGTGTCCTGTATTACACTGAAAACAATACAGCAGCACATTGATTACAAATATTACAAATCACTATTTTCAGTTTAGATTTTACATACCGTCCCAACTTCTTCGGAGGTGGGGTTGTAAATAAACATGTAACATACATAATGACAAAGTTAGGGTTCAATGATGTGACCTTTCTCACAGTAGAGCCCCACAGTCCCTAGGGGACACCGGCAGGTATATCCATTTGGGAGAGGGATGCAGGTGGAGCCGTGGGCACACAGAGGAGGGGGACTGTGCTCAATGTCACACACAGATATGTGCTCAGAACACAGAGCTCCCTTCCATCCAAAATGGCACTGGCAACTGCAGACGGACGGAGTCAGATGCTGTGAGAAGCTTGTAAAGACTCATTTCCATTCACTATACTTTCACTGTGTAACTGTCTGTAGGTTATTGTGGTGTAGTTTCAACAGTGCATACAGTATTATACGCACTCTGCTCAACAATAAGAACTACATGTGCTAATCAAGAGAGGAATTGTTATAAAGAAAACATAAATCCAAATATTAACTTACTATACAGACGAGCCAGAGTCTACACATGTCCCTCCATTCCTGCAGTGAACATGAGCACACGGTGTGACTCCACACTGACCCACACTGCGCCCAAAAGCTGAATGTCCTGCAGGCTGACCCGGCATCTGGAACTTTCTGTCTCTTCTTGTGCGGAAAAGCACATCAAAAATGCACCCTTTGAAAAGAGCAAACACACCCACAGCCAAACTGTAACATCAGAGGCACATCTTTCATTTCACTGATGGAGGATTATGAGAGGAAAGAACATTCATGATTTTGCTTGCATGAAGATCACAGGTGCACATATACTAAAATGTGATTCATCTGAAATGTGTTTTCTACTCTAATAAGGCCACCTCTTGCAAAGATTTTATTCCAACAATTGAATAAATTCTCTGCAGTCTTGGATGCTCACATCCAAGATGTTCAAATTCTTAAATCCCAGTTTTCTTCCAGTTCCCCTCATAATTTCCTTTTTGCTTTCATAATTCAGTTTTATCAAGACAATATTTGCTTTGGCCTGTACCTGCACCTACAGGGCCTTCTATAAATATAAGGCCTGAGCACAAGCCTTGTAATAATCTGCACATGCAGACTCTCTTCTCTCTGCTGCATTAGTCATTGGCATAAACAGGATGCAGGGGAAATGTCATGTTCATTCATGAATATTCATAGCATGATGCCGTCTACTTGGCAGACAAGTGATGACTGTGGCGCTGCAAACACAGACCATCGAAAAGCGAAACAGATTTCTAAGATAGATTCGACTATCTGGTTACTTTTGTTTTAGCTGCACACCCTCACTCTTAGGGCAAACAAACCTGAGGAGCTAAGCCTGGTCTTTTTATTACCTTTTGTTACCTTGCCTTTGTTTATTTTTGTTGCCTTACCTCTCAAATGAACCCAATTTTGTTACAAAACGGATTGTTTCAGAATGCTATTATCTACCAAGTTCATAAGGCAATGTTTAAAATGCAAAAATGACTGCGGTTCAAAAGGAAATGAACCTCATGATCTTTTAGGAACTCTAATAAAAACATTTGCATCAAAGCAGCAGTAGTTCAACAAACACAAACGTTCCAATTTCTTATTTGATCATGAGCTTGAACTGCATAACTTTTTTGTTTTCCAGCAGCCACAGCACCTCCTCTACCACCTTTCCACAGGGGAGTGTGGATCTGTTGATAACTGGGAGTGAAGTGCATTATCGGTGTGTTCACTGCCAGCCATCATGATTAGGGCTCGAGGAAGGTCGCACAGATCTGATTAGATGCTCATGAGTTCTCATTACATTGTGAGCAGAAGGTTATGGCTCCACCAGTGTCATCTGGCTCAGTAGAGGGGGCTATGACAGTCTGATACAGCACAGGCAAACTGATGGTGCCATGGTTTATCTGATTTTTGAAGGTTTATTTGGTGAACACAGAAATTAATTATATGTCGATAAAATTGGCAAACACACATAAATGCTCTAGTCTTTAAATAGAAAAAAAACTCTTGTTCACCTCAAATGAATTTGCCATGACATTTTATAATAACAAGCTGTGGTGCTGCGGCTGCTGTGGTTTGGTTGTGATGATATTCATAGCTGTTGTCATCATTACGGTTATGGCAATTTGGCTCCACAGCTCTGAACATTAGCAGGTACATTGAATGCCCTCCACAATACATCTATACACAGGGTCACCTGAGAGAAAGCATAAACTATGCTGATGGGTGACAGAGATTATCTGTATGGGACCCTTGTTCGTGTAACTTATCAGCAGTGGAACAGATTTGAACACGTTGCACTACATAACAAGTGCTATGGATGAGAAGAAATACACGATGGGGATATTTATTGACCTAAAAAAAGCATTTGACACAATCAATCATGAGTTATTAATAGATAAGTTAGAAAAATATGGGATCAGGGGAATGGTTCTGAAATGGATTAGAAGTTACTTGACACAGAGGTGTCAATTTGTGAAGTTGGGTGAATATCAATCGAGTGAGCTGGACATTGTATGTGGAGTGCCTCAAGGTTCTGTATTGGGACCTAAATTATTTATACTATATATTAA
>NW_018127940.1:557247-568138 GCF_001952655.1 Monopterus albus
TAATAATTCTTTAGTATATTACTTGTGTGGCGTAGAAGATAATTATCTATGAATGTAATTATGTAAAATGTTAACTCTGTAATAATTCTGTAGTATATTACTTGTGTGGTGTAGAGGATAATTATTTATGTAGAGATATTGCTTAGGACTTAAAAGTTGTAAGATGATGTCATGGGGTAGGACTAGATAAGTCTAACTTCTTCCTACTCCGTTCAAGCATGTACTAGGTATAAGTAAATTGATATTGGATTATTATTGTTGGATATGTGTGAAATTACATGTGTTGACATATCAACTGTTTTACATGCTTGAATGAATAAATCAAATCAAATCAAATCAAAATCAAATCTACTTTACAGGGTGCAAAGTGATTAAAGGGTGCAGATACAATCAACCTCCAAGATCTGTTCTGGTCTTCGGCACAATAACTGCCTTTTCATTACACACATTCCCCTCTTCTTACAGAGACAGGGGTTTCTGAGACAAACTCCAAGCCCCGGTACTCTTAGTGCAGACACCAGTGGTGGGTTGTAATGAAGCCATAGCATTCCTACCCTGAAATCCATGAAGGAACCTGGACCCAAGTGGCAGCAGTTCAGAGGTGTACTCATTATATCCACCTACAAAGAGCTGGTTGAGAATACTGAGTCCCACCAGGGATCCTGGAGAGGATCCCATCCTCCTGCGTTGTCCATCAACCTGAGAAAGACAGTAAAATGTCAGTACTTGAGGCAGTGTCTTACACTTGTAGATGTCAGTGTGGAAGTACAATTAATTTAAAAATCTGCCAAAGCTGACAAAAATGTTTGACCTTGTATTGATCAGGGAGTTATCCAGTCTGTGTCCACTTATTAGCCACAGTGGCCACTACAGTGCAGTTCCATGCTTTTGCCTCTGAACGGACTACGTTCTTTGAGGCACTGATTTTCCAGGGATCTCAGCCCTCGCTGACTTACTGCATCTCCCTGTTTGTGCAGATTTGTCAAGCGCACACTGATTGTGCAAGCATCCTGGACCAAAATGATCTGTTCAAGAAAACACTCACCTCACTGTTAACATCATTTACCAGCCTACACCACAATCATCAGGCAGGGTAAATCTATTGTGTTTGTGTATTTATATACACAGTACATTAATAAACTTTGTATCATATGCAGCCATGTGAAAAATGAAAACAAAACAATGTTTAACTGAGGGCAAAGAGGAGTCACTGAATGATCTGATGAGACCAAATAAGCTGATATTGTTGGCACAGTAGTTCCCAAAATGTTAGGTTGTGACCCCTTTTGTATATACAGTATATCACCTTCATCCCTTCTTTGTATACTACATCATTTAGACTATTATTCATTCTGAATATTTGTATCTTTATACAGTATGTCTCTATATGGACTTTTGCTACTGTTTGCATAATCTGGTTTGATGCCGTACTTTATTTTGTTGTATTGCTACCAAATATCTTACTAGTTGGTTTTTGTTAAATTATCACCCATCTATATTCAGTTTGTTAACAGTTTTAGAACATCAAGTAGTAGTTTAACTTTGATCATTTTGGCAGTGGAAGTAAACTGAGCCTTGAAAATTGATGCAAACAGTTCCTACATGTGTCCCAACTTTTGGTGATTCTTGACAACAACAAATCCTATCTGTACAACAGCAGCGTTGGAAAAGACTGTGCTACTACACCATCTGAAACATTTGGAAAAAGGTATTCATAACAAATAAAGTCAGACCTTTTCAGACTTTCATCCTAGAGCAGGATAATAAGCCAAAAAAAACACCCTCAGGCTGTGCAGAAGAAGACGGTAGCTTCAGATGGTGGAATGGCAGCACAGTGTCCAGACTTATCAGATGAAGAGTGAAAGCAACACATCTGCAGGAACTTCTGCAACAGTGCTATCTATCCTGACAAGATTTGATTTCAGTTGTAGAAAGAAGGCCAGTGTGTTGAACTGCTGTTAAGTTACACTATTTACAACAGTAAAAACTGAAATGTTCTAAAAATTTTGACCAGTAGTATATACAGTCAGTATGGAAAGTTTTCATACCCTTTCAAGTTTTCCACATTTTGTTATGTTTCAGACTGATCAGACTCATCAGACTCATAATTTATTCCTCATCAGCTTACACACAATACTCCACAATGATTTACATAAGTATTCAGACCCTTCACTTAGTACCTGGTTAAAGCACCTTTGGCAGCAATGACTTGTAAATGAAGCTACAATCTTGGAACCTTTCTAGCAGAACTGTTCAAGGTTAACCAGGTCAGATGGAAAGAGTTGGTCCACAGCCATTCTCAGGTCTCCCCAGAGATGCTCTGTTGGGCTCAGGTCTGGACTCTGGCCGGGCCACTCCAGGACTTTCACAGAGTTTACCTGAAGCCACTCCTGTGTTTTCTTGGTGATATTCTTTGAGTCATTAGCTTGTTGAAATGTAAACCTTCACCCCAGCCTGAGTTTATGAGCACTCTGGAGAAGGTTTTCAATCAGGATTGCTCTATATTTTTCTGCATCCATCCTTCGCTCTATCATGACTAGTCTCCCAGACACAGAATAACACCCCCACAGAATGATGCTGCCGCCACCGTGTTTGACTGTAGGGATGGTATTAATGAGGTGATGCCCACTGCCTGGTTTTCTCCACACTGTTGGGAATTGTGGCCAGATAGTTCAGTCTTTGTTTCATCAGACCAGAAAAATTTACTTCTCATGGTCTGAGAGTGCTTCAGGCGTCTTTTGGCAAACTCCCAGTGGGCTGCCATCTGCCTTTTAGTGAGGAATGGCTTCTGTCTGGCCATAGAGGCCTGATTGGTGGAGTGCTGTGCTGATGGTTGTCCTTCTCTAAGGTTCTCCCACCTCCAGAAAGGAACTCTGGATCTCACTCATAGTGACCCTTGGGTTCTTAGTTACCGTTCTGATCAAAGCCCTTCATCCCGAATTACTAAGTCTGACTGGGTGGCCAGAAATATGAAGGTTGTTGGTGGTTCCAGATCTCTTCCATCTGAGAATGGTGGAGGCTACTGTGATCCTGGGGGGGTTTAATTCTCGAGAGTTTCTTCCCCAGATCTGTGTCTTGACACAATCCTGTCTCACAGGTCTGTGGACAATTCTCTTGACCTCATGGTTTTGATTTCAGTCTGACATACACCATCAACTGTGAGACCTTATCCAGACAGGTGTGTGCCTTCCTTAATTATATCCAATGCAGACAATTAGGCAATGGTGGACTGTAATCAATCTGTGGAACCATCACAACGGCCACTGATAGGATGCACCAGAGGTGAACTGCAAATGTTATAGCTAGGGGTCTGGATATTTATGAAAATGGGATATTTCAGTCTTTTATTTTGAATAAATTTACAACATATTGTAAAAACCTGTTTTCACTATATCATTGTAGATTACTGTGTGTAGACTGATGAGGAAAAAAATGAACTGATGCCATTTTAAGATGAATCTGAAAATGTGGAAAAACTGTAAACTTCCCATACTGAGTGTATACTGTATATGCAACACAGAGACATGTGCAATAACTGCATTTTCAAAAATGGCACTTCATAATCATCAAATCACCTTCAGCCATCCGGTTTTCTTGAACCTTCCAAATGTAACAGTGTGAATCCTGATCTGGTGGTTCAGTCGATCGCTGACTATGGCGGCCACACCTGATCCAAGGTTGAATTTATGCACAACCCTGCCATTCCTTAGTCCCAAAACAAGGAAGTCGTCACCATCATTGCCTGCAAAATACATGAAACGCCTGCCATTAGGACAGCAGACTCAAAATAACATTTCCCATTAAACATTCTTAAAACAGACAGACACACAAAGTTCTGCCTTCAGTAAAAACACTCACCATAAACACTATAACAACTATTTTGAATAATTAACCCATTTGTTTGCTTTAAATTACTATGTAATTAATTATGTATTTTGCCTACTTGTTTAATTTTGTGCAACTTGATCACTGCCATCAAGGAATGAACTCTGATTCATTCCATGGTGGTCCTGATCAAAGACGCCACTTCATTAAACCAGTGTGAGCTGTTCATATTTCATCTGTTCTTATAGTGTGCCTTTGAATTTGTACCGTTTCCTAAAGTGTTGCTCTCTCTCCTCTGACAAGTGTTTCATTATGCATATTGCTCTTGATTTGTTTTGCCTTCACCTTGATGAATTGCACTCTCAAGAACAAACAAGTGCAGAAGATCCACATGATTGTTTTTTTACCCCCTCCTCCTCCTTTTGATGAAATATGCTGGTAACAATGACACGATGGTTAGCTGCTACCAAACCTGACCCCGCAGTGAGGAGATCTTAATTTACCGTGATGGCTGCTGACAACATCACAGCACCCCTACACCTCAAAGTCTGTTTAATGCAATTAACACTAATACTTTTGAGATGCATGACTCGCATGTTCTTTTTATCCTAGCAATGCCAACATGCTCCTTTTGAAAGTCAAGAACAATAACAGTTTCACTGGGGATCAGCTAATTGCTGGGCTGCAGGAAGACTCATTATTACTGTCTCAAAATCTGCCAAATAAGAAAATCCTAAGGGAATCTTCTTGATTAGAGGATCTCGGAGGAAAGCAGAAATCTATTAGATAGCCCATTAGCATACGCAGCAGGTGAAACCTTTCAAAACTGCAGTAGCATTTCTTTTAAAATCCTTAATGAGGTTTGATAATGAACATCTAACTAAGACGACATCTCAGAGTTGTTTCCCTCTTTTCATTTGACTGTAAGAATTATTTTAAATGACCATGCCGGTGTCAGGATTGAGCTCACCTCGTCCTTTATGCCCAGCGAACAGGATGAGGTTATCTTTCACAGCAGATGAATTGTTGGCAAGTGTGAACTTCAGTTTGAACTCGTAGAAGAAACTGAGGCTCAGGACAGAGGAATAAGCCACAAAAGACATATAACCAAACTCATCACTTCCACCGAACCTGGCACGAGTTATACTGATGGCTGCAAAACAAACACATTTACAACACATTTAAAATACTGTGTTTGCAGTACAGTGTGATTTGTGTACGCTGACACAGGGCTCACTATGTCTATGTGGTAATCTTGGGTGAATCAGGTCTAATTCATCATCTCTTCACAGGTAACCTAAAGATGGCACTATTGCTACACACAATATACCTACACACAACATACCAGGGGTTAGTGAAATATTTTCCTTTCTGAATTGCTTTTAGATGATGACCTGTTTTCAAATACTATCACCTCTTCAGTCCTACTGTATTTTCATTAGCAGCTGCTTAGGGAAGTTTCTGGCAACCAAGCATTGCTTCATACCCAGTGTTCACAAAGGGAGCACAATAATCCCAGTGATTCAATTACAATCTCAAGTTTACTTATTCAGAATGCATGGCTGATTCAATAATGCCCTCTCTTGTACTCCATCTCAGCATACCCATCCACTTGATTTTACACTGGGGACTCTGCAAATTTCCCCACACTCATTCAAAATTACATGCTGCTGTCTTCTTTTTCTTTTCTTTTTGTTCTACACAGCAGTGAGGATTTAAGCACAAAATGTCTCTTCTTCACTGGCAACACCTTGCATATTCTTCTGCAGCCCCAGGCGATGGATAAGAGTGACTCAGAGCTCCCCTCTGCAACTGCCTTCAGCTCTGTTTGACTGCTACATTATTAATAAAGCTGAAAATGCTTCTGTTATCATCTCTAGTCTGCTAGAACAGTATTTGCCTATTCACTGAATGGCCACAGTGTTACAGCTGCAGCTTATTTTTAAGATGTGGTATGTTTGAATGGACCATATCCATGAAGAATGTTTTGCCCTGTAGTAAAAACTGGGCTTTTCTCATTTGTTCAGACCAGAAACAAGCATGCAAGCCATCATAACAACATTAAATTACCTTGAGTGTGTTTATGGTGGGCTATTTACTCTGTTCATTAATTAATTACCTTTAAGCTGACTGTAAATTCTATCAGCAAAATTTAGAGCTGGAATTAAAAAGACACTGCTTAATATTTGATCATGTAATTATGTAATTTTATCAGGATGTCTTTTCAAATAATGATTTGTTTAGAAGCTTATTTTGAGTCCAATCAATGTCATATTACAAGGGGTGAACATAATAACATTATCATTTTAATCCAAGAAAACAGTTCTGCTTTAAACACCAATGTTTTTGAGGTTTATATTGTTCACAGTTTTGCTCAGGTTTTTATAGAAATCAACGTTTGAGACGGCAGTTTGTGAGATTGCCAAAATAGGTTTTGTTATACTGTATCTTGTTTTTGTATAAGGGATGGTTATACAGAGTAGGGACAAATCACAATTAAATCAACACCTTTGTCCATGAAAACTGAATGTTTCACAAAAGTAGCACTGCATTTCATTTAAATTTGCATGTGCTGTTGATTTTATGTCCATCCATTGTAATTCCTAAAATATAACAACCAATCTACATCTATCCCAATGGATACTAAAAAACTCTGAAGCTCCGTATTTCAAGCCTATCATGCAGGCAGGTTTACACTTCTACAGTACAGCTGATTTTACTATCAGTTACCTTTGGGTGTGCTAAACAGGATAGACCCAAATCACAAAAGCCCATTATATCTCATATGATGTAGGAGGCGATAAGAAGAGAAGTGAATTACTGAGTAAATCTGTAAGTTTTTGTTACACACTCTACTCATTCAACCATTAAACAGACAGCCATATATTCTCAGGCATGTGGCATGAGCATTATATTCGGATGTGCACAAACAGCAGAAGTCATTCATGTTTAATGTTCTTCAATTATGTCTTCCTACTCATTGTGTCTGTTAGCTAACTCGTCATTGTACAACACTTCGAAATACTGTTGAGTGCTGGGTAATGTAACTTCTGATTACAGAATGTATTGCTAACAAAGAAGCTTATTGAATGCCTCCATAAAATGCATCTAGCTATGGATTATAGCAGCACACTCACTCGAATAATATCACATAGTGTTTCCACTTTGCTGGGTATTTGTGCAATATGGCGCAAAAACCAGCAGGAGTGGCAGAAGACAAACAGAATGACATCCAACACCAAATTATGAAATGCAATCTGACAAAAACTGCATATTTACAGTATGTGTGAATCTTAGCTGCCACAGAGCAGCTGGGGAAACAACACTTCTTCTGAGTTATAGACACTGATATATTACACTGCTATATTTATTTCAATCACAGAACAATGCAAGTTTAACAAAAACGTCATTAAATCAATACTAAACTTCTGCTGATGCAGAACAATGCCGCAAAATGTTTAAACACAAATATTAAAATCTTTGAACATGGGTTGTATAAAATATATCTATGAAAATGTAACTAACTATATGTCTAACACATGACTGTTGGTTCTTATGCTCCTGTGTTGAAGCATTATTTGCATTATTTTTCCTACACAACTCAGACTCACCATGTAGCTCATCCTTTTCTGACTGGAAACATTTGAAATTCAATTTGAAAACAAAGCTAATATTTAAAACAGAACAGATAAACTATGATCCCATTTAAAAAATATCCACATGAAATGCTAGTACTGTGCCAGTATTACTTTATACTTCACATGCGGTATATTGTTTAAAGTAGTTTATTTCTCTTTTACTTCTGCATATTAATCTTTAATAGGAGGTATGGGCAACTTGTGTACAACGGTAGACCATTAATAATTCTGAGTGAAGTCATTAAATATTAAACACAACCCCTGAGGCATTCCAGTATCAACAGGAATTCCCAGTCTTCCTTTTCCTTCATCTCCTGCTTCTTCATAGACCTACTTTATCTATTAAAGTGCACATGGACACCGAGAATTGAACATATTGGATATAAAATAAATTTAGCTTTAACTTGAGCTTTTTGTTAAAGTGAGAATAAAAGACCAAACTATCACTGACAGTATTTTGCTAAGTATACCACGAGAGGAAAAGTTCTACATGACAAAAAAAGCCCTGGTAGACAGGAGGACCTTAGGAGTGATCAGTTTTTACTCTGATCTTATCTGATGTTATCAGGATTAAAATTCTAATGTCTGCCAAATACTTTGTGTCACACTGGAAGGTCATAATGCTACGTTTGGCATGTGGATGCTGAGTCTGATAGAGTCGGCGGCATGACTGAGCAAGCACAGCCGCTCCTCCTGCAGTCGGTTTAGTCAAGCAAAACCCTTTGTTTCTGAAAACTACATCCCGTGAAACCTCCTTCTTTATGGTGTTTGGGGAAATATAAGCAGTACGAAATCACTATTTGCTATCCTTTCTAGGTCATTCTGAACAGATACAAGTCAAACTTTTAACTAGCATTAGGCAATGAATTTCATGTCAATTCATTTAAAGGTTAGTAAGACGTTTCATTCTGCACCTTGAACTGATTGACATCCTTTGCAAAACTGCCGCTAAAAATACTGCATGTTTTTGCAATGTCTGCACCTTGGTGGTGGACTGATTGACATCCTTTGCAAAACTGTCGCTAAAAATACTGCATGTTTTTGCAATGTAACGCAACAAGAGTTTTGTATTAAATGTGGTTAATCAGTTACTCCAGTGGTCCTTAAAGAACAGCCACTAGTTACAAATGTTCTTGGTATAGGTGGTTGCAATTTACAACCCCTGTTTTTATCTCAGTTTACGGATCAAACCACTAATATATGTTCTTGTCTGTTAGATAACTGCATGACAATTAAATGGATCTGAACAAGGGCCAAAATGCTAACAGTCCGGTTAGCCCCGATGCTTTTAAAATCACGTCTTTATAACCATGTAATAAAGTGAATATGGCCATGGTATTGTGTTTACAGCGTTGCACATGACTCCGCTAGCGCCATTCCTCGAATGTGCTCATTTTTCTGTGAACGGTGAACTGATCGGATTGCTCTGCAACTAAGTAATGTGAGCTTTATGTGCAGGGTGGTGAACTTCGTTCAGTACAGAAAATAAGTTTAATACCAATGTGCTAAAATTAACTTTCCACTACAAATTCTAGGATCCCTTGTATTGTTTCCACTGGAATGTGACACTGCCACGCCAGCAGCGCTGTATCCTATTAACAGAGCGACGCACCACACAATTGTGCTCCACAAGATGTAAAACAAATGCACCCTCGAGCTGCAGCAGACAGTGGTGATGTGCGATACCAATAATTTCCTTCTCAGTTCCATACAAAGTAAAACCCAGGCTGGTATCACCAATACTGATACTTTGCACAGAAAAATGAGGGAAACAAGAAAGGGTCCAGACAACAGTGAGTGATGGTATAAGGCAAGTCTACCAGGGCTAAGATGCTGCTTTTATTAACAACAAATATGTCCATACATACAGGGACCCTTTACATGCCACCTTGGTTGTTGTTTACATCCCTCCCAGCAACCGCATATGAAACCCGCTCTGTTTCTTGCTACCACAAGTCTCCAGAATAAATGTTTTTTTATTCTGATTCTCGATGGCTCAGGTATTTACAGAGCCATAATCTGCATGACTATGACAGGTGGAAGGAGAAGTTGCTCCTGTCAATCAGGTTTTAACTTTGAGAGCTAGTTCGTGTGAAGTATAAACTTGCACAATGTCGTGTTGCCATAAAAGAGAAAATAAGTGATCACAAATGAGCAGAAGTGACTGTGTGCTAGATTATTACCACTGCTGGCAAAGTGAGTCGTATCAACAGCCTGCGGCAGAAACCAGATATTTTAACTAAAAGAAAAACTAGAAAAGTTACTTTGCGTCACACTGCTGAAATTAGCTAAGAAAGAATTTCTTTTGAACTAAAAAGAGTCTTTTAAAGTATTCAGCAAAGCAGCCATAAGTTTTGCCTTGATTATCTGACTCCACTGCTGACATTTCTGCCTTTTCAGCAAAATTTAGTTTTATTAATCCTTTTAACTTAACAACAGGCTCTCAGTCTACCAGCCGCTCAAGGCTCTCATTCAACAACAGTTTTCAGTTCAGCCTCTTAATAAAGCTACTAAATCTACAAAGACTTGATCTGTGTGGAGCTGTTCTTTGTAACACTTACGTTCATCACACAGTAGGCCTTGTCTTCCATAGGGGCAGAGACACACCACCTCCAGCGGCGACTTTGGGATGCACGTGGCTCCATAACCACAGGGGTTTCGGTCACAGGCATTGAACTGGCACAGGCGGCCTGTATAGAGCGGGGGGCACTCACAGAACCAGTCCTCAGCATCGCTAAATGTGTACAAATAGAGGGAGACATCATTAGGCTAGTGGTGAAAATGGACATTGTTATAACATCTCTATACACTTTACAAGTCCACACAGTGGCCCGCTGAATGCACAGGGAGAGCAGTGAGGATAAAATAACCCACCCTGTAAAGCAGAAAAGATCTGAAAAGATGTTAAGAGTAAATGTGCCAAGCCTGATGGAAAATGTGTGATGTGAGATCTGCTGAAGCACAAGCATTTGAGCGAATGTACAGATAGTGGTGAAGAAAAATAACTACAGTGGTTATGAATCTATTTATCTTACGTTGCTACTGCAAAGGCTAAAATTACTTCACGTGTCTTCTGGTAAAGGTAAACACGTGCACCTTGAAAAATATAGGCAGAAAGCAAATGATTCAGAAATGTGTCCGAAAAATTAGAACAAGAAGATGTTCTACAACATCATAGTTAAAACTATTATGTGAAAGATTTATCTGAACTGACCAGGAGTCCTGAGGAGTCATTTTCTTTTGAGTTATGTTCTGAAAACCATTGTCAATGCGGCCGTTCGGAGCTGTGGCCATAAGGTCTCCGGTGCCTGTTGTGGTAGCAATCCCCGAACCCGGTGGTGGACACCGGAAGTAAGGGATGCCGTCAAGCTGAAGAAGGAGTCCTTTCGAGCCTGGTTGGCTCGTGGGACTCCTGAGACAGCTGACGG
>NW_018127940.1:569611-574154 GCF_001952655.1 Monopterus albus
GGCTGGCCTGGGAACGCCTCGGCATTCCCCCGGAGGAGCTGGAGGAAGTGTCTGGAGAGAGGGAAGTCTGGGCATCTTTGCTTAGACTGCTGCCTCCGTGACCCGGTCCCGGATAAGCGGAGGAAAATGGATGGATGGATGTTCTACATCTTCTCTTGGCAAGACAAGGAGGGTGATCTAGCATGCAAAGTAATATCCAGACAGGGCCTTTATAAAATGCTATAAGATGTACACAGTTTTGAAAGGTATTATATCAGATAGAGGAGGCGTTGGCTGAGTTTCAAATCTCTAAATTAATAATGTGTTTTGAACAGCTGCACTGCAGGAAGTATTTTGCTGCTTGGAAATCTGGCTTCTTGAAATGAAATATTTACATTCTGTCACCAGAGTTGAGCCTTGTCAGATATGACTGGATTGAGGCACAGAGGGATGCTGCATAACGCAGTAAAATGTTTTAGTGTAGGATTATTTACAGGCTGCTAATGTCAGCTTCACGATATATTAAGACAAATATACACAGGTACACACTGTCAATGTAACGTTTGACCCTTATTTTCAAAATAATGCTTAGAAATGGCAACTGTCATGCACTGAACAAAAAAGGCATTGTCATTTGTAAAATCTCTGACAAACTGCAAGAGGAAGAATCTAATGTTTAATGGGGCAACTCCTGGTGCAGACTCCATGTTTCAGTGCTTTGAGTGCTGCTAATTTACCCCTTGCATTGTTTGTGTGTAAATGCTGGTGGCACACACACTGCGTGGGTTTTCCTCCAGGTGCTCCAGTTTCCTCCCACAGTCAAAGACATGTAGGTTTGGTGAAATGGAGACTAGATTTCTGGTAGGTGTGAATGTGTTCACCCGCCTGTTATGCTTTTCATGTGATCGCCTGAAAGTGTGTCCAGGGCTTTGGGTTAGGGTTAATACAATTTAGAAAGTCACTTTTGGCTTTTTTCCTGTTTTAGGGGTCGCCACAGCGAATCATCACACTGACGACTCGCATGTTGACATTTGGCACGTGTTTTATGTCGGATGCCCTTCCTGACACAACCCTGACTCAAACCTGGGCCGCAGCAGTGAGAGCACTACGCTTTAACCACTCGCCTACCAGGGACGGCATAGGGTTAATACAATTTAATTAAATTAAATTAATTATCTACCGTCATATCTGCTGCTGTTGGTCATTTGCACCACTGTGCATCTCAATCTCACAACCATCTTGTTATTTGCACTACTGTCACTGATTGTACATGGTCTGACTCATAGCCTATTAGGTTGCACCATTTAGTTTTATCCTAATCAGTCTGACTTAGTTTTCTTATTCTTTTTAGTCTATTTTTACTCTACTTTTATTCTGTTTTTAGTTTCCTAAATGCTATGTCATTCAATACTAGGTGAGACAAACAGTATTTCAATTTTCTTTATGTCCTGCACATATAATGAATTGACAATAAAAATCTTTGAGATATGATTTATTACATTCCAAAATGCATGTATGAATGTAAATGATTAAAACAGGGTTGTTGTTAAAACTTCAGTTCAAGTCCCTTTAGTTAGCATTTGTAATAAGTATAACACTACTTTAATAAAAAAGGTTTCTTAGAATCAATATATAACATAATTATAACTAACGTAGTTGTAAGGGCATTGTAAGGGCATTGTTAAGAGCCCATTAATGCTGCAGTGTTTGTCAACATGTTCTCTGATTGTTAATGGGGGGACCAAAAAAGTACTGCCAAGTTCACATAGTAGACCACACAAGATACACCAAACTAAAGCAGGCAGCAGATATTTCTGGGTCCAGAAGGGTAAAGCTTAGCTAGAAGAGGGAACAGAGTACGGCTGAAAACACTTAAGTTTAAATTGGCCTAATCAGAAACGCGATGTGCGGGGTGACAAAGGGTTATTTTAATTTGCCTGAGGCAATCACTTTGATTACAAAATTGTTGTAATGTTTGGAGACAAATTTGAATATGTTCATCACAAATGCATAGAGATGGTATTCGCAATACCTCACGACATTCAAAGACTGCACAGCTACAGCATATGCAACGAATAAATTATTAAGGAGGACTAGATTTTTAATCTAGTACCAGATAAAATGATGAATAATTGACCTGTTAGCTTATGATATTTCTGCAGCTAGAATAATAAGCTGTGTGGCCACATGCATTTCTCAGATTTCATCCCTTGTTCATCCCTTTATTTGAAATTGACTGTTCTTCTACACCACGTCACTGATGAGGCTCTGCTGCCACGGCACATTTAGCCTGATTCATCTTTTGTTAAAATAAAAGGACCACTGGGTTAAACAGGTATTATTTGGTGGAGGCGTCATTTGCTTGCCTTTATTAGACAATGTTATACCACAGACACTATGATTCTTGTTGGGGGGGGGGGTCATTTGAATGACGGCTTGTTCTTCACTCAGTTATTTGTCATCTAAATTTTAATATGAGCAAAAGGATGAAGTGGAATTTACACATAGCATTCTCCTGGCTTTCACCTTCACACGAGCTCCTGTTTGAGCAGACGGCTCTTCGATATTTCCCTGACCTCTTCTAGACACCCTGCAAACATTTCCTTGGCGGTGAAGAAGGGTGATATCTGTTAAGGCTCCATCACAGTCCTTTTGAAACGTACTGCCATAAAAAGCACACTTTAGATGATACTTGAAATAAAATCCTTAAAAGACAAAGTGTGAGAGAACTTTTCTCAAGGGATCAGATAATATTTCAACAGTCCAACTGAGAACATGCTGCACTCTGTAGAAAGCAGTGCTTGTCTCTAACATTTTTAAACTACATTCATTAAACTCTATAGCATCTTTTCAAATGCACCAGCATATATATTCAGGATTTTTACAATTCTAAAATGCATATCCATAATACACAAACTAAAGAGGCAACAACATTAAAAGACATCAAGGAGCGCTGTCCTTTAATGAACTGACTGCACTGCCTGCATGTCTGAGAAATAAAGTTGCGTTATAATGATTTAGGATTTTTTCCATTGTGCATGTTCAGACAGATGAATTGATATTAGATGATAACACTGATTTACTCCTTCCTCTCTAATGAGTGAGAAGTTTTTTTCCTGTGGACACAAAACATGTCCACTATTTACAGTGATCATGCTATTACAGTATGTAGCACTGCCACCAGTCTTCTCTTTCACAAACACATATTATAGGTTGTACCATATATAGCGAGCTGTTATCTAGTCAAATGATGTGAAGCTCTACCTTTGGTTTAAAGAGACAGCATTTACAAAGAAGAAATAAGGCAGCATGTTGAGCCGTATTGCTGTAGGAACCAAACCTGAGACTGCTTAACAGGAGGAAGGGGACAAAAAAAACTGCTCAAATGATCACTGACATGATGAAGAGGTGAGAGGCAAAGAAAAAAAAAAGTCTGAAAGAAGGAAACATAGCCATTAGTGGAAAAATAGTGGGCACACTGAGACTGGCTTGTGCTGGATGAATAAAATAACAAATAAAATAACATGTTTTTGTCTAGACAGAGACACCTCACTGTGGAGAACAGATTCCTTTAACAGGAGATGTTTTCCAGCAAAAGCCACCTGCTGATGCTGTGTGCCTGCACACACACAGTATGTCACACAGACCATTATAGAAGGCTGTGCCTTGTGTAATTACTTTAATTTTTGTTTACTCATGATAATAATTAAATCATTAGGTTGTGGTTTATGTCTAATAATTCTACAAATAGCTCTACGGTATGTCTCCTGATTACCAGTGTAGAGTGCTGCATATTTGTATAGCAAATATAAGGTGATCATTTGGGTTATACTGATGTTAAAAAGAAAGTATTTTGTGTTGAGACGTTATTAAAGATTCAGACATGGTATCATTAATGCAGTGTGACGTTCAGGCAGTCTGCGGTGAATCTTATGAAGCTGCTCCAGCTACTGTCACATTCTCTATGCTCCTGTTTGAGACATTATATACCCAAATGAACTTCACCATAAAATAACGGTCATCTGCTTGCTTAATAGTCAAAGAATACGACTAATTGATTATTCTGTATTTTTCTTATTCTCAACAAATCTCATTACCCAAACTAATCCCATTCAGTACTGGCTGTTCAACCAAAGTCATACATGCCTTATTCCTCAGCACCCCACTGGTCTCCAAAAACTATTAAAATCATCACTGAGCCACATCAATGCACTGGGTGATACTTCCCTTAATCTTAACAAACATGGCCTTGATAGTTTCTTTTAGATCAATCCCACATAAAATATCAAATCAAATCAAATCAAATTATATTTGTATAGCGCCAAATCACAACAAAAGTCATCTCAGGACACTCTACAAAGTAAGGTCTAGACCTTACTGTTATCAATATTATTACATAGGGAAAACCCAGCAAATCCCCCTTGAGCAAGCACTTGGCGACAGTGGGGAACGGAAGAAACCTCCGACAGACCCCGGCTCTTGGTGGGCGGCCTTCTACCTCGACCGGTTGGGGTGAGTGGATAGAGGAGAGACAAAAGAAGAAAAGCAACAAGACACAACAATC
>NW_018127940.1:578032-650144 GCF_001952655.1 Monopterus albus
GGTTTATTTACAGTTTGAGAGAAGCCAACTGAGTCTAATAATGAACAGAATGCATTGTTGAGGCTGTCATTGTTGGCATCTACATGAATATTAAAGTCGCCTACTATGATTATTTTATCTGTACTAAGCACTAAATCAGACAAAGTTTGAGAATTCACTTAAAAACTCTGAATAAGGAGCAGGTGGACGGTATACAATAACAAACAGAACAGGCTTTTGAGTTTTCCAGTTTGGGTTAAGCTACGTCTAGGAGGCTCCGCACCAGCTACGTGGGCATAGCTAGCTGGCCTATTCTCCATAGTGTGGAGCCGCGCTTCTAAGTCTGTGAGCCTCGCCTCCAATGCTGCTAGCATCTGACATTTATTACAAGTACCATTATCGCTAAAGGAGGCAGAGGACTAACTGAACATGCGACACTCCGAGCAAGAGAAAGGAGGAGAGGAAGAGGGGGAAGCCATTGCTCTCGATTAAGCTACTAGCTTAGCTAGCTTCTAAACTAGCCGACCTAAAGTAAAATTTGGTAGTTAGCAAGAACTTCTGCAAAACAAGTGGTGCAAGCGTATGTTGTCACTCAAAAATTCAGATGAACCTAGAAAATAGTGAGTTTAATTCCTAAACAATCTGGAAGCAAGCACAACACAGTGCAAATACAGAAAACAGGAAATGAGTACGGTTTACCGCAGGAAACAGCAGTCCGTCAAAGGTTCCGCATCTCACAGGACCAAGCTTAAAATATGCCATAATTACTCAAGCGATGCTGTCTAAAAACTATAATTCCCAGCTGTTCTAAGAAATATGCTTTTTGAGAAATTCCATTATGTATTTGTGACCTATCTTTAAGGATTTACTGTAAATCTTCAGTAGGAACCAGTGGACTGGCAGGGTAGGGAAGCAGAAAAGCATTGATACTGATTAACACATTATTAGTTTAGAAAAACACAAAATAGTGCCAGCTGACCCTGTAAAAATCTCAAAAAAAAAAAGAAGCTAATCTGAGATATTTCTACTCAGTATGTGAGCCAGAACAGAATGAACACATGATGAACTGTCCTAGAACTTTAAAAAAAAATATTTGGAAACCAAAAATCAATAATGTATTGCCCTTTTGTTATATTTCACTGTACCTTATTTGGAGTTTGAGGTCTAAATAAAAAAACTAGCCATATTTTATTGTTTTATTATTCCTGTATGCTTTTCATACCGAGTTATCTGCAAGCTGTCCCTAAGTCAGTTTAACAATAATGTAATTATTACCTCCAAGTATGTCAAGGTTGCATGGAAATTCATTTTTTTTAAACAGGAAAATGTGTGTATAAAAATAACCAATTGGGCCAGACCAAAAAAATAAAAAAAAATAAAAACAGAATCTTCCCTCGCACAGCTATTTTCAATACACTTGTCCTCCAAAATTCAAAGACTCAAGTGCAACAAACTCCATAACAAGCAAGATTTCTCAGGAAATATTCTTCAGGAAATGCAGCCACACATGAGATGATAGCTATGTTTGTTTCTCATGATGGATTCAAATAATTGAATTTTGGACCTTGAGTTATTTTATATGTACTCTGAAATGAGCAGAGCTGGAACTCTGATTAAGATAAAATTGGTTTCACTTTCTTTACGAAGAACACTTAGAGGCCTTGAAAAGGAGCATCAGGAGAATTCACTGTCAAGTAGAGGCTTGTCTGCCAGCGAAGCTGGACCAGCATGGAACAAGGAAGGCATTGTCTCTGCTGCAGCTAATTAGCAAGATGCAATTCTGTCTTCATGTTGTTTGTGTGTGTGTGAGAGCAAAAGTCTCTTTGTTAATGTGGATCAATTTGTCATCTGTGTATCTGTTTTCTTCAACAAGAGGTCACCTTCTGATGAAAACTTTCAATTACAGTGGTACCCGACTCTGCAGCCGCCCTCAGCGTTTCAGTTTCTTTCAGCTCTTTGTTTTTATTGCGAGGCCTGTTTTGGGTCACTATCACTGTTTTCACCAGCTCTGACCAACTGTACACAACATCCCCAGCACCAAACAGCAGACAGACAAGTCTGCAACTAGCTGGAGAACATAGTGCAGCATTTAACAGCCGAAGAGCAAAACATTTTTCAATGTTGCTGTGTCTTTTTAATGTGCTAACAAGCTCACCACATCAACATAAAGGAACAGTTTGACATTTTGCCAAATTCCCCTTATTAATCTTTTTTTTTTTGTTAAGACTTACATGAGAAGACTGTTAACCACTCTCATGTCTCTACAATAAATATGAAGCGACTGCCAAGACTGGCTAACTTAGCTTAACATAAATCAAATCAAATCTAAATTTATTTATACACCACTTTAAAACATCTTGTTCACCAAAGTATGTCACATAAATACACATAACATACAGAAAAACAGGATCATTATAGAAAATAACAGCAAAACAATTAAAGACGGGTAACATAAAACCAAACTCAAACAGAATATCAGACTCCACTAAGTGTTAGAAGCCATAAAGAATAAATAAGTCTTAATTAAAAACTGACAGGTCCGTGGCAGAGGTAAACTACTGGTAAACTATGGCAAAGGCATGTTCACCCCAGTGTTTGTGATTAGACCTTGGTACCTGTAATAAAAACTGATTCGATGACCTAAAGAGATCTTGCTGCTTGTTCCACCGTATCAGATCACAGAGCTATAAAAGGTTCCAGTCCATGCAAAGCCTGAAAAACAAAAAACAACTTAAACTCAACCCTAATATTACCAGGAAGCCAGTGGAGAGAAGCAAAAGTCAAGTCTAGAACTGACGAAAGCGTGAATTGCCATTTCAAAAATCGCACTTGCCTTTGTATTTTAACATGAACATTACTGGGTGCAGGGTACAAGGTGTCTAATCTTAGTTGCCATTCCCCTATCGCAGACACTCTGTGGGGTGCTGCCACCTGCTCCCACTAAAGGTTCACCTGCATGCCCTGACAGAGGCATGAGGGGACTCCATCAGCATCAGCACCCCAGCAGGACATTCACAGGCAGGAGCAGGGGGTCCAGGTGAAAATTTCTTCACACCATGCACGCCCCAGCTAGTCACAAATACATCTTTGTATAGGTTATGAATGTAGATTACATAGGGGGGAACATGGAACTGAATATATTATTTAACTGCTTAATCAGGAGATGGGGACATGTTGCATTTCATAACAACTATAAAAGCATTCATATTTTATTCTAAAGAAATATTCTTTTCTTCTTCCTAGTGTTGTTCTTTGTTGCAGAGCAAGGTACATGCAGAACAAAGTCCTGTGTGCCTCTTGAAAATTATTTCTGCTTTAACATTTCCAACCGCTGTATTTATAGTGGGTCTAATGTCATGGTCTGTGCAACCTGTAGCTGAGAGTTATAAAGGACAGATATATCAGGCATCACAGAGCTGGTACTGATGAATAAAAAGGCTATGGTCCTTAGGTGCTGATTGCCTGGCCTTTCATAGTGATGTCTCTTAAATACCTAATATGTATGTATCACCCACCAACCGCAAGCCATCATTCTGTTGGGCTTAATATTGATATTTCTACACGTCTAGGTGAATAGAAAACCACATGAAGAGGAGACAACACTACAATCACCCCACCTGAACCCACAATCAAAACCTTATTCATCTTATTATACTTTGACAGTGCAATCCAGGGTGACTAAAAAAATGAGCAGAGCTCTGTGAACTTCTGATGACCCCCTGCAAGCTGTGTGGTTCAAGAGGATACTGCATTAACGCATATTCATCACACAGATAATTGCAAGGCCCACTCTTTCGCACATGACAAGTCAATGTGACCACAATGCCACTGGGGCTTAATTGGTATTCTTAGAGCTATTTATATTCCATTATTCATTGTGCCCTTTTTCATTTCCTGTTTAATAAATGCAAATATTAATTGATAGTGTCATAAGACAATGTAGAAGACATTTAGGGCAGCTATTTTCTGGGTTAGCTAAGGTGAAAGAGCATCATATGTAGTTAATATATACTTTAATAGACAGGCAACATGAATGGTAAGTGAAGTGTGATGGCAGTCTGATGGACTGGATTAGATAAAAATAAGGGAAGAAGGGATCTTGAAATATTTGGTGGTATATATAAAAGGTGGTCTGAGCAGGTGTCACTGTTATCACTATTTCGGGTCAAAACGAGCAACAAAATTACACTGCGCTGCCTAATTAGCATACACACAACCTTAACTGTGCCTCTCCTCTCACCTCAGCGTAAGGACTTTTATTCATAGCAGGAAAATACCAAACATCAATGTGCAACAAAAACTTGGCATGCAACCAAGAAAAATTGCGTAACGACTGCGAATTAGGTGATGTAGAAATGTGCACTGAGAGGGAAATAGCGCCTTACATGTCTACAAGGGAAACTGTGTGGCTCTGACAATCCTGCTTCACACCGAGTCACATGGGCATAAGAAAACAGCAGGTCTAACATGGAGATGTAATGACTCTGTCATTCATGCTACATTTTTGTTTTACATGACCTTGAATAAACACTCGTGCCTTTTGAGTGACGTGTATGTGCCCAGCTGCAATTCACCTGGTCTCTGGGGTCGTTTTGTGTGTGCTATGTATTAATATCACAGAAAGAAATATTAAAGAGAGTTTTATATTCTCAGTGGCTTTCATGTTCAAAGGTAGACAGGAAATGTTTAATTAGTGTAAAAGGTGACCTACTACCTGACACAAGTTCCTCCATTACGGCAGGGAAAGTGCTGGCAGACAGGCAGGTCACAGTTCTTGATGTTTCTCCCTCTCACTGCTTCACCCAGCAAGAAAATCTCCTTTGAGTTAACCTGAAGCTCCCTGATGCAGCCAATGAATCTCCTCGCTCCCCTTGCACCCCCATCGTGCGTCTCCCGGTGGGATGAAACATCCCCAAGAACTATCGCTCCAAAAATTCCCTGCAAAAGTCAGTGGAAAATCAGTCATCAGTGTTATCATTTAGTAAATCACATTATATACTACAGTACATGTCCCCCTATGAGTAGTAATTTGCAAGTAATACATTATTATTACATTGGCAGAACCTTAATGTATATGAACAAGAAAGATTAACACAATCAGCTACTGAAATTCTACTACATACTAATACTACTGATACTATAACACACCCTGATACAATGAGAGAGAGGCAAAATTTAAAAAAAGCTGTAAGCTGTCTTTGACGTGCAAGGTAATTGGGAATTCATGCAGATATTTTCCATGAACTTGCAGCTTATCCTACCATAACGGTCAGTAAGGCTTAACTGTCCGCTAACAAAGTCGGGCTGCATAAAAAGAATGTAGCACAAGACCTTGTCATATCAGCACTGCATTACATACGGTTCATTCGGAGCTATGACAAAATGAATTCCGAATACTACTTCACAAGGTTTATGTAACACTTTCATACTCACACCATGCATGATGATGAATTAATAACAAATCAACCAGTATCACAGCTCCATTACACATTCTTTCACATTATGTAATGTGGTGACAGAGCATTTCAAAAAAGTGTTTCTAATATGTACACTAAATGTCAACCCTACTAACTGCTTACTTATTATTATTATTTAAGATCACAAAAATTGATCCAGCCAACATAATGAGACTGATCAATCTCCAAATTTTGTTCATTGTAAACAAAGGTTTTTGCCCATTCCTATGGCTCATTTCATTCTAGATTAATATTTAAAGCTGCCTTAATTTTCGCTCAGTCATATCCAAAATAATTTCATTATAGTGTTCTCAGATTTTTTTCTAAAACTTTTCAAACAGAAAACAACACAATATTTTGCCATCAACTCTGGAAAGTGGTTACTCACTAAAGGTATTAACCCTGATAAAGTTTGTTAAAACTGATATTTATAATTTACTATATGTAATACCTTTAGCAATGCAGACCTCTGGTGTCATGTGTTAATTCTTGAGTCAGACAGACATGACTCTGCTGGGATGCAGTACATAAATATAAATCTTAATAATGTAAATCTCCAAGGCTCAGTCCTTGTGTTTTCCAAATGTCCCTTTAAGTAATATTCTGTTGAACTGGAATATATAAACAGTATAGTTTACCAGTTATTCTGATGATATCCAGCTTTGTATAGGATACAATATAGGTAAAAAATCCTCCCTAAACTCCCTGAACATAGGAAATTATACCAAATCTTGATGTTTCCAGTTTCGTATCATTATTAAATCTGAGCAGTCATGATGGAATTTATGTCTCTGACGTTCCTTCAATGTAACATTCATCATGAGTCCCTGCTGGCACTGGGGGAATGGTGTTAGACAGCTGCAGTGGAGGTGTTCGTTGGAGGGACAGTGAGTGTTAGACCATATAATCATTTGGGATGGTGGCTTAATGCAAGTTTTAAATGACAAAGCTATTGCATATTTAAAAGCCTATAAAAAGAGAAAAAGAATGCGTATGTCATGCCATAGTTAAGAGCCCTATAATAAAGCTGAAGATTCAAATAAAATAATAAGCTGTGGCTGATTACTCTTACAATAAGCTAAACTGTATTTTGTATGATACAACCAGCTATGAGCCCCTGGAGCTGCACCATGACAGTGGACTAATATGGAATGACTTTATGGTGCCTTCAAGTGTGTTTACCATATTTAAAAGATAAGTCTAATTGAAAGACCTACTGATGTAATATTCATGACTTAGTGGGCTCATGAGTGCTGTATGCTGATTTTTGAGTTCTATTTGAAGGCAGCACTGATCACTGTGGTCAACCTTTCATTATTATACAGCTACGTAGTCTTCTTGTACATATGTGGGCCAGGTTAGAGGAGTAATTTGTCCCCACTGAAAAGCACAGAGTCACCGGGCACAAACTGATGTGCAGCAAATTGTTACTGAGCAGCAAGAGCTTGCTTTGTGAACATGACCTTTGTTAAAAATAGAGCAGTAAGACTTTCAAAAAACATAATCAATATGTTCAGAGTAGTTTAGGTCTTGAACTCTTACACTGCCATTCTGTAAGATTTAGGACAGAACTCAAACTCTCTTCTCTTTCCAGCCTGTATCACCGAGTGCAATGCTGACTGACTTGTCTTACTGACTTTGCAGTCCATCATTTCTATTATTACTTATAATTTGACAGACGCCAACTTATTTTGTTAATATAATAGTGCTGTGCTGACATTACTACACTTAACTGCATGATGAGTCTCAGAATGGAAACTGGCAGAAGTTAACTTCATGACTTATTTGAGGTCTGCAGTCAGACCATGTAAGAAGCATTGGCTTGAGTTCGTCTGTGGGTTCACAATATCAAGTCACACCAAATTTGCCTCAATGGCTTTACAATCTGTACTTCATACACCACCCTCTCATTAGTTACTGCATGCCAGCAATTATTATCCATTGTCTAATTAGTGTAAAAATCTCATTTGATTTCATTTGACTGGTGGTGAGCACTTACCAAAATCAAAACCCATTCATCTTCAGATCCTGGTAATATAATAAAGGTTGGCAAAGGCTAACCAGAACCAATGTGCCATGTAAATGTAGCAAGGATGCCCGTGTCACACGTGTTTTAATAGAAAAGAAACATCTTGGCATCTCAAATTAGAAGACCATATATCACAATGAGTGTGGGTCAGGCTTGCTGAGCCTGTGGGAAGGTTGAGCCCCTCTGCGTCTTTGAAAGTGAAAAACACAGTTATTAATTTAATAACTAATATAGGTGTTGTTAATCAAATTAATGAGCCAGAGTGAAAAGACTGTGTCAGAATTAACTTCGTGCTTCTTACATACTTGCCATGCAGAAAATGTAAAATGCGCCCGAGCATTTTTTAAATGTTCTTTATGCATAAAGCAACTTCTGTTACTCGAAAACTGTGCGCTAAACTAGCTTTGATAACACATCGCTAGTTCACTCATGATATAATCTATCATTTAGCTGTATATCCTCAGGCAGTAGCCAGGAGCTTTTTCTTTATTTTACTTTATAAACCAACTAACACTGTTTACAGTATCCTTTAAAATCTTTTGATACTAGTGCTGATACCAATACCAAGCAGAATGTAACGCAACATCAGCTGACGAGGTCCTAGGGTGGCCAGTAAAATATGTTTAAGTGCACATTCCTGGTAGATTACTTTGAAAGGTGATAGCTGCACTTCTAATGTTTACCTCATGACTGTCATGACAAAAGATTAATTGATGGAAGCTGTGAGAAATTCTCAGAGCAACATTATATTATAACATTATACATGTGTGCAGTATTTTGGCACATGATCGACTTGCAGACTTGTAAATCCATTACTTAAATTCCAAGATGATTTTCGTGTTGCAGCCCTTTTCTTTTAATTTTTTTTTTAACAGGACTGTTTTGGTTTGACTACGAACTTAACTGAGACTAAAAACAGAACAAGTGAACGCTAAACAGAACAGTTACAGCTTCAGGTTCTAAACATACTTTATATGAATAAAAGACATTGAATCCCTGTAACGTTTTACTCAATGGATGCCAAAATCATCCATGCCAAACTATATTAGTGCTTTTATTGGCATTTACATTTTAAGGTGGACTGTACCATTAAGGAAAGAGCTGCCAAATACATGATAAAATGTTTGAATTGTTAAACTGAGATAATGGTTGTGCAAGGGGTTGATTTGATTTCAGGCAGGGCAGGCTACCTCTGACACAGGGTGTGACATGTACTCCTCGAGACGCTGAGCTGTGCCATTATCTGCAGCTATTTCAATCATACATGACCTTCCGTGTTTGCCCACAGGCAGACTGTATCTGTTGAGAGAGAGAGAACAGAGAGACACCAAGGTTAGCCAGAAAGGGTGCTCCTCACAATACCTGATACTCACACTAAATTCAGCAAAGCATGAAAAATATTCTGGTCGAGGGACAGACAGAGCAGGGACACAGTAATGGAGCTGCTAATGTGACCACTGAGAATGTAGTATAAACTGGCTATGTATGATAATATATACATTTCACACTATTTTATGAGAAAGTTTATGCACTGGTAGATTGGGTTGGAAGCAATGGTGCGTTTGTATGCAAAGCTACAGCCAAAAAGCCCAAGAGAGAAAACAAAAATAGAGAAAAATTTCCACAGCTGGATTTAAAAGACCAGAAACAGGTTTGTGCTCAGTGGCACGGTGATATTCTGTAAGTTGTCGTGCTCCTCAGCAGATATTAAATTCACATAATAATGTTTGTAAATTCACTAAAGATAAACCACTGGCTGAGATAACCACTCACAACTCATTTACACGATCGAGCTGTAATGTACAGTATGATACAAATCAACCACAACAAACATGATCATGGCTGTAAGTGCTCATTATGTCATTCAGGATTAATTAATGACAAAAATGAGGGCACAAACTAGGTATGCATTATAAAGCTAATGAGAAGGAAGACAATTTTATCATTTGACCCTCTGTAGCTCTCTGGGGAAATATACAGTTGTACTAGTCATTAATGTTGCAGCCATAATGTTAAGTAGCTGGTCTACTTGTGTCATATTCCAGCTTTGGCAAAGTCAAGTGATTCCCTCTCTTCTATTAATCATTGAATTTATACCAGCAATATACTATGCAACAGCCGTCTCTTTACAGGACTGTACATTAAGCAAAAGGTTGCACACGTTGCACCACACAAATAATCATGACTGTGTTCGAGAGGAATCTGTATGACACACTTTTGTTTCACTGTTGCCTTTAAACATGTGGAACATAAGTAATATGTCACTTATCTGCAAATCAGATTCTGCAAAATGTATTTGTCCATTCTTTGTACCTCTGATGAGAAACCCACCCCACCCCCCAAATGTCTGCTTTAATGGCCAGATGGAAACCATCAGGTCAATTGCACTTGTGCTAATTTGAAACAGCCTTCCAGGACACCTCCCTGAGGCAATCACACACACATACATGCACCTTCAGGTAGGATTAATTACAGGTATGGAAATCACGAGAGCTGTTTCGTACACACACACACACACACACACACACACACAGATACATTAAGGCACATTTAAAACTACAAATGTAAAATGTAACCTAACGTTCACAGAAGACATCCATCACCATCCTCGGGATGCCAGGTGGGTTTCTGGGGTAATTCTCCTGACATTAGCACAACAGTATGTGATCAATGAGTGATTTCAGAAAATTATACTGCCCCACTGTTTAGTTTCAAGGCACAAGACTATAACAGGATCCTAATTAAAAAAAAAAAAAGACTGAAAAGATCCAGTATTGTGATCCATATTTTTGTGTGGCAAAAACAGACTGTTTGGTGAAGTGTGAAACATCACAATAATGTTAGACAACTCTGTGTTGCCAAGGGCCTTTGTGGTATGTTTTGGTGCTTACTAGTGTAGCTTTTTATTCAGCTTGCTAATGCTGCAAAGACTGTACCTGTGAGACATGCAGAGCATGCTCACTAAGCAAACAGGATGATATTACTTGATGAGTTCTCATGAGCACATCGAATGCTCCACCAGGCTAATTTACATTGGTCTTCCTCTAAGGCACAAATGACCATGTATAAAGATGACTATTGTCTGACTACTTTTCTCGGTCTAGTAGTTAGAGAGCTAAAAATATGCCAGATAAACCCCTGCTGTTGTCACCACCACACACACCAACATAAATATAAACACAAAACTACAATGGATTCAATTACACAAACAAACATACGAGTGAATCGGAAGAAAAAGAGGCCAGGGTTTGTCTAACGCAGAGATGAAGCAGTGTGCAATTTCTTATTGGGCTCCCTGTGCACCACTCACTGCTGGATCTCAAAGGATCAACAATAACAAATTCCCAAATTGAGATAAACAAACAACACTGTATGAATATTAAATTTTTGCCAAACACACAAACCCACAGTATGGCTGAGATCATTTTTACTTAGTCAATCATTTATGCATTTCTTCATCTGGCTAATGCTCTAATCATAAGTGATTTGTCATCTCTAACATCCTCATTTAGGCGGTGTCTGGTGTGTGACTAATTCAGTTCAAGTGCATTACAGCAGGTTTCCTGAGGATCACCACTGAAATATGACCTGCAGTGTTACGGGATCGTAGCACCTTCACACAAAGGTATTTGTTAAACCTGGTGGTAGGTGTTTGTCTTTACAATCCTGTTTGAATGTACCTCCTTCACAGCCCCCTGCAGAAAATTAATAATGAGGGAGAATCATCATTAAAATATTACTATTGCATAAAACATCAGAAAGCACTGGCAACAGATGGCAGTAAAACATCATGCACTGTGCTGGTGCCCTTGCAAGACTTTTCACTGGCTTTTTTAGTTGCTTATTATCATCATCACATTTCAGATTCTCACAAAAAGCAGATGATAATGTGAACATGTTAGAGGTAAATTTATAATTTGCAAGTCATTTAGTGATTTAGAGTCAAGAGTCTATTAGTTCTGTAACTAAACATTATGCTGAGTTGTGTTTCATACTTGCAAGCAGATAAGATGTAAATGGGTCAAACATATTGATAATAGAAGTAATAATAAGTGCCACGTGCTAGTTTGATATTCTTTTTATCACAACATACTGTAGTTATACATCAGATATGCGTGAAACGAGAAGAATAAACCTCATATGATTCATAATCAGGTGTTATGAAATTAGTATCACACCACAGCACCTACTGCACAAGATGTCAGGAAGGAAGGATCTGTTTGTTGGTTCTTCCTTAAGAGCAACAAGCCCCGTATCAGACGCTAATCTATACCTACACTGGCTGTAATGCCTGCTCTGGCTCTGGTGCAGTGACTTTCTCACACGCAGCACTGCAGCATTTGCTGCATAATTTGTGCTGTGACTGGCAAGCCTCAATTAATTTGGGTAGCCTGTGTTCTATCATTATATCTCCCGTAATACAATTAGACAGCACACAACAAGTCTCTTGGCACTGTCAAGCTTCACAAAAAACATTTTGAGTGAGCAGGCAGGGCTGCTGGTTACTTCTTCAATGAAGCTTATGGAAGTATCTGTCAAAGAACTACTAAATATTGTGGGACTCAAACATACCAGTTTCAGATTTGGTGAAAAAGTTGCAGATTTAAAAACAAAATGCTAAATACTCAAATGTCACTTTTCAACCTGCAGCCCAAGTGACATGGCATTTCCCATTAATCTTCCAGAAATTAAACCCAGTGGGAAACTGCTATGGATGGCTTCTAACCACTGTTAGTGTATTTTGTAAAATGTAATCAAGTGCTATTTACTAATGCAGTAGACGAAGGGAACAAGGTTCACCATAAGCATTTGTTTAGTGCACTCAGTCATTGCACACCTCATAGGGACATGTCCCCATAAAAGAGTTGCCTGCTGGGAAGGCGGGTTACCAGAGTGTTTATGGTTAGCCAGTTCTGGTTGTCGTATCTTGGTGCTGGCTGCATTTCATATGAATAAAACGACCCACATTTGTATCATCAAAGGGGATGTTTTGTGCACAGAATCTCATTCCTAAACTGATTACAGCACTTTCCCAAACTGCATAGTGATTACTTTACCAGATAAAGTAGTCAGATAAACAGTAATTACAGAGGCAATGATTTTAAGTTGCCTTAAACCTGTACATATGCATGTGTACCAAAATGCAGAGTAGACATAAGACACAATAAAGCCCTCTCGGTTCTTTTTTAACAAGCATGTTCCTGGACAGTGGTGAACAGATGTTTCTGACCAGGACAGTACTTGAAGATTTCTGTGGCATTAATTCAAAGAACTCTGACAGTTTTTATTCAAATTTGCTACTTTTTTGAAATTCTTTCCAACATTTCTTATCACAGCACTCATCTGTTTTAGAGCAGTTGTTGCTAGGCGACATTTCCTACCCACGTCTATATATTTTTTTTTAACAAGGAAACAATATTCAGTGGTCAGTGAACAGACCATTAAATAAGTTTTAGTAGACTCACTACAACATTCCATGTGAAACTGCTGGCATTTTCACTAGTACAATAACTGATCAGTAAAATTTTAACATGTTAGTGTGAAAAGTGACAATGATAGCAAACTTTGTAATGCAATGCCTGTAACTCGGTGGTTTCAGTATCTTGGATGAGCTGCCCTGTGTTGCTTTTTTAGAACAAGAACACATTGCTTCAGGAGATCTGGGTGAGACTTGAGGTAGTGAAGGCTGGGCGACTCCAAAGTGCAAACTTCTAAGGAGACATACTCCACTGCAGGAGTACTAAGGGAAGACTGAGAAAATATGTCATGTTTCACTGGAATTTCATAACTCTGATTTTCTACTTAACCCTAATAAGGTAATTTACAAACATGTGGGGTGGCTGAAAATGGGACACTCCACTAGTTTTACACAGAAAATCACAGTGAGAAGATTTGTCAGATTTGGCTGCAGACTTCTTAACAACCCTTCTAGCCCTTCTCCTCAACAGTAGGCCTGTTACAAACTTCAGGGTAGAATTTAAAAACATCGACAATCCATTTGTCATGGGTTTCCTTGATGGACTGATGCATGGCTCACCTTGTCCACAATGAACCCCAGATTGCTCCTATTTGAGTGTTGCCACTCTGGACCACTATGCACAATTAACATACATTCATTCATTCATTCATTTTCTACCGCTTAGTCCCTGAACGGGGTCACGGGTGGGGCCGGAGCCAATCCCGGCCAGCAATCGGGCGAAGGCGGGGTACACCCTGGACAGGTCGCCAATCCATCGCAGGGCTAACACATAAACGAACAACCACACATACACACTCCTATGGGCAATTTAGAGACACCAATCAACCTAAGCTGCATGTCTTTGGTCAGTGGGAGGAAGCCAGAGTACCTGGAGAGAACCCACGCAAGCACGAGGAGAACATGCAAACTCCACACAGAAAGGTCTCAGGTGGGGCCCGAACCCAGAACCTTCTCGCTGTGAGGCAACGGCGCTAACCACTGTGCCACCGTGCTGCCCTAATTAACATACAATGCAAATGCTTTCTGATTGGAGTGAGGACATTTTGAATCAATTTATCAGAAATAACTTAGGCAAGAAGCAATTCAGGTTTGAATTATAAATAGACATACAACAGCAGTCAATTTGTCATCAAATAAGCAAACAGGCAACATGACACTGACATGTTCACAGCATCTAACAAAGAAGATCAGAAAACTGTAGATGTGGCCAAATATTCCTAGACTGCAGTAAAATGGAAACTTCAGTGGATTTCAAACAGAAATAATATGACAATCTATAAAACGGGGAGGCGACAGTGGTGCTGTGGGTAGAGCAGTCGTCTCCCAACCGGAAGGTTGAAGGTTTGAATCTCGGTGCCTGCAGTCCACATGTTGAAGTGTCTTTGGGCAAGACACTGAACCCCCCCTGTTGCCCGTGATGGTGGCGTGTATGCATGCAGCGGCCCAGGGCTCTCGGCTCCAAACATAATTTCGTTGTATGTGTTACAATGACAATAAATAAAGCTTCTTCTTCAAAACCAAAATTGTCTGTGATAAAAAAAAGAATATTTCCAATAAGTCAGAAACATACAGAATGTGAGACCTGAGGAAAAAAGCACCCACAAAAGTGGCATAAATTTGAATAACTGTATGTGCCAGGGAGTCTGAGTTCACCTGTGACAAGGAAAGAAATGATGCTGCAGGATGCTATGTGTCATCCTCATTGATCTTTGACAGTATGAATGAGAATGACTCCAACAGTGAATACTAAGCACAATGGGATTCAGCCAATAATGTACACAACCTCACAAATGACCAGGGGAGCATTTGGAGTCTGTCGCTCTCAAACTTTAATCGTAGCAGTATTGCCCCAAACATTCCCATAGAAAAAGAAAAAAACTTCCCGACATCAAAAAAACAAACCAACAACAAACATGTCCTCCTCAAATGAAAAATGACACAGCTTTCGCCTTGCACACTCCCCTTAGAGAAATTATATGGCAGCACAGGGCATTTTTCCTTTTGTATTGCCAACCTTATAGTTCATACTGGAAAACTACAAACAAATGGGTTGTAGATGTAATTGTAAAAAAAAAAAAAGCTATTAAACATTAAACAAAGTTGCTGGGAATGTTTTGTGCACTTCACGTGTACTAGCAATATGCTTGTGTGTTATGCATTATTTCTCTAGGAAACAATGCAGTGTAACACCATCGCATTAAAAAAATAGCTATTGATAGTGTGCCTGAGTAAATCTAAATGATATTTTCCTCAAAAATGCAATTTTCCTACACAGACCACAGTTTGAGAGATTATAAAGCAAAAATAAATTGAAGGCAGTCACTTCTCTGCTCCAGAGAGATCGACAGTACTGGATGTTTTATGTATACGGCAGCCTGTTTGGATTGTTCTGATCATTTTAGTGCAATCTTGTTCTACAAAAGAAGAATTTGATTCATTCAGATATGTTTACTGTCAGAAGGGGGCAGCTAAATATTTTATCAAATATTCACAATATATTCGACATATATGAACAATAGCAGTGAACAGAAGCAAAAGGCAAATGTTTTCTTTTTTCTGTTCGGTGTGTCAGCACAAAAAGGCTTGAGATGACAATAAGTTTGGTGGGTTTAATGTTAGTGTGTGTGTGTGTGAGTGTGTGAGAGAAAGAGAGTTGAAAAAGGGCAAAACAGAGAAAAAGGAAAGAGATTAATCTGTGTTGCAGTGACATCAGACAATTTGAGGTTTCCCTGTTTGGTCATTGGAGCTTGAATTATTTACTGTTAACTACAACCACTTCCCTGTACATGCTGACAACAGCAAGTTGCAGTCACTGTATTTATTCAGCGTTGCCAGCTATCATCCAAAAAAAGAAGTATTCACTTCTCAAACATGACGAGATGATGTCATGAGTTCATTTGCATATGAATAAAAATTGCTGAGGCGATCAAGAATAAATAGAGGCAGAGCTCAGCAGCAGGCCCTCATTAATTCGTCCTACTGTATCATTTGGCCTCATGGTGCCTGAGCTGTAAGCCTGTCTGTGCACTACAAAGACAGGGGAAGGAAGCACTGTGATTAGCTCTATATGGATTGGTTGGTATTTGGTAACAAGTATTTTGTCAAATGCTCAGGAGTCAACTGTTATAATCCAAAAGAGCAGCTACATTTGCTGCTTGTGGCTTTTAAGAAATAATTTCATCTAGAGAGTTTTCCAAAAAGAAATTTTAACTCTAGTGAGAAGTTTGGCAAGTTGGCAACAAGTTACTGCTTTTGTGTACTAGATTGTTTTCTAAGTGAGCTACTACCACCTGACTCCAGCCGAGTTACTGCTATGAAGTTCATGTAGTGTACACCATGTTCCTGGGGCTTACATACTGGGTATTTACATACTAGGTTAATTCCTTGCATGCATTTTATTATGTTATGCTATAGTTTTGTATCGTATTATGCATTCAATTGAAAGCTTTGTTGTAGGAAAACAAATTGTTAGTTTCATATTTGTGCCTATAGTTTTTTTAAATGCTAAAAAAAAGTCAAAATCTAGACTTGTTTTCAGGAGAGTGAGTATTTCATACAAGACTGAACATAATTCTCCACCCGAGCTCTGAGACATAAAACTTTAAATCAACCCCTTACACACTTCATACAGACTTGGGGTAACAATGTTGCATTTATGGGATATAGTCTGCTTATCTGATCCAACATTGTGTCATTGTTTTAACAGGATTAAATCAAAGCTACTTAAAGAGATCTACCTCCTTAACACAGTACATTTATATTAATATATTCAAATGTAATAATCTGGACTGATACGCAGTATCATTCATCCACTAACGGGTCATTGAACTAAGCCTTGCTCTACAAGGCCTCATCATGTATGCAAGATCTTTTATTTTGAAGTAAAAAAGAATTACACTGTGCACAGTGCACCCTATGCTAAATCATATCAATTCCTGAATACGTTTAAGAAAATTACAGGGTCATTTGAAAGGTATAAGGTTTGTCTCTAATGTATGAAATTAAGATTTGAGGGTCTCAGCCATTTACAGGAAAATGCTCTACAGCCATTTGCCCAGTTGGCCAGTTTTCTCAGCAGACTGTCTCTGTGAACTAGCTACGAGATGCCCAGAATGGTAACAGATATTTTGGGGTAATATTTTGTTTGGTTTTGTCACTTTTTGCAAAAACAATAAAAGTGTAGCACTTGGATGAAGAATGCAGCTGGCTGTTAGTGCTCACTGAGCCAAAACCAAGACTGCCAGTTTTCTTTGTTTATGGGACTTCGACATTTTGACACATCAGGCACTACACAGTTGCCATAAACAAATCTTAGCCATTCAAGCGTTTATATCCTCTACTTTCTGTGGCAAACACTGTATTTGTCCCAACACAAAGACTTGTTGATCCCTGAAAACAAGGCTATTAGTCCAGTTTTTCCAACTTAAAAATAATTGCATGAAATAAATGAAATATAACTGATTATAAAAAAATGTCATTTCCAAGACACTGATAAGAGTCTGCTAGTGGGATACTAGGTACTAAAGAGGAATGTAGAAAATGTATATCATACTGGATTGTGATTGAAGTCCATCTGTTGTTGTTGATGTTCTGGCCTGCAGCTGTATTCAAGACATGACTGCCCCCACAGCCGAGTTCAGCAACAGGGCTTCCATCTTGAAGGAACACATGAAGGTACTGATCACCAAAGTTCTGCTCCTGAGCTGAAATTTTAAGAAAATGCTATTAGCTTCTCTTATTATGTATTACAAAACTCAATACATTATGTAAGCTACAAAATGTATGATGTTACTTCAACTTTCAAGATACTGAGTCCCACTGGTGTGTAAGGATTAAAACTGAAAACTGATATTACAGTGTTTCCACAAGACAGTAGTGGAGACACTGGTAGAAGGAGAAACTAGCCTGACACGACCATAGTGCTAAGTAATTATATTATGGTCAGGGTGGTGGATGGACAGATAGGACCTTTTGGACTTCCCTTTTCTTACATAAACATATAGCTGCCTTTTCATAATGACCTGTAAATACCAATCTATCCATCTTACACAGCAGCAAACAGAGGTGCTGCTGTATATTGTTCTAACATAAGCAAGTAGGACTCAGAAGAACCTATGCACACCTACTTAGTAAAGCCAGATAAATGTCAGTGTTGACCACAAGTTGTGATTAATACCCAGCGTATGAAAACACGAGGAGAGGATTCCCCTATGCCAACAAACACCATTGCTCTGCCAGTTGGTATGCCTTCAAAACGAAGACATTCCAATTGGCTAGTTCACAATGCTGTGCACTCCACATAGCATGCCAACACACACAGGGCACAAATGTGTAATGTACCCTCCCTCTAAGAATAATTCATAACACTGAACCCTGAAATCTAAATGGCGTAAGGCTTAATGGACAGCTCCCGTCTACATGCATCACTATCATTTTTTTCTTGTTCACTTTGGAAACCTGCACAAAGCTCTCGAGAACCACAGTCAGCTCCTATTGAGGGACAAAGGAACCTTACCCTGGATTCCATTGCACTCTCATGGGTTAAACAGGAGACAGTGACTTTTCTGTGTAAAGAAAGAAAGATTCACTTCATCCACCTACACAGGCTGGAGGGCGATGTGGTGACCCTGATCTCCAGATCTTGGCACTGAAGTTTTTTACATCCCATGAGGGAGGTGAAAGCTAACAAGCAAAAGGCTGCTCTTTACAACAGAGTTTCTTCCACCACCAGGTGCTGTTTTTGACCTTTCAGGTCCAATCACAGCTTGGGTATCCATGAAGCCACTAATATGCAAGAGTGTGTGCATGATTGTTTTTTTTTTCCTTTTTAAAAACATTAAAAGGGCTTCAAGCTCATGGTCTTGATTGCAAAACAGCAGTATGACCTCAACCTGATGGTGAAAGCCAGCAGCTGTTTCTGTTTACAGCTAATACAGGATGGCATTATTATATATGCTCTCCCAAGACTTCAGTACATTTTATCAGAATGGGAGTTTCTGTTGCACTAGCACAGTCTCTAGCAAGTGAGACAGTGCAGTGGGGGGAGCAAAGACCACAGCAGCATTAATCCTCCCACATAGGCCTTCAGCAGGGAGGTGGAGAGAGAGTTCACACCAGTCCCTCACCTCTGTCTAAGAGGACATAAGCAAAGGACAGGCAACAGAATTAAATTCTTTGAAGAAGATAGATAGAAAGGGAGCCTGCCACTCTTGTACCACTGTCAGAAAAGACATGGTAGCAGGGCAAAAGACGAGAGGAATACCGCCCTGCTGGAGAGACCTAAAATGTTTCAGTGTTTTCAACAAGGCACATTTTCACTGAATTAGAGAGAGTGACAGGGAGCCAGAAATCCACAGGGAGCTACTGAGTAGGAGCAACACAAACAGAGTTTACCCCTTGGATTTCACAATGACAGTGATAATTGAGCCAGGGCTGTCAGACACTGGGCTGGTGTAGCTCACTGGGACATCAACGGAGGTATGTGGGCTGCAAAGACAGTCTTGTGTCTTCACAATGTGTGTACACCCCATATGAAGTAATGGCATGGGTGGAGGATTTGGACACCAGAGGAAAGAGAGCAAAAGCTGAGCTTGTTGTTTCAAAGCTACATGACAACTGAAAGGAAAGCTCTGAGCAATTCCTCCAGGGTAAGAAGGGCATCCAGAAAATTCCCATCTCTTTGTCGGAGGAAGGCTCAGCTTAGTTTAATATGGGTGCACTCTGATAATGCATTTTTTAAACTGAATTGGAAGTCTTCCCTGTCAAAGGCCTTGACAGGCATGGACTTAACACTGCCATATTATGATCTGCTCTTGCTGGACTGCAGGGGGAATATCTTGTTCAGATAATCCACTGTTTCATCATTCTTGATGGGTAGGACACCTACTCCTTGGCAAAAAAGCACCAGTAGTGGATAGCCAAAGTGTTATTCACTGGACTGATTTTTCCTTATTTTTATGTGTTAAAAAAACTTCCCTGTGTCTTGATGTCTGTATTAAAGTGTATGAAGTTTCTTGTTTGTCTACATGTCAGCCCTGTGATAGACTGGTAACCTGTCCAGGGTGTACCCTGCCTCTTGCTCAATGTCAGCTGGGATTGGCTTCAGCCCCCCCGTGATTCAGGAATAAGAGGTATAGATGATGGATGGATGGATGAAGTTTCTTAGAGATCAGTTCTTGGTCCCTTTGGTCTCCATGCTGCCAGCAGGCCATATCACCCAAAGATACAAAATTAGCTATCCCATTTACAGTTAGTTGTAGATATTCCTGTTCATTAGAGACATAAAAATGTATGTCCAGTATGTTTCTGCAACAGAACAATTAAAAGATTCTTGTTCTTAGTGTAAAGTCTCATCTAGCTTCGGTTTTTCTTGGCCAAAAATGTGGATGCAATTGTTAATGTTGACTCCTGTTTGCAACAACAGCTAAACTGCCTTTTAGTACAGAAACTAATGATGAAAAAAAAAATAAAATAAAAATCCCCCCCCCCCCCCCCCCCACAACAAACAAACATACACAGAGAAAAAACTGATTTACAGGCATTAATTTGCCATCTTGTAAATACTGTGCCATGTGAGAGTAAAGGCTTAAGTTACTGAAAAGTTCTAATATTCTTCTCAAGCATTTAGTTTGTGGCAAGAAATGAGGGCATCTAGTGATTCTTGCTAATTCAAAGAAACATTCCCACCTTGATTTCCCTGTCTCCAACTATTATTTTTAGCATTCAATTTTTTTTTCTATGTGGCCTGTTTAAGAGAGATATTAAAAGAAACACTTCTGATATGTGATAAGAAAATGTTCCGAAAAGCTTGAAAATGTCAGAGAAATAGAGACTTTTTCCTTTTCTTTCTTTCTTTTTTATTTTTATCAGTGCATAAAGTTCTCATGGTTGAGAGAACTTGAAATCTAACTTGAGGTAACAAACAAGCAGAGATGCATTATTTAATGCTTTCATTTGATGCTTATTTTCAGCAAGGAGGGATTATGACTCTCAAGCAAGCAGTGAGTCAGTTGTTTGTGACGCTAGTAGGAAGAGAGCGGCAATAAATGAAGTAGGTTGAACAGTGAGAGAGAGACTGAAACTGCTGAGGAGCCACTGTTGCCAAAAAGCATTAGGTATACAATACATATACAGCATCTGTGCAATTTTACATTTACTGTACACAGTTTTATACAATTACAGAAATGTTAAATAAACTATTGTCTTTTCAGTGACAAAAAAAAAAGCCTGTAGCTTTTCAAAGACATTTTCTGTACATTTGCTATTCAGAAATTATCATAAAATTGCAGAAAGCACAAAATTATTAAAGCATGCTTGTGGGAATAAATGACAAATAAAAACATAATTATGCTTGGCACATAATCATCTAAATTATTGCCAAACCAGAGATTCAGTAAAGACTCTACAGTTAATGAATGCAGCAGCAAAGAAAATGAAGCCCACAAAGACACAACTTCCTTCTGCAACAACAAGCTTCTGTCTACTTTTCAAAGCAGCTGTCTCCACTTAGCATCATAACTCATTTGTTGACAAATGTTATTTACTATAGATGTCAATGTTGCTCTATCTTTTATTTTTCCAGTATTCTTCTGCACAGGTATTGTTCCCTGCTGTCCCCATGGCCCCGTTACTCTGCACCGAGCCTAACGGAGCGTTCGTCCTTTTGTCAGTGCTTGTCACCTGTTCTCTCTCTCTTTTTCTCACCCCACCTCCTCATATTTCTCTTTTCGAACTGACAAGTGAAGTCCAGGGGGAAAATTCTGTATTTGCTTCAGGAAGAGGTGTAAAAAGGGGAGCAGAGAATAAGGAGTATGTCTGGGCAAAGACATTCTCCTGCATCTCAATGCATGTCTTTTGGTTCTCGTCTGATTAACTTTGTCTGCTTGATCTCTGGAGTTTTCTTTTCAGTTCCTATCCTCTGATGTGGAAAAGAACGTGCACTATAAGCCAGGAAGCATTATTAGATAAAAGACACTGTGCCCTCTACATATACATTCTGAACACTCATTTCTCTTCATGACAAGGCCCACAGTCTGCTTTCTGGCTTCCAAATGCTGCAGTAACAATAAAGATTAGGATAGATACCCGTCAGGCCACCGACCCAAATAGGTTATGTTACTTTGCACTAGGACTCTTTCACAGGGATGTAGAAAAACCAAACTGGTAGGGAGGAGCAAGCGTAAGAAAGTGGTATTCAACGGTCACCTTGAATTTAATTTAAAAAAAATTAGTGAACCTAACTTGGTTTTTTTTAAAAGCCCGATATCAACACTCATTTTAATAAGTTACTCTCTGGGGCAAGAGAAACTGACTCACTCATCATACATTGTTTGTGTGTTAACATTCTCCAGTAACTCTACATTTTTTGTGTTTTGAACAGTCAATTCATGGTGGAAACATGAAGCTACCCCCAGTTCAGGGTGAGTTTAAAAGACAAGCCATCAAAGTAATACCAAGTAATTAGCAGTGATGTAAAATATCTCAGTTACTACAAACCTTACAATGGACCTCTAGGTGCAATTAAACACCCTGATGTACACCGAACTTAATAGAAAGTCATTAACTGCAGAACAATTTTCTGTCCTCCTCCCAGTGCTCCTCCCTCACTGCTATAGGGGCCTAATGATACAAACATGTCTGTCTCTGATCAAGCAGCAGATCCACTCCATCATCATCACAGGCAGAACAACAACAACAAAAAAACATCGCACCCAAGCCACAGAGTAACAGTGCCCAAGAAACACAGACACAAACCAGCTAATCCAGTTTGTGTTATTTAGCCAACTAGAGTAAGGATTTGACTAGACTGACTGAACAACTGGGCTCCATTTAACAATTTAACACACACAACCATCGTTAATTTTGGGGAACAGGCCTTAGTAAAAAGGAAGAAGAGTAACCTATTTATAATATCAAGTTAATAGAATTAACCAAGTTAAAATAAGAGTATGTTTTCACATTTACTTGCAGCAGTCACACCCAGTCTAGAGCGTGGCAACGGCTTGTTACTGGAGGAGTGAGGACAGAAGCGAGTTGACACAGCAGTCATTATTTTTCTAAATAATTTGCCAAGTAAATTTGTAAAGGCATAAACAAGCACTGACTCAAGATCAACACAGCTAGATATAAACAGTATGAGGCAACTAATATGACAGGGTGGAGGGTGAAACGACTTTTCTAGCTTACCACTGGGCACGATCCAATTCATTTGCAACGTCACATCTGATAACTAACTACAGGCATTTTATTAATGTGATCATCCTCTACCTAACTCCAGTGAGATGTTCATCTGTCCCTGGTGAGTTCATTTCTACAGTCAGATTTTCCTTCAAATCATTTTTCTTTATTTCATATAAATCAAAAATTTATAGTACACATTTTATTACAGAAATGAAAATGTCTATCTCTGTTAATGTTATGCTGAAATTACATGTTTTTCTGCTTGCTATGACTTGTTATTCTCTTTGCTATTCACCTACATTGCACACAGAGGGAAATGAAAATTACAAATCTGAATACAAAGGTTCCCTGCATCAACCTGCATCATTTGAGCACCATTTCTTTGAAATCTTTCATATAAAGAGCATAACTCTTGACAATGGTTGAGACATCTTCAATCAAGTATTGAAAAAAAAAAAGGGAAAAAAAATCATTACTGAAAAATACACACCTTAGTTCCCTTCAGTTATATTGTTTTTTTTTGTTTATGTAATGTGCTGACTTTTCCAAAAAAACATTCCAAAACAGGCATTAATTTAAAAGCTGTACTTTGCAATTACTCTGCTGTTCTGGTCTCAAGCCTATTATTTGAATGTTTCAGATATTTCCTGAATCATGCCACCTTAACTTTACAAAACTCAAACCACTCTAATCAACAACAATTTATAAATAGGCTACAGCACAGACATGCGCACGCACACACATACAGTCATGGGCAAAAATATTGTCACCCCCCGCATTTGTCAGATAACACACCACTTCTCCAAGAAAACTGTTGCAATCACAAATTCCTTGGTATTTTCATGTTTATTTATTTCGCTTGCATTGGAACAGCACCAAAAAGCAAAGAGAAAAAAGCCAAGTCTGATACATTCCACACAGAACTCCAAAAATGGAATGGACATAATTATTGATAACCTGAACTTCATATTTAGTAGCACATCCTTTGGACATAATAACTGAAATCAATTGCTTCCTGTAACCATCAGTCTGTTTCTTACACATCTCTACTGGGATTCTGGACCGCTCCTCTTTTGCCAGCTGCTCCAGGTCTCTCAAATTTGAAGGGTTCCTTCTCCCAGCTGCTGTTTGAGATCTCCCCACAGGTGCTCTGTATGATTTACATCTGGACTCATTGCTGGCCATTTCGGAACTCTCCAGCACATTGTCTGTAACAATTTCTGGGTGCTTTCTGAAGTCACCTTTGGGTCATTGTCCTGCTGTAAGACCCATTACCTCTGACAGAGACCTGGCTTTCTGACACTGGGCCCAGGGATTCATTAGTAGTCTTCAGATTTCATAATGCCATGCCACACACACAGTCAAGACATCCAGTGCCTGAAGCAGCATCAGTGAACGTCCACCGTGTTTGACTGTAGACACCGTGTTCTTTTCTTTGAAGAACTCATTTCATTTTCTGAAAACAGCAGAACGATGTGCTCGGCCAAAAAGCTCTATTTTGGTCTCATCTGTCCATAGGACATTCTCCCAGGACAACTGTGACTTCCTCAGGTAAGTTTTGACAAACTTCAGTCTGGCTTTTTTATGTCTGTGTCAGCAGTGGAGTCCCCCTGGCCCTCCGACCATAGCGCCCCCTTGTCATTCAGATGGCGACTGACAGTGCGAGCTGTTGCACCCTGTGCCTGCAGGTCAGCTTGAATCTGTTTGGAAATTGATCAAGGTTCTTTATCCACCATTCAAACAATCCTTCTTTGCAATCTGTCATCTATTTTTCTCTTTCGTCCATGTCCAGGGAGAGTAGCTACAGCACCATGGGCTGTAAACTTCATGACAGTGTTGCGCACAGTGGACACAGGAACAACAAAATCTCTGTGGAGATGGCCTTGAGACTGTCCAGGCTTTTCCACTACTGTGGTTCTCAAATCTCCAGGCAAGTCTCTGCTCTTCTTTCTTTTGTCCATGCTCAGTGTGGTCCACACTATCATGTGCCTTTTAGTGAGGAATGGCTTCTGTCTGGCCATAGAGGCCTGATTGGTGGAGTGCTGTGCTGATGGTTCTCCTTCTCTAAGGTTCTCCCATCTCCAGAAAGGAACTCTGGATCTCACTCATAGTGACCCTTGGGTTCTTAGTTACCGTTCTGATCAAAGCCCTTCATCCCGAATTACTAAGTCTGACTGGGTGGCCAGAAATATGAAGGTTGTTGGTGGTTCCAGATCTCTTCCATCTGAGAATGATGGAGGCTACTGTGATCCTGGGGAGTTTTAGTGCTGCAGAAAGTTTCTTCCCCAGATCTGTGTCTTGACACAATCCTGTCTCACAGGTCTGTGGACAATTCTCTCGACCTCATGGTTTTGATTTCAGTCTGACATACACCATCAACTGTAAGACCTTATCCAGACAGGTGTGTGCCTTCCTTAATTATATCCAATGCAGAAAAGTAGGCAATGGTGGACTCTAATCAATCTGTGGAAGCATCACAACGGCCACTGATAGGAGTAGGGTGCACCAGAGGTCAATTGCAAGTGTCATAACTAGGGGTCTCAATACTTCTGTAAATAGGATATTTCAGTATTTAAATTTTAATAAATTTACAAAACACTCCAAAAACCTGTTTTCACTGTTGTCATTGTGGATTACTGTGTGTAGATTAATGATGAAAAATTAAACCGAATCAGTTTTAAGATGACTATGAAAACATAACAAAATGTGGAAAACTTGAAAGGGTCAGAAAACTTTCCATGCTGATGGTATGTGTACTTCAGGCATAGCTAGTTTACCTTTCAAGAGCCTGCTAATTAATATCTCCCTAAGATTAATATCTCCTTAAACATAACAGTCAATTCATTATTACTTTAAGGATTAGAAGACTGTTTAAGGGTGAATCCTGGGGTGTACTGCTATGTTTAATACTAGGTGTGTAAACCTGAAGACGATGTCACAGATAAGAGGATGATCAAAGTAACACCAGTAAGATCAATGTTGTGATGTCTGTGCCTGTTTGGTGTGAAATAAATCACACTTGGTTACCACACAACACATGGCAAATACAATTCCGTTAGACTTGCACCTGACTTTGTGGCGTCACACGGGGACAGCAACAGCCTCATAAGATCAAGGCAGCTGCAATTTTTCAGAGCAAAAAGCTGCAACTATGGCCCAAGGATAGACAGTGAGATGTTTTGGGAGTCATTTGAGGATGTACAGCTCAAGGCATCCATGCACCGACTTCACCCTTAAACTGGTTGTATGCATACACTGAAAAGATACACACAAAGCTGCAAACTGTAAATGGAACACAGTTCTCATGGCTCAGCTTTCAACAGGACTCCTTTCCTCACAAAACAATGCACCATTGTTATGAGGATCTACTCAGGGGCTGCCTGCCCTAAACTGCCTTATGTAACAAAAGAAAGCGAGTCTGTGTGTGTTGAGTGTGCAGGTGTGGGAACAAAACAGCCGGCAGGAGTCAGATGCACAATGGTGAGCTCACGCTTGACCTAAAGGGTCAGCCCGGTCCTTGCTCACCATGCTGAGTGACCAGCTCTTGTCTTCTTGTAAGGATTTCTTTGTTCGTTTTTAGGTTACAGCTCAACTGTCAACAGCAAAACAAAAGCAGACACAGCTGTCCCTTCACCAGAGCACAGTGTCTTTTGGTAATGAATGTCCTTAACTAAATAAATGTGCTTAAGAGTTAGCAATGAGAAGCTGGTCACACTGTTTAAAAGCTAAAAAGGAAGCCTGAATGCTTCCTTGCCTTTCTCCTGTAGCCTTGGAAACACAGGACCCATCTTTGTGTACCACAATTCCTTGCAACAACAATAGATAGCTCATGGCACTGCTGTCCACAAGTGATATCTCCAGTGATTTTTTAAAATATTATCTGAGATTTAGAATATATGCATTTTATAAAGATCACCACTCTTTTACTTTCATGTTATCATTCTCTACATTGTTAATATTATATTGAACTTGATGATCAGTTGTTCAGATCAATTATCTTTTTTATTTTTTGCCTTTTCCACAGCAGTATAATGGTTGCCAGGCATCCTTGCTTGCTTGAACTCAGAAACAATATTGAATTTTCAACATCTCAGTGTAAATCAGCCGCTGATCAACAAAACACAGACATTCTGCACTGTTAGTGATCTAGAGACAGAGGCGTTTGAGAGCAAAAGGAACAGTGATAACAAGCGTGACAGCAACAAGACGACACGTTTTTCTGTCAAGAAAATGTCCCTTATTCACAACACGTTTAAACAGCATTATACAGTATACAGCAGATTAGCCTCTCTCTTTTGAAATGCTTTACAACACAACAGAAAATCATTTTGGGGACATTCTTGTTCCCTGCAAATAAGCTCTACTTTAGCTGCACTGGAAATGTCTTCATCGTAGAATCTGCTTGACCAGCCCACGGTTTGTTGATGGGACATTTTGAAGACATTTATCCACGTATAAGCTGTACCTTGTTTGTTTCATTTGTATAAAAATGGTTAGCCAGCTTAGAATAAAGACTAGAAGCAGGTAGAAACAGCAGCATTAAAAATAAGGTAAATAATTATGGTTTACTTTTAATAGCATGTCATGTGCTGGACATGCGGTATCTTTCTGGAGTTCTTCTGTTACCATAAGAAAGTTTCTGCACCTGGCTGGAAAACTTTCCTGCAATAACTCCTGCATTTTATTTTGTCAATACAACAAACAAGATTTATCACATTAATAGCTTGGTGGATTTGTTATCTTGAGACACTGCCAGCCCTTTCTACATGTTTCCAGTCCTTATGCTCAGCTATCAGAATCAATCTTCTCATCAAACTCTTGGCAAGAATGAATATGCATATTTCCCAAAATGTTGAACTATTCTAGTAAAGAGAGGTATTTTGGTTGTGGTGGTGATGTATTATCATCCACCCAGTTTGTAACTATTCACACTAAATGATTTCCTTATTAGGTACAGTAGGTAAAACTTTTTTCAGTCTGGCCTTTTAATGTAAAAATGCACACACACAACAACTTCTACAGTAGAACCAACTCTATATCTGTAGTATGGAAGATACAAGAATCCTCATCAAAATGAACATTAATCCCTCATACAGAGCACAGCAGCAACATATTATCCACTAAAAACATCATTATTTTAAGCACTAGGAGACAATAACTTGCGATGCAGGCTGTAAAAATAAATTAATGCTTGTGCACTCACAAAGTTATACATAAAGAAAAAGCTGTATGAAAAGGTAATCAACATAATGGGCCTACACCTATAGATATGCATATCTTTCAAGCCTTTATCTACACTTGCTTTCACAGCGATTTTAAACATTTGTGATAAAAAAAGACTACTCACTGTAGAGGATGGTGCCTTGTGTAGATCTTGTTTTCACTGTCAAATAGAGAATAACTGTGGAGTCCTTGGCAGTGACAGGTAGATCATTCCTTGCAGCAGAAGGCTGGAGAAGAGACGCAAGAGGCTGCAGCTCCAAATAAGATGTGCCATCGAATGAGGGGATATATATTGTTATATCTGGAAACCAGAAGTAAATACAATTTGATGAAATGTATTTAAATGAAGTAAGAAAAGTGAGTAGAATAGTAATATTTGTGAGAGAAAAAAAACATTTTATACTTTTGAAAATATACCACATTTATACTTGTATCTAAATAAGGAATGACATTTCTAGTAAAGGCAATACCCTACAGTGTTTTTGTTAGCGAACAGAACAGCAAGAACTGGCTGACGTGTGCCTTCGCAGCACTGATAGCGTGCCTGTGAGCGGAGTCAGCAGAGCCCTGTCAGGGCTATCTGCTGGTGTGTTATTTCCCACTGGATGACAAAGGGGTGGAGGAGGTACCCGCTCAGGTCATCAACTCCACAAGCCAGCAATGACCCGTTGGCTTTTGCACAAAGGACACTGTACACCTAGCAGACAGTTTGCTATTCAGGTACATGAGAGTCCGTTCAAAATAAGCCACCCCGGCCGCCGTTGCTACATTCAGAGTCCACCTCTCCAGGATAAGTGCAGCTTATTCTCACCTGACTACTTGTAATATACAGTATGTGTGGGGCTCAAAACAAACTTTAGATTTTTTATTGTAAGAAAAATATGAACATCTCTCCTGACTCTTCACTTTCTTGGTGCTTTCATGTTGGATCAAATAGATTTTTAAAGTAGACCTGTGAATGACTGACACCATTTACAGCATACTAAAAAGTAAAATAAACACAATATAAAAACCCCAGAGGTTTTGATAAAGATGTAACATATAGTAAACAGTGGTGTTACAGCTGCCATGGTTGGTGGTGTTAATGGAAACTGAGGTTCAATCTGTGACAACAGTTACATGAACTTACATGAGCATGAACTTATTTTATTTATTTACTGGCAATGTGAGAAAAGCAACCCTGAGTGGGAAAGGTTCACCTCCATGAAGCACTCAAGTCCCAAAAGGGACAATAATACAATACAGGCCTACATCGTATCCAAATACACTGCCAGTGGCAGACTATTTATTTATTAAATTTATGGTTCACAAAACAAAACAAATTCCTGTCCATGCATACAAACTAACATATCTTTGCACTGAGGCATCTGCACTATATAGGGTAACTTTACAGGCTGAGTACAGTAAACTGTGTTTTTATTGAGCATAGTATCTGTTGCCTTATATTTTATTCAGTGATCAGATGAGTTGCATGCCTGCAGTAATATTGAAGATACTGTTGCATTTAAGCAGCAAAACTAAAAACTGCCTGTTATAAATCACTCAACAATCCAGAAAAAGTAGTATTGTGATTCACCAGAGTAAATGACATTTGGACTTTTTGCTGGTGCTGGGCTCATCCTGAGCACAACCACTTTGTTTCACTGCAGAAACTGAATCTGTGCACCACAGCTGACCAGTTTGAAGGAAAGGATTTAAGTTCATAAGGTAAGAGATCACACTGTCACATCATGCAGCCAGTATCACGCTTTATAAGAGTCACGTTGTGCAGTAAACGGTGGTTAAATAAATTATAGCAATACATGAAACTGAGTTTTGTAATGCTATAATCCAGCTGTTATTTACACAGTTCAAATATAGATTATATTATTTTATTTCTATACTGTAGTTAAAAAAAAATCATTAGACATTTTTCCATATCGTTAATTCTCAACACTGTCACAACAAAGTAGCGTAGCTAGTCTAAATACGACCACATAACTGAGTCAAAATACCAGCAAGTAGAAAGAGCCCTGAACATTAATAACTAAGTTATGCCCCACTGACTGATGTTCAGTTTACTTTGAATAAAACCACATTTCTATTTTTTTCTCTTTCCTGTCTATAACAGGGTAGTAGCTTTGTGAGGGCGTGAGATTAGTAAATAAAGCACCAGACATTTTCATTTTAGAGGTTTTTCTTCTTTCTGTATGTCTGAGCTAATCACAGAGCTAATCAGAGTCCAAAACCTTTGCAGAAAGCTAACAAAAAACAAACAAACAAAAAAAAAACCTCTTGGTCCCTGTTGTGGCCACTACTTACACTGTATGCTATAAAAGTTGACTGGTATTTGTACTAGACTCACTGTGTTCTTGACTCCACTCTGCTCCTATGCTGCTCCTGCCGAGTTACTACTGCCAGATGCAAAACTATTTGCAATATTTTCTGACTCTAACTTCAGTCACACCTTTACATCCTTTAAACATCGTTATTTATGTGAAGCAACTCAGTAACAGTTCACTGCTGCTGCTTCAGTGTGTAACAATGACTTCGATACCAACACAAACAGTGAATTTAGGCCCTATATCTTTCCCATGTGTTGTAGCCTTGGACTTGCATAGCAGAGAGGAGACGGTGGCAGTAGCTCAGACGTTACTCATGGAGAGTTAGTGCAGTGCTAGTGGGTTAATCCATAGCAACAGGGATAATGCAATTTCTGGGTATCAGCAATTCTTGTCAACAGACTATGCTGAAAATAGCCTTAATGAGGCCACAAGAAGGACTGAAAATACCAGCAAGGTGAATTGCGGTGTTTGACAAAAAGCATTGCTCAATGACCAGGGGCCCACTAAAAACCTGGTCCAGTTTAATGATCAGTGATCAGATCAACGCCCAAGAAGAGTTTCATACTATTTCTCAAATGGTGTTAATGCTGTTTTCTTTGGCTGTGTGCTCTGCCACTTTCCGGCTCTCGCTCTTTTCCTGACCAATCAGGGTGGATGACTCCACTGAATTGTGCAGAGAATTATGTGGAGTAGACATGACAGCTAATACTACCTTTGTTATGGAAGGAGACATTTTCCACCCCAAGGTTTCCTTAAACTGAAAATGATGAATCAATCCTGTAATGTTTGCTGGCAATTTCTGAGTAAGGCAGATTGAGCTGGCTCATTTTTAAAGACACCGGCAATTATAGCGAACACACACTAGATGCCCACAAAAAGAGCTGGCATCACCTAGTCAGTGTGTTGGTAAAGCAGGAAGCTGACAACCCCTCATCTGCTCTTATTAATGTCAAACACAAAAAAAAGAAAGGCTCACCACCCTAAAAGTCTTTTGTTGGCTTTTTAAAGAGCTAGTTGCTATTTGTCCTTACAGAAAAGATTCTTTCTGGTACTGATAGTGAATGTATTACCCACTGAAGACCAATTTATATTTTATAACCTTTGTGATTAAATTTGATGTGCTTAATTTTTACAGGTTAGTTAAGTTCCTGTTGTCATTTTGATGTTGAGTATTGATATGGATACAGAAATAAAACATTTTTATATTGTTAAAAATATGGGTTAATAGTGGGTTAGATTAGATTGAAGAAGTTAAAGGCAAAATATCAGAAACTAACTATGGAAGTGAATAATTTGATACAGATGTTGTGTATGAGGTTACGCCGAAACATAAAAGTTGCTGAAAAGACAAACGGGACAAAACTGTGCGCTGAACTTCCATTTTATTATTCCTGTCTGGCCAACAGCTTCAAACATAAGAGAAGTAAGGACCCAAGGTAATGAGCCATAGAAGGAGGTCATGATCAATACAGACCCAGTCTGAATAATTTTATGCCTCATGCTTTCCTCCTTTATGCTTACTTCCCTCCTTACCTTGTAGCCATTTACACCATAACTAATATTTGTGATCACTTAACCTTCATTTGAATGCTTACGTACTTGACAGAGCGTTTTCTTCAAGGTCTACAACCTACTCTGTTGTCTTTGAAAAGACAATTTATCTTAGCTTAAAACTCTGACATGCTCAGATCAACTAGCTTTATCTTCACAAAATGTGTCTTATGGTTGGTTACTTGATATCAAACACTCACTCAACCGCCAGGCACTGGCCTGGATTACACCCTATCACAGGTGCAACCCCATGGTCCAAACATGAGAGAATGAGATTCAGTGCTCCCATGGGTCAAGCTTCTTACATACAGGCTGCACATAGGTATCTACTAAATCTGAAAGTTTTAGATTAACAGCTTTCATGGGATTTACAAATGTGTGCAGATATGTATATAGTACTATGACAAAGCTAAGTAACTATAACATATTTTGTGGTGGAGTAAAAAACATATACTACTACTACTGCTACTCTAACATGTGGTGGAGTAGAAGTAAAGTTGCATCAAGTGGAAATACTGAGCTAGGCCTAATTTTACTTTAGAGCATTATACCTGAGTACAAGTACTGTTTCACCAATGCATGTGTACCTACTGCACATGTATATTCTTACATTCACATACTCTAACCCATATATGCCAAGGTATGTGATACATAAACACACAAACACATGCATAAATACATGCATGTACACAGTATTATATGTTTTATTGCTTTTTTCCTGAAACAGTGGCATCCATGGGGCCACATACAAGCTTCAGCTATACACCTTTTATACATTACATCTGTTCTCGCTTCCTGTGTAACCATGTTTATGTGTACTGTCCATGTTAAATAAACAAACATATACAGTAAATACATCTAATATGTACTTTTATAATTCAAAATAATTGTACAGTACAACAGGGTACATTGTAAAACTCCAGATAGTAGTGAGGTTGTCTTATGTGGGAGTTTTAATGTTGGTGATTGCTGCTGCTAGAGGCATTGTTGTTTTTGGGGTTGTCTGTCCATTCGTACGTTCATCACATTCTCATGAATGCGATATCTCAGCAATGCCTCAAGAAAAATTCTTTAAATTTGGCACAAATGTCAAAGGTCACTGTGACCTCACATCCATCTCATTCTTGTGAATTTGACTGGCTGGCAAAGGCAAACAACAGCAAGGTGGTAATTCTGATTCTTAATTTGATCTGGAAAACTGTAATTTGTAATTTTAGGCCATCTAAACAGAACTGATTATTAGGATACCTTTTAGTTATATGTATTGCTGACATTAATAGTTTAGACCTTCTTCAAAGATAGTCTAACAGGCTGCTGAGACACGCACACAACCTAGGATTCATCTTGGACACATGCTGTGTGACATATCAGCATTTCATCTAGGACTCAAACAAGTCAACATCATTAGTCACTGGGTAGAATGACATAATTAACTGAGAGCAGTGGTTACTTGCTTTATGCATCTCCTGTGGCTATTACTTAATTCAACAAGACGTGAGGACAAGGGTTGTCGCCCAGGAAAGCTGCCGTAGCAATACACATTCACAGACTGTCAGCAAATAAACAGCCTCTGGACTTTGGACATCTGCAGGTTAGAGCAACTAGCATCGCTAAGCACATCAGTGGATGAGTGCTCCTATGAGATTGCACTCTGTTAAACCTGAGAGACTGAACTGCTTTTGAGGAGAAGCAATTCTTCAAACTCACCAGAAATGACTCTCAAAGGCCACTGCTGGTGTTTAAAGGAAATGTCTATGAGTGTGATAAGCTGAAGGATAAGCTGAATTTACTTTATGGACATAGAAAGTAAAAGCTGAGGGTAGATTCCATCAGAAAAAATTAAATGAAAAGTGCACAGTGATGAGACTGCATATGCACATCAAGCATAACATCTGATTAGTTTTATAGGTATGTTGGTAGGAATTTACTGTATATATGCATTATTACATCAAATAGGTTACAATGCATCTTAAGGTTAACGGTTAATTTCCAACTGACAAAGTTTGCATTAAGCTTGCACCGTGTCACACACACACACATTCATGCAACTGGTTAATGTGCTGCAGTCATATGGTGATATTTTTGGGCACATTAGTAATGACCTTTCTCTGAACCTGAAGGCTACAACAGTGAGAAATAAAGGAGTAAATGAATTCAATGAATGAATCATATTCATTCTTCCTACTGGCTGGTTAGAAGTTGGTCAAAGCATCTTTAATAACTGGCTTAGCAAAGTAAAATCTCTGTCACGCAAGCAGAGCGGGGCACCGCTTTGCTTGATGTAACTGCCCCATGGGGAAAAACAAATGAGTGAAGTCTTAAAAGTAGCCTTTTTTTTGTAAGAGTGCCTGGAGAGACAAATAACATTTCAGCAGATTACTTAAACACCTGTAAATTAGCATTTTTTAACACATGGCAGAGGTGCCAAATAAGGGTGGCAGGTGCACAAGACGTGCTAATGGCTTCATTACTGAGACTTTGCAATGCTAGGAAGAATTTAAACTAAAGAGTACAGCCCATACAGTATGTTATTTGTTGGCCACTGCTATCCAAATATCCCAATTGAAAGCATTCAGTACAACAGTACAAGTTTCCACATTTACTGTTCTCAATTTAATTTGAAATGGAATAAACTGCCATTTTGTCCATCAGTGAACATTCAATACCCGATAATGACAAAGTCAGCACATCGAAGGTATACCAGTACAAGACCATGAAGTGCTTTAAATACAAGTAAAAGAAATTTTTAATCAATATCCAAAAGGGCAGGCAACCAATGTAAGGACTTGTATACACAGTTGTGTGCCTTTGTAAACTATCTTCAGCCAGTTTAGCCTAGCATATGTAACCAGTGTAACACATAGGTGATCAATTTCTGAATACATCTAAAAAAAAAAAAAAACTAAACAGGGTGCACAGTGCCACAGTTATAAAAAAAAGAAATTTCAGTTTTTGACTTTTAAATATCCATCCATCCATCCATTTTCTTCCGCTTATCCGGGACCGGGTCGCAGGGGCAGCAGTCTAAGCAAAGATGCCCAGACCTCCCTCTCTCCAGACACTTCCTCCAGCTCCTCCGGGGGAATGCCGCGGCGTTCCCAGGCCAGCCGAGAGACATAGTCCCTCCAGCGTGTCCTGGGTCTTCCCCGGGGCCTCCTCCCGGTGGGACATGCCTGGAACACCTTCCTAGGAAGGCGCCCAGGAGGCATCTGAAACACATGCCCGAGCCACCTCAGCTGGCTCCTCTCGATGTGGAGGAGCAGCGGTTCTACTCTGAGCTCCTCCCGGGTGACCGAGCTTCTCACCCTATCTCTAAGGGTGCGCCCGGCCGCCCTGCGGAAAAAGCTAATTTCGGCCGCCTGTATCCGGGATCTTGCCCTTTCGGTCATGACCCAAAGTTCATGACCATAGTTCATATGTTCATAAAATAAATAAATAAATAAATTTGCAAAACAAAAATGTTTTCAATTTGTTTAAAATTAGTTACTGAGTGTAGACTGATGGACAAAAATAGCAGTTAAAATTAATTCTAGAGCATAATGAAGTGTGAAAAAGAACACGAGGCCTGTGAAGTTTCTGAAGCATAGAGACAATAAGTCTTGGAGACATAATTGGTGCCAAAGGGGTTTATACAGGTAAGTACTGAATTAAGGCACTGAAACCTATGTAAATAGGATATTTCTGTTTTTGATTTAAAAAAAATGTGCAGGCATTTTTAAAAAAATGTGTCATTATAGCTTATTGAATGTAGATTGGCAAAATGGCAGTTATATCAAATGCGGTGCAGTAAAGTGTGGAAAAAGTGAAGGTGCCAATACTTTCTGAAGAAACTGTATATGGCTCGAGAGCAGGGGAATGAACATAGCTATCATTAATACAGCATCTGATACTGCATGTCTCTCAGCTGTGGACTGCTTGGCTTGCCTTATCAAGCACACAAGCAATTAATTCACAACCCTCATATTACTACTGTTGGTAGTGGCAGAGAAAGACAATAACAAAATACATGCTGTTTCCTTCACTGTCAGAGCACATCATGCATGGTAAGACAGGTACAAAAGCAAGTCAGTAGCTACATCATAAGTGCACTGAATAGAACACGGCAAAGTAAAAACTCCTTAGTGTGTGTATTAGTGCTGGAGTGGTCGGTACAAAATAAATACTTCTAGTGGGGACACTGAATCTTCAGTGAGTATTGCAAAGACAATCTTGTTCTCAGCGAGTGCTAGAGGTGAACATGGGCACATAGTGATGGTTCAAGCTGCTTATAAAGATCTTTCATTTCATTAATTATATTATGAATAATTCACATCACTCAAAATTCCTAATGTAGCTGAATGTATTCTTCCTCATTGTGAAACCTATTAACCAAAGAGGCTCAGCATATATTAATCAACATAATTTGTTGGCTGGCTTTTAATGACACCACTGTGGAGGTCATAGTACAGTAGGCTTTTAAAGTTTTTGTTTTTACTTGTTGGGGTGTGTTACATAGAGTACCATCTATACTGGGAATGCTATCAACTGTAAACCAAAAAGTTTCCAAGCCTACCTTTCTCACAGAAAGTGCCAGTAAAATGAAGTGGGCAGTGACAGGAAGGCAGAGCTCCGCCAGGCACTTCATAACATGTTCCACTGTTGCGACAAAGACCATCATGGCAAACTGGTGTTAGTGTGGGGGCTCCCACTGTGTTCACTGTATCAGAGGTGGTTGATTGAGTTGCCAAACTTGAAGAACCTGTTGTGGTTGGTTCGACAGCATGTGGAGTGTATCTGCAAAATTGCACAAAAGTGAGAGTAGTTTAAAGGACAAAGCCGGTCATTTTTTGTATTAACAGTATTTTCAGCAGTCTCTATACAGAGACTAAAACTGACACTGAATTGCCTCTGCTCATGGTTAATGTCCATCATTGTGTCAGTCCTGGATCAGCTTGTTTGTCTATTCTCCACTGTTGCTCAAAAACAATTAATCACACATCAGTGAAACACACTGCTGCACTGGGTGACATTTCTTCATTAGCAAACCCCAGGCCGGAGCATGAAGAGCTTGCACAAGACCTTTTGCATGTGCAGTTGACTCTGACTAAGGCTAAATTCAGGAAACTATGGCCACACTGAGCCTTTGGAGCAACATAGTCGGGTCTGGGGCTTCGTAATGAAAAAAAAAACATGTCAGCCAGTGCAGCGATGTGTTTCCCTGATGTGTTTTTCATTGTTTCAACAGAGATCTATCGCACAGACGAACAAGCTGATCCAGGACTGACAGCTGACAGATGTTACCCGTGAGTAGAGACAATTCAATGTCAGTTTTAGTCGCTGTATGGAGACGGCTGAAAATACTGTTAATACAAAAAATGAACAGCTTCTTCCTTTAAATCCAATTTCACATTAGAAGTATTTGCTTCTACTGTAACGCTAAATATGAACCACATTAGTGTACAGCTAAGGCTACCCATTAAATGTGCGGTAAATGTAAAAACAAAAAGCATACTAATTTTAAATTCATTGCCAGGGAGAGATGAAACCAACTGGTATTTGTGAGTGGCCAAATTTCCCCCATTGCATCAGACAAAACAAAATGTGTCTATTAATAAATGAACCCTCATCAAATCAAAATGTTAACACACAAGTGTGTAAATGTGTGGGGGTGATTCTTCTTGGGTAAATTTGAGGAAAACTAGCAACAAAAAAAAATCTATAAATCTCAGGTGAAAAACAAATCAAAAGAAGAGCAGAAGAGCTTGAGATTGTTTTTTATTTTAAGAATCCTGATACTTTACCTGCATTGGTCTGTGTTGCTGCCGCTGATGGCATCAGATGTGTAAAAGCTCCTCAGTTTATTCATTTCTATTATTTCAATGCAGCCAGTATAGTTGTGAAAAGGTTTTGCTCCCTAAGAGAAAACACAGATAATTTATTAGACAGTTTTGTTTAGAACAGTTCCTTGTGATCTTTTACAGTTTTTATTATGCTGCAATTTTAGCCATGTCTGTCAGAGCCTTGATTTCAGTCAGTGATTGAGAAATCATACAGCGCTATTACCTGACTGGGTAGATACTGTTGTGGCAGACCACCTGCAAAGACGTGGTTTGTTCTTCGTATCATGTTTCCCAACCAGTAATTACCTGCCGTACTTTTGATATTCTCATGACCGGAAAGAGTTAGCTCCGCTTCACAGGGATCCAGGCGCTGTCTATGAATGAGTACAACCACTTAATGTCAAAAAGTACAAGTACACTAACTTTAAAAAAAAAAAAAAAACTTTTGTGGCCCTTTCAAGAAATTAGGTTTTGCTGTCATCACGGCTTATCTGACACCAAATGTTTGAAGAAAAAACTTACCAAAAAGACATAATTAAAAACAACAGTTCTCTAATTAAATTGCTGGAATAGAGACAGGCATGTTCCTCTTGCAGATAATGTTAAATTAACAATTTTAATTTATGTTTTCACATAAAAACATGCCTGCAGTCATAAATTAACATTCTGACATGTTGCAAATAGTTTTCTGAGAAGCAGAGTGAATTATTGGTAAACAAGCATAACTGGTCTGTTTGCTCTGTTGATACATTCTGTTGATCACAGTCCTCTTCTGAGGTGCGACTACTGAACTCCATTTTGTTTTCCTGCAGGTGTCTTATGAGCCTTGACACAACTATTCTGGACCCACCCCACAGCCATTCATAGTTTTCAAAATCCAATTCTCCACTTTGAAACAACAGGGGAAAGCAGATAATTACCTAAGTGCAGATTTTGGACTAACCATCTGCAGCTTGAGGGTACTCAGGCCACAGATGCACAGTCTCCTCTCCAGTGTCTCTTGATACCCATTGTTCCCAGAGTGGAAGTTAGGGGGTCCACGAAGCAATCTAGTCTGATTTGTTAAGCCTGTACTTTGCAGACTGTTGCATGTGTCGGCTAAACACTCGGGGCACTAACTCCGAGCTGCAAAAGTCCTTCCTCTGGAGCCAGTGCGGAGAAGCGGTTAATTTAGAAGCAGTCTGCCAGAGCGGCCTGGCGGGCAGCCAGAGGGCACTGTGCTCACTGTCCTTGAGAAGTCTGCCCCACTGGGTTTCTATTTAACATATTGAAAAGCGTCTTTGACGGGAAGATATATTAAAAGTCTATAATGAGTTGGGCGGTGACGTTGAGGATGGCCATGGTGTTGTAGCTCTGGGTCAAACCAGACAAAGATGGACGGACTCGGCCATCAGACAATTACAAAGAATTTGCTTTGTGACAGGAGAAACCATTTTTCCATACTCCCAGCCATCTAGTTATGACAGCTCTCTTTCTTGCAATGTCTCCAAGGGGTTGCTACAGAACATTATGATTGATTCATCCTGCTCCTGTATTTTTCTAGCAGTGAAAAACAGGGGCGGAGTCTTGTAGCCTCTCAAACCCGAATGGCCTTTCTGGGTGCACTTGTATATTTAGGGCAGTGCAGCTTTCTAACAAGAAACACAAAGAAATCTTCCCAGTCAGGTTTGCTTCACCAGGAAGTTATTTTCTCACCTTTGGCACAGTATGTTCATATCTCACCTCGAGTACCTCACCTTCACTCCATGTTCATCACTTTGAAAATGTCATCAGCAATTATCTTTGCTCAAAATAGGACTTCTGATATAAGAAGATGAAATGCAATACAATGATAATTAAACTGATGCGAGTTGAACATTAGCTGCCTTGTTTCAGCTTCTAGCTCATACATAATAAACTTAGTGTCTCAAAACTAAACCACAATCTTTCTGATGTCAGAATATAATGGAGAAAGCTGGCAGCAAGATCGCACATGTGCTTCGGAACAATATAACCAAAGGGGCCACAGCCTCCCTTTAAATCATTTAAACATTGATTTTGTGCTCAGCTCTTGCCTGTTAATCTTTTCAGAATGAAAAACTGCAAATGAAGACTTTAGAATAGCCAATAAAATATGGGCAAGTGATCACTAATGCATTTTAATAGGCACATTCTGACATTTATTTTAGTTCTTTAAAATGTAAGCTCATTTGCCCATTCGTAATAAAATCTGAAGTCTCAGTCTGGTGATTCCTGCCAGTTATACGTGTTCCCCTGGTATTAGTTACAGCCCTTCTCTTAAAAGATTCTGCCACACTTAAAATGAGTGGATAAGTAAGGATCAAGTTAATACCACCTTAGGTGCTAACAGTATTTGAACACAATTTGTATATTACTAAGACCTCTGTAAGCAGCTTATCATTGTAAGTGTGCCTGTTGCCTAAAGCAAATACAGAACATAGCACACTACCTGTGGGATGTCAACGTAAATACTCCGTACATTAAAATCTGTAAAATGAAACTTTCACGGTGCAGCAGCATTTCTTTTTTGTGTGAGCAATATATGTGTTGACCACAACACAGATGTGAATATTGACCTTGAGATTCACATGGCTAATTGAATACAAAAAAAAAAGAACATACCTGATATTAACAGTGTGAAGCTTGCCATTATCAACACGGACTAACGTATTGATCCTTGTAACTGTTTCCTCTTCATTACAGCAAAATACATACTGAAACATTTGAGAAATGGTTTAAAGAGATGTTTGGTGTCTCTTATTTTTCAGTTATAAGAACAGTATGACCCAGGTAACAGATGAATGTTGTGTGCAGAGTATTAAATTAATGTATCTGCTAAGACCCTTATAATAATTATTCATAATAACTATTTAACTTCAATTTTTACCTGTAAGAGTCCATCCAAGACGAAGAGTTTCATAAAAAAGAAATCACCGTTAACAGGTCCTTGGTCCACATAAAGTATAGTTCCCCAGGCCACTTGGGTTTGAAATCTCACAGTAATGTTGTTGAGTGCGCTGAGGTCAATACCCTCAAACTCCAGGTATGAATTCCCAAAGTACTGATTATAGCTTGAATCTAGGAGAAAAAATAAAAAAATATACAGCTGAAATGGGTGAAATAGCAAAACAAAAGCAAGAAAGACTGCAATTTATGCATCTCTACTGTAAATTCTGGTGAGAATCTCTATTGATCCCTGAGAGAAGAATTCAACTTTTCACTCGCCTGCTCCACAGGGAGGTCAGTGCACGGGGTGAAATACAGAACAGCACACTCAGAATTATTAAAGACTCAGAGATTGGCTAAGGACCACTCAGCAGGGCAGATGCTTTCTGCCACAGAGGCTTGAACACTGACTTTTTGGTTCTGTTGCTCTGCAGCTGCACACACTACTGCACGCTGCTGCCTAAAATGTAAATGTGATCTGTATCCATCAAATAACCTTGGCAACATGAATGGAATACAACTTAAAAGGGCTTGTTTACAGTGTAGTGTGGAAAGTAAAGGCAAAAAGTAGATCATCATTATTCTGAAAGCACAGCTTTTCCCCTTTCTCACTATACAAGCACACTGTAAATAGTCTCATTTGCCAAAAAGCTATGAAGCATGCAAAAGGCACTATATTAGGTGGGAGAGGAGTCTTTACTGAAATTAACGTATTCATGTAAGTTTATTGCATGCCTCATTTTATAGTGGAATAATTTGGCTCATATCATCCATGAGAATGGGCAATTATAGGATATTTCAGTAGAGGTTCCAGCTTAGCGGGGGTAGTGACGCAGACAGACTTAAAAGACTGACTCAGACTGCAATTGAAGGCAAAAATTAGGGGTGCTCATGCTCAATATATTTATTATTTGAAGGAATTTGTTGCAGAAAAGTCAAACCGGAGAACTTGTTAAAATAAAAAGCATTCCTGGATGCACCTGTCTCACACTCTGTCTGTTCTAATCTGGAAAAAAAAAATCATTACACAAGAGAAATCAGCAAAGATCCTTTTAAGTTGTTGCCATGATTAATCGGGCTGCTGCAAGTGAGACCTTTATCAATATTTGTTACATGTCAAGTGCTAATAGGCCAGACTCCCTCTGATCTGACAGTGGGCCCCTCAGGGCATCTGACAAACAAGCTAACCTAAAAACCCACATTTCCTCTGGAGAGCACGGTGACCAACACCCAGAGGAAAATCCACCAAAGGTAAGAATCATCAGGAGCAGATCTACTGTGATCTGTGAATTAATGAGGAAATGCAAGCAACAACAATGCTATGCTGTCTTCTACTTCACTCTTGACAATGGGGTTTGCCAGTGCTGATGATGGAAAATTACCCCTCAGAGACAAAGCTATTCATTAATTTTAAAGCCCTGTTTAGTCTGATGTCATCTTTGATGCAGTCTGAGGCTGCTGCCAGGAGGTAGTAGCATGCCTCATTAGCAGTTAGCTTCAGTCTCTCCCTCAAAGGTCTCCTGGTTTTACCACTACCTTACACTATCGTCAGATCTTTTATCCACATGCCATTAGACAGACAAAATTGAAAATGTAAATATGTACAACTGAAACTTTATTTTATTTCACCTCTCAATCTCCTCTAATGGATATCATATTCTTTTTTTTACTGTTAGCATAATGCTGAGCAAGGAGACTGTTATTACTCCACTCGGTTCAAAAGCTTTTCCATTTTCCACAGAAGAAGAAGAAACATCTCACTGGGAACAATTCTTGATCAAAATTTTTCAGATGGGATTTGATCAGGGTCATTAGGCTTATCTCAAGTCCATAAATGAGGTGATGCGAGTCATTAAATGTAACGTAGGAAGGCGGGGCACATATTGTTTGTGGATGGCAGGTTAAACCACCACGAGAAAAAAAAAAATATTTATAGAAATGTGAACTTAAGATCTATTAATATGAGGATGCACTTTGGATAGTTAAATTTAATTGATACAGACCCATTTATTTAAAAAGAGCTAGGATGTAAGTCTAGTTTTATTTGTGATTTATTGGGTAAGGTAATAGACTGAATGATTGATTTTCAGGACAGACATAAAATACTGCCATCCTTGGACCCAATTTCAGAGCCCTGGGGAAATGCAAAAGGTCATTCTGTACCTACAAAATTGGCAGAAAATGTTTTATATTCAAGATAGGTAATGTAAGAAGATTTAGCTGAGTAGCCTGTTTTTATACTGCTGAAATACACAGAGGAATTAAATCCTAAAATATAATACGGCTTTTTTTTTTTGGTAGTGCCTTTTAATATCTTTGATATGTGAATTTAAAAATAACCGATGAAATTACTCCAACATACTGCACTGACACAGGCCATAAACTGCAGCTGAAATGACAAATTTAGACTCTGCTGCTTTCATCTCACTGAACCTTTTTTTTCTCATGAATACTCAAATCTGTGCACATCTTGTAGAAGCCATTATGACTCACTCATAAAGTTGTGTCACTGAATCTAAATGATTACAGGCACACTATTCAGGTACTGCCAGTGCAGCTATAAGCAGACTGCTAACATAAACAGTGCCATACACATCAAATGCATGTTAAACAGTGGACAGCACACGTTTGAAATGACCTTATAGTTAACTTCATACTCCTTAGGTTGATTTTTGAGAAGCTGAAGTAATTTCATTTCCACTACACGTGGAGGCAAAAGATAAGAGCTTCGCCTGTGCTGCGGAGATCACTCCAAGGAGAGTACACCAAATTTAGGCTTAGCTGTAGTAAGCCTCTCTCCACCGGCAGTGTCCTTTCTAGATTCCCATCAGCTCTCATACTGTATAGCTAAAATACTGTAAAGCTCAGCAGTACATGTACAGTGACTGAGGAAAAAACCTGGGAAGACATTCTTCCTCAGACTCCTAATTTTGTTGCTACTGAACTAAACAGATTTTTTTTTACATTAAAATTAAGTTATTGAAAAAAGTAAAAACTGTATTGCATGTTATGTTATAAATGGTATCCTCTACTGTCAGTATACCATATTAATTATCTTCTCCATACTATGATTTAATAGATTTGAAAGGCTGCGGAGCAGTCTCAGGTTTAAAGGAGTCTATTTCAAGCAGCACCAAGGGCACTAAATGTGTTTAGATGGTGACCTACTTAGATAAACTCATGAATTTCAGGGTCCTCCTACTTTAAAACATATTTACTTTGATTATACACTTATGTCTAAAAGAGTAAAGAGATGTTTTGGCCTGTAGATGCTGGAGCTTTTTTTTTTTTTACTAGTGTCTTGTGTGTATATTTAACCCTCTCTAAACCGATGCACTGGATGAAGGCTGGATCAGGTGCAGTGGGGAGCACTCCATTATGTTTGGTCCGTAGTGATTTTCAGAGCGTTGCACTGAATTGGTTCAAGCTTGTCTGTGTTCAATAGGTCTGTTTTACAGCTTTGTGAACAGTTTCAAAGGTAGACAGACCTCATCTGTCAAGGACTAACAATCTGCCCGGTGCGCCAAATTCCTCCTCTCACAGAGAATCCAACACCAATAATGTATAACACGTTGGGTTCTGTGTCCGTTATTTGGGTGTTAAAGGATATAGCTTAAAATAATGATTGGACTCTCACTCTTGGAAATTATTGTTCTTACAGAAACAGAAAATGCGCTTTAGTGGTAAATAGAAACCTACAGTAGATTGTACCAAGATTTTGTTTTTCTTTACCACAGCTGTACAAACTATGCCAATCTCTCAATCAAACCTAATGTATCATCTCCTGCTATGTTTCAAAGGCTCTAAAATCACAATTGAAGTATCGGCCCAGTGGGAGTCTCTTCTCATTTTAAACAGGAAACTCTTGTGCACAAAAAATGTTAGGAAGGACAAGGAAAGAATAGCTTTGCAGTTTGTTAAAAAAAATCATGAGTTTTTTTTATAATACATAAATATAATTCATAATCATATTGAAGTTATTTCTCACACAACAAATAAATAAAAATGAGTACTTTTGCTGTGTGGCTCCCCCTACAGTTGCTGAGCATAATTCACTTTTACACTAATAATAATTCACTTTCGGCCGTTCCCGAACAGTGAATTCATTTTTACACTATTATTATAAATACCGGTTGAGCTTGGACCCCTCCTCATGGACAGCGGTATATGTGCATTTGTTCACAAGCTGAAGCTGTTACTGAACCAAAAGAGAAAATGTTAGAAGCCAAAGAACGGTGAAGTAAGATTATAGGATTTTCAGCAAATATGACTCTGCATGGTTTCATTTATTGTGATATTGTCGATGAACACTCATAACAAAAAGAAGAACATAAGAATAATAATTTTGTTTTGTGCTACAAAAGTACTACTTGAATTTTCAGCCCATATAGACAGTTTGTTAAGCGTCTGAATGTGGTTGTGTGTAATCGAATGAAATGTAGTTCATGACGTGATAGAGGGTCAAACTGCACATTAGCCAGTTTGTCGTGCTGTCTTGCTAACATCCAGTGTTTTGTGTTACCATTTTAAAAAATGTATGAATTAGACATACAGTTCTCAAGTTCAGCTACTTCAAAATTATACTCTACTACAATGTACTTAGTTACTGCCTGTACTTACATCTACACACAGGTTGTACCTGTGAGTTGCTCAGCTGTTGGCGCTGGGTTGAGCATTGGTGGCAGCACTCGGGGTGTGGAGCCACGAGCGATGTCCTCGGCTACAGTCACCCAGGGAACAGCATCCGTAACAGGGGGCAAGCAGCTGACCTTGTTGATCCCATCTACACAGGAAAGTGCTTCTGGACATGGATTCGACAGGCAATCATCATAGTTGTGCTCACAGTTCCTCCCCTGTGTATTTAAAATAAACAGCCTTTAGATGTGCCATGTATCGCTGCAATATGATGCAAAATAGAACAATGTGTACAGTTTGAATAACAAGAACATGACATTGGTGAAATGTCACAAAACTATTTAAATTCAAACTATTTTCATTGTTATGTAGAACATTAAATTGTTTTAATGAAGTAGGAGCAGCAGTGACATCAACAAAATGGAATTAAAATGATGAGTAGACTACAGCAACAACAAAAGGCAATCGCAGAAACAGGGCTAATAGTTGAGGGTGCAAAATGTAAAGGTTAATAATTAGAATGAAAAAAGGATGGGGATGAGGAATAAAGTGGGGAGCCTCACCACAAATCCAGGACGACAGAAACAGGTGTAGCCATAGCCTGGATCATTCTGAATGCATATCCCCTGGTTGCAGGGCTGTGGAAGGCACTCATTAATGTCATCCTCACAGTGAAGGCCTGTCCAACCTGCCAGGAACAAAAGCCCACAGAGTGTTGTGGTGAGCCCAGGCTCTCCCACTTCCACCCTCTGAAGTGAATATCAATCAGATTCTCCTACATTGATTTGCTTCTTTTTGGGTTCGCACACATACACAGACAAGAAAAGGCTTTGACTAAAGAGTAAGATGCCACATACATTTTAATGAGCTGAGGCAGTATCATCTGTTTTAGTACTGTATGACTGCAAATTTCTCCCTGGAGAAAAATGGACGACTTTTAAATGGCTTTGAGGCACAGAACCTATGAAGGCATTATGGTAACTTTTAGTGACCCTTTGTAAACCCTCTTTCAAATCAATATGGGCGTTCTGTAAGCGTTAAGAGGATATGGTAATGGTATTCTACAACATCTGGGACAATCTTGTTCATGACCAATGAAAGTTTCCTGTAAGAGGTTTGTATAAATGAAAAAAGGGTACTTCAGTTACCTAATTTCTAAAGTAAACTGAGAAACTCACAGGATATCTGAGTGACTTACCTGACCTGCAGTGGCAGGTGTAGCTATTAATAAGATCTTGGCAAATGGCACCATTGTGGCAGGGAGCTGAGCAGCATTCGTTAACATCCACTTCACAGAAATCCCCCATGAAACCTGGTGGACAGCTAAGAAAACATATCGTACTTTAAAACCGTGAGGTTGTCTCACAGTGCTGTCATTTCCTCGCTGTGAATCTGATGTGCTGTATCTAAGAACTGCTTGTTTTTATTATTTATCAAAAAGTACTACATCTTTTTTCAGTCAGTTGGTGCTCGTTATTAGAAATAGAAAATTATTTTTACTCCTGCTATCGCTGCTCTGAATGAATAAAGAGTGTGGGGGATGTGTATAATACAGTGGGACTCAAATGTAATTTTCATTAATAAGCAATCACTAATAACCCGTAGCCTTAATAGTAGGTATTCATCAATCATAATCATTATTCTGGAGTGAACATTCTCAAATATTAGATTTTTCATTTCATCTCAAATGTTTGTGTTCTTAAAATGGTTCGGGGGACTTTATCAAAGAGTATCAAGATTAGCATAATATTCCTTCAGTAATGACATTTCTCTGACTTAATGTTGCAAGTGACTTTATTGAACTCGAGTATATTATCAAGTGGTTTCCATTATTTCTTTTTTTTTTTGTCATTACTACTAATTAAACTACTTTGACAAAATTCTTCTTTTAAATTGTGCCAAACAATATTTAAAAACTACTGAAAAGTCAGGTTAAGTTTACAAATCAAAAACTGAAATCACAGCTCTGTTCTGAAGGTAAGATAAAACAGAATGGATTCATTCAGCAGGGGCATAAAACCCACAGATAAACAACGGTGTGGTCATGGTTTTCTGTTGCTGATTTGCACAGGATAAGTAACACCCTGAGCAAAAAAAGTGCCACTCGATTCTGCAGATGTCATCGCCGCCGGCTTTAAGTTTTGTAGAACAGCAGTCATTTTCCAGATGGACAATGAGCCCAGTCATGCATCAAAGCTACCTGAGGCTAAGGAGACCAAGGTCTGCTGACTTGGGTTTCCAATTCACGGTCAGTAGACCTTAAACCCACTGAACAACTTTTTGGAAAATCTGACAACTGAAAAGGTAGCACATGCTGAACAATGCAGACTAAACAAAAGAAACAATGCAACTTCTCTCATAACTGAATAGACTTTACCATGAAGCAAAAACTCCTCATTGGATTGAACATCTGTTGTAAACTGAGCCCTGTGAGGCAGAGCTGATTGGATCAGGTAACAACTACAGCATCAGAATAAAGGTCTTCTTTTAAGGATTTCATGCATGACCTCTTGGCTGACCACCACTGTAGAGAGAGATTGGAGTGCCTTTGAGGCCATTTGCCAAACAGGTGCATAACTGAATATGCACCACTTCACACGTAACATGCAGATAAAGCAACACGGTGTACTTCATGTTTTGTAGCTGTAGTCTGGCCAGGAAACTATTATATGACTGATTGTGTACTCTGTTCTATTCACTAGTGTGGAAATGCAAAAGAATTATGTGGATGGAGAAAAAAAAAAAACTTTAAAAGTGATTTTAAAGTCACAGTCCATGATGTAACTGCAAGTGAAAAAGGCAGCCTCCTACAACAAAAACACAAGACAGAACATGCTGTCACCTGAGATGGACTAACACAGACAACTAAATTTGTATTTTATTTAAAGTTCGTTTATTAATTTTTATGCCTCCACGCTGGCAGAGGCATAAAACAATTTCATCAAATTTATTGGACTCAGTGATGAACTGATTAGATTTTGGTGGTCAAAGGTCAAGGTCAGTCACCTCACTCCTGGCAGGCTGGTTGGCGGAGACATACAAATGGGTAGTGGTAATTCCAGTTTTATATCACAATATATTCACACAGTAATGAACTGGCAAAATAGTAGCTTTCCACACAGTATATAACTCAAGCTTTGATTTCTAAATGAGGCCCATAATAAGTTAATAATGCACTAACATAACTAACAATAGAATATCTTTAATTTTATTTCCAAATCTAATTGCAATTCAGCACAATAATTTTCAGCTGCAGTGGAAAGTGCAAACAATGCAGAATCACCCTGCTGCAGATCAGCAGGACACTAGAGGACATTATTAACTAGAAAGTGTGTGTGTATGCTAACTCTTCCTTTCATGTGCACAGTTATCTGTAAATGCACAATGTTACAGCAGATTGCCTCCTTGTAATATATACAAAAAAATGCCTAAAATGAAGGGAACAATCTAAAAATGCTGTAGACAGTGCATCAATATATATAACACTGTAAAGATCAGCAACCTCAGGTTGTGGTAGTCTGAGATACATTAAATCATGACACTGAGCATATACAGTAGCAGAACATCAGCACAATGTAATTAACTGTAAGACATCCAGGGAGCTGCTGTGTCAAATCTGCACATGTACTACATAAACCTTGTATTCAGATACCCAGTACTTCATCACTCAAGGGAGAGTATGTCAGCAATTAAAAAGTAATGATTCTCCTGCAACCAACCTGGAGGACCGCTACTGTATAGACGTGCACAGATACAGGTACTGTGTAGCACAACTCTTCTGAGACAAGATGCACTTTTAATTAGAGACCAGCAAAATTCGTAGAATACACCCACACCAATTTTAACCATTAAATATGAAATTTTGATTTTGAAATATTCAGATCCTCACCATACATTTATAAGTCTTTCCCTCCTCACATGGCACATTTGCCATTTACAGCAGAGGCGTAATGAAAGTCAGCCTGTAACTTCTCATGTGGACTCGGACTGGCCCTTCAAAGCCTATTTAAATGACATATCATCATAGCTGACCGCATCATACTTTAGAGTATCTGCTATATATTTATACAATTTTTTAAAGGTTTAGTCTATTTCTTATTTAGCCGTCCCTGGTAGGCTAGTGGTTAAGGCGCTGCAGCCCGGGTTCGAGTCAGGGTTATGTCAGGAAGGGCATCCGACGTAAAACACGTGCCAAATGTCAACATGCGAGTCGGGAAAATCTGAAAGTGACTTTCTTTCTAGTCTATTTGTTATTTACACAAGTCAACTGGGTCAAAAATACTCAGTCATATTATAGTACATAACTACAGTAAAACAACAACCGTAGCTACTAGCTAATTCCAAAAATGACCATATAACTGAGATAACACACAAACAGGTATATAAAAAAAAAAAAATCAAACATTAATAAAAACTAACAGCCTACTTGAGTTTCAGAATTTTTCCAGTTGTACAGTAACAAGTACACTCATATGCAAACAGACGGGCTATTTGCTTGGTGAAATATTATTCAAGCCAGCGAGTTTTGGAGGGGTAAATACTTCACTGATTAATATGCAGCACATGTTGATTAGTTCTAATCTAATCACCCGTATGGCGTATTCGCATTATAGCAGGGTCAGCAAGGGCCTTGCACTGTGCATGACCATGTGAACACGCTGGATAACACTAGCTTTTCACTTTCACTAATCTGACCAAACAAGTTAATTTTGTGCCTCTTGGCTTTTGCAGTAATGATCAAGTACTACTGTAGGTAGTAAGCTAGTTTGCCAGATATGCTAATGATTGCAGCTCAGTTTAGAGCAAATGAAAACATTATGTAATCCATTCATTGCTGATGTATTTTCAACTTTGGAAAGGCTAAGGCACATTGACACATTTACACTGACCATCCAGGTCACACTGAGGAGTGCATATTGTTCCAGTCAACTACTATGACTCCACTCAGTAAAGATCATTCAGTATCATTACATCAAAACAATAACAAACTTCCAACAGTGGACCAACTCACCTGCATGTAAAATTTGATCCTTCACCATCAAGGCAGGTAGCTCCATTTAAACACAGTGAGACATTAAAAGCAGTCTCCTTGCAGATATCCACATTATTCTCACAGATTTTCCCCGTGTAGCCATTCTGACAGAAGCATGCATATTTATCAATGAGATCCACACATGAGCCTCCATTCAAACAGGGACTGGAAGCACAATCCTGCAATGATAAGAGATCATATTACAAGAGTCAGGCACTGCACCAATAACAGAATATTCAGACAGATACAACAATGAAATGGAGGAGCTACAATCTAAAATGCACAAATGGGATTAGTAAAAGAAAAAAAAAACAACAACTACAGATTAGAATTAATTGTTACATACCAAATGGCAATATTATATATTCAATAACACAGAGACCTGGTAAGCAGCTCAGTGTTTTGTCCAGTCCAGCACAAACTGTGGTTAAAATCAATTGTGCATTAGACTAAGTCACTTCTTTTCATTAGGTATTTGTACAGTCCTGACATGCCCCAGATTTCAATGGATTATCTTGTAGAAAAATCAACAGTTAGTGATACCAAAGGCCACAAACACATTTCGAAATTCTCCTGATATTCCTTTTGAACAGGTTAAGTTAAGTAAGATCAACTCACATCAATGTTTGTTTCGCATCTGCTGCCAGTCCATCCAGATTCACAGAGGCAGGAGTATGAATATATTCCATCTCTACAGCTGAGAAGGTCACAACAGATGGAGTCAGAATTAATAATGAAACCAACTAAAAACAGCCATACTGTAAATGCAGGTCTTTTGCTGTATAGTTTATGCAGAATCCTTAGAGAGATACTGAATATTTCCCCTTAAGTAGAATTAATGACTATAATTTAGAGACCACTGAGACAACCTGTACTCTTAAGTGCAACACATTAGCTCCTTACATCATGTGACATCTCTCAACTCTGCCAAGAAGTGTAATTAAAAATAATTCCATGCCGTTTCTTCACAATTTCCAGTGTTTCTGTTTTAAATGTTGGGGGGGGGGGGGGGGGAGTCCCTCCCGTGAAGACAAGGTGCTGACATGCATTCATTGATGTTGGTCTCACAGTGGAGCCCAGTGAAGCCATCAGGACACATGCAGTGGTATTGATTAGGCAAATCAATACATCTCCCACTATTTTGGCATGGGCTTGAAAGACACTCATTGATATTGTCTTCACATCGTGTCCCTAGGAAAAAAAAAATACACGTTTTAGTAAAATACTCCATTACATATCAAACAGTTTATTAAGTGCAAGGTCTGTTTATTGCTTCAGAACATAAATAGAAAAAAAAACATTACAACACTCAGTGAAATGTAACACGGAACTAATAGAGAACTGTGTCATAGTAATATAAGTGGTGTATATCCTTACTGCTGACTACACAATGACTACGCAGTACCAGGTCTATTAAGTTGCAACTCCTCAACATAAACCCTACTGCACCAAATATGCTGACTCCAAGAGAACACATGAATCATCCTCAAAACAACATACTTCACCGTCTGTCCATCAGGCAAATTTAAGATGTGGTAAGTCTGAGGATTCACTGAATCCTGTAAATCAGCTTTATTTATGCAGACCTCACAAAGATAGCAATGAGGTCACGAAAGAAATGAAGGATAACGGAAGCGTTCATGCTGTGAAAGAAACACCAGATAACACTAATAACAATAAATCAGAACCAGAAGTTAGGAAAACACACTGATGTAATGTTTATAATTGTCTAAATTATAGAAGGTACAACTTTGGAGACAATCCACAGTGTTGACTATGTTTCCTGATTAAATAAATCAATGTGCTGTCACCAACTTTAAAACACCTTTATGTTGTTTTTCACTAAAGTTGTAAAAAAATAAATAAAAAAACAAAAAGATTATTTACTACCCCTAAACCTACTCTAGATTTCTAGGAATGTAGTGATAAAAAATTGACTACCCCATCATTAATCATTTGGTTAGCATTTCATCTGTGGGGTGAGACAGATGTAAACAAACATGGTGGCAATGGGAGCAAGAATTTATTTAATTCCTTCAGTGTCTTATCATGAAAGGGAATAAATAAACTTTTTAGTGCACAGAAAATCTATCATGTTCTCTCCTTGAACAAAGTAGGATGATTCCTTTCCATTTGCCAAACTGATAACCTGTTTCACTCAGCCAAAATGAGATGTATACAGTAACTGGAAGAGCCGTGTTTTAGGATTGCATAGGTGACAATACATTGCTTGAACCCCAAAATAACAGAACAGCAAAAGAAAATGAAATGAATAATGTAATACAGAAGGGAAACAATGGAATACTGCAGGTGAAATACAATGGTGGAAAAAACATCTATTGATATACACATATTATGACACTTCCTTTTCACATCATTCATTAAAAAGCATCACATAAAAAACACGTATGTACCTTATTTATTAGGTCAGAAGAATATTTTGGGTTTTGTAAAAACTAGTAAAATTAGGTGGTAAAATTCTAAAACTTACTAAGAACAAATAATTAATTAATACAGCTATACTACAAGGTGTCCTGGTTGTTCAATGTTGCATGATGAACGCATGAGAAAAGAATGTGATTTTAAATAAAAATAAGGCTTAAATGTGATCGCTTGAAATGTAGGTTGTCTGCTTTCTTGATATGTTGTTGCGCCAATATTTCTATTTATGAAAAAAAAACATATTTAATCATTAAGCTCATAAGTCATGTAGTAAATCTGTTTCACAGTAGCAAAAACGATCCTTGTTTGAGCTAATGTAAGTAAATAAGGTATTAATATAAAGTACTGATAAGGCAGCATGAGCATTGCATGTTTTTTTTCCATTCGCATGCTTTTCCACTACATTACTCTGCAGAGACTCGGTGGCAAATAAATGACCAAATATTATACATCAAGTTCACCCAACAAAAGACTGAATTTACTCAAGCCTTAACTTCAAAACAACACCGGCAGAGCCAGAACATCATTACCCAGCAATGTGCTGACTGCGAAAACTGCAACAATGTGCTGATTGCACTGTACCATCACTCAAGGGAACGTGCTCTTTAATGGTGGGTGAAAACAAGAAAACACAAGGTGACGAATAGTGTGCTTAAATCGTGATTTATATAAACAAGATTATCCATTAATCATGTCATTATAATGACTTCTGACCTCAGCGCAGCACTTATACACTGCTAAGAAATACATTAGTGAGATTGCAGAGCTTTTTAAACCAAACATCCTAAATAACAAAGAACTAAGATCTAGAAACCTGCCAAGACCGTCTTACTGAGTCTGTAACTATGACACAGGCTGAACAAAATTACACTGTATATAAAAATAAGGCATACTTGCACATGATTAAATTAGAGCCATACTGTTATCAAACAAATGATGAATATTGACACCTGACTTGATCAGAAGTGAGGAACACTACAAGACAAAAAAAATCACTTGTTTAAGCTTAATGCCAACCCCCTTACTGGGGTCACACAGACTTTTAGAAAGATAAAACATAATGGTAAAAGCTGTTGGATGTGTCAGAAATGTGAATAAAACAATTTTCTGGCTTCTTGCTTTAATTATTTTTCAAAGCTCTAGCCTGTTAGAGGTTAAAAGAAAGGTTAAAAAAAAATTTCCCATCAGTTTCAAAAAGAAAGACTAACAGTCAAAGCCTCTAAATAACTTCTCAGCAAAAACTGCCATATGAAGAGACAGTGAAATCAAAAGATTGACTGAGAAAGCAGAAAATAGATGTACCGGGTGACTCACTAAACAAAAAACAAACAAACAAAAAAAAAAAGAAAATTCAATACAGATAGTGATGCAGGTGGCAGTGAAGTGTCATCATAGCTTAATCACATCCGTGAAAGTGAGTAGATATAGCACTACATTGATTTATTAGTAAGCAGCTTCAACTGTTCCGGCGAAAATTAATTTTGGCATTCGCTATGCAAAAACCAACCCTCGACTTCCCTGATGGCTGAAGAAAGTAATATGATATCATCATCAAGTGACACAATGAGTTATAATAATTCAGTGATAGAAGAGATGACACTTCATACGATCAAAGCAGATCAATCAGTTCCAATCAGGCTACAAGAACACAATGTGACGAATCACTTTAAGACAAGGCAAATTTACAATAATGAAAAAAGAAGCTACAGTAGCATCAAGAAGATGGTTGTGATTTTGTGAAAAGTTGCAGTTACTTGTGTTATTGGAGCAAATATTTTGTACGAGTTCTAGTTGGTTTGAACCAATCCAAACTGTATTCTCTGGCCGCTTGCTCTCTTGGGGAACCCTGTTTCCTCAGATGAGCTTAGAGCAACAGAAAAAGTAATGACTTGTACCATGCTGTACGCAGGCCTAATAATAAAAGCTGCTTCTGTGGGAATTGGGCCACGCGTGTCAGATTCTGCTCTCCAGAGTAGCAATACCTCAGAGATTTCCTCCCTCTCTCAACTGGGGAAGGATAAATTGATGATACAGTGTGGAAGACAAATGAAATTAATCTTCCCTGTACCTGACAGGAATCGGCTTTAGATAGCGTGCGCACGCACGCTAAAATAGCTCAATATCTGTCTGGGTAGGAAATAAGAAAAATGGATTGAAGTTAAACAACAATAGCGCTGTGAGACTGATGAAATGAAATAAAGGCAACTAAGAGACACTGAGAAGTTTTCATCAGATAAAAGTGTGACATAAATGCATCTCTTGTTGGCTTTACTGAAAAGCAGGCGCTGTATCTCGCAGAGGCAGGTGGGCTAATTAACACTAAGCCAGATCTGTGTCAGTTGCCTCAATAGCGTGTGACCGCAGCAGTCACGATAAGCTTTTGGACTCTTAAATTGATCTTCATGTCACCTAAGGGCAAAAGAGTTACCTGAGTATCCAGGGCGACAGACACACTCGAAGCCCCCAGGTGTGTTGATACAGATGCCCTCATGTAGGCAAGGTGAAACTTCACACTCATTCACATCCAGGTCGCACAGCGTTCCAAAATAACCAGGAGGGCAAATGCAGCTGAACCTAAAGAAGATGTGATAACACTCGATTATCAAGAATAAAGTGAAATCCAGTGAGGACCGGTGTGTCACAGTAATTACACCATACCTTTGTGTCTAGCTCTCAGTGTAAATTTTAGACAAGCAGAATGATTTTTCTCAGTAAAAACTGCACAAAGAAGCAGTGGAGTAACCCACCAAGATGAACCAAGATGCAGATTAAGAGCCATTTTTCTTTCTCAAACTAACCGGCAGCTCTTCATGCAAAAATTAATGGTATGACATCAATTAAGTTTCCCAGTGTGCAACTTAATTAGAATTATGTTTGATGACTTATTACTAAAGGGAAGAATTCAATCTGTCAAATAAAGTGGTTTACTCAATTCAAATCCCTCTTTGCAGGTGTTGGTGAATCTAATATCCCCTGACCACATCCCTCAGTGGAGATGATTATCCGGTTTGTAAGTGAGATAATAACAACGCATGCAATTAGATACCTCTGTGCTAAAATATAAACTACATCATATGATTAGTTAAACATAATTTTTCATCGGTAAACCAGTTAGATCCTACCAAATTACTGTAATATATCAAATGGTATTTTTTTTGGCATGTGACAAAACAAGTGTGCCACCTAATTATGTAAAATTTTAATTTGTTATACCACTGGCTGGTAACGGTCGAGATGGTCAGTTAGTTTAGGTTCATACATAAAAACTGAGTTCGATTCATCACCACAGTATAGATGGATATGTTGTGGTTTTGGGTCAGGGAGATGGAGATATCGGCATGGGTAGTGCTTGTAGTGGGCAGGGAGGATAAAAACACACCTGATGTGAACTTCCCTGGACTGTGCAATCATGGGAATGCTCTGAGCAGTGCCAGGTCGCATGAGAGCAAAATCATAATGGGAGGCAAACTGAAGACAAACCATTTAGGACTCTCATTGGCCCTGGGAATGCTCTACCCATCTGTCCGATTAAGCCTGGAAGGCCCCGGGGCTCCCATTAAGCACAGCAGAGAGAAGCACCAGTGGAGTAAAGCCCAATCTAGATACATGATGTGCTCCTGTGAATTCACTCCCTGTCTTCAGTATAGCAACTTACTGCATGTGTGTCAGGGATGAAGACAGGCTCGTTATATAAAGAGGAACACTTGGAAGGAGAACACCACAACCTCGCGTTTTCTTTAGTTCTCAGTTCATTTTCATTCACCTTTCAAAACAAACTCAGGGCATTAATTCTTTCTGGCCTTTACTGATATGCACAGTTAAAAAAATCAATAAGGTGAAAATTCGAAGTAAGAAAGGAGTTATATTCATACTTACTTGCTCTCCAGGTCTTGACAAATGCCTGCATTGTGGCATGGGCTAGAGGCACATTCATTGATGTTTTCCTCACAGTGAAGGCCAGAAAATCCCATCTTACAATTACAGCTGTAAAACAAAAATCAGTTACTGATAGCCTCAGTAGGAAAACAGAAGATACATGTTTTTCCTATGAGCACATGGACAGAGCAAAAAACAACTGGAATTTAATTATATTGATTGCAATTAACATTTTGTCTGATTGCTCACATAGCACAGTAATGGAAGCCTGAATTGTGACAGTTTAACTAAACCAAAGGCCTACATGACAAAAGCAATTAAGGCAAATATTGTGTTAATAATTTGACTTAATTGCATAGGTACATTCCTATATTTGCTGGATAATATTATGAGAGAGTATGAGCTCACCATAAATCTGATACACTAGTTCAGGGTAATCTAACGCAATATCGAAAAGACAGTTTAATGACCTGAAACACATACAGGAATAAAGGTCTTTAGTACTGATATAACAGGTTTACAAATGTTTGAAGTCCATCCTTACAAAGCCTCCTAAGAAATGAAAAGCTGGTTATGTATTGCAGTCTTTACCTGTAACTGTTGACCCTGTCCACACAATCGCCCTGGTTTTGGCATGGATTTGAGCTACACTCATTGGTGTCAATTTCACACCAACTTCCTTCAAATCCTGAAAGATAGATGAGATGGTCATGGATCGGCAAGCCCCACTACATCCTGAAAACATCAGGGCCAATGATAACAAAGGCCCCAGTGAATGCCATTTTAATGGAACTAGTAGCCCCTGTAGCATATCTCTTCTTCCAGCTCTCAGCACTCACTGTTTCCCCTTTGAGAGTGTGTAAGTCTAATAATACTTCAGTGGCACAGACAGATTGGGCTGAGGGTTAGTGGTTTGGGGTTTGGGAAGTGTGTGTTTCTGCGTGCATGTGTGTCTGTGTGTGTGAGAGAAGGCAAGCAAGTAGGGGGACATCTTGTTAAGTTAGGGTAACAGAGAGAGGCTAAAGCCCAAGAGCTCTCTTGCCCTTGTTCATTAGGGGGTTGAGGGGGCAGGATGGCTAAGCAGATCAGCATAGATGTTTTGTTGTACTTCTGAACGCAGCCTGGGAGCTTGTAATGTTCTGCCTGTCAGGGGTATTCCTCTGGTGCTCGCTCTTGGTCAGGGCCATGAGATGGATTTCAGCTGAACAAGTCAGGCTGCATTACTTAATTTTAAATAAATTAACAAGCCATCCCCCTAATACTCCTAAAATGGACTGTTCATATTAGCAACTAAAAGTCAAGTCAAGAGTCAAGTCAAACAACCAGATATAAAATTTTAAATGCCACTGAATTTATAGAACTTTTGTAAACTATGTATCTCAAGTTACACTAAGTGGCCAATTTATTAGGTACACCTGTATAATTGATTACACTTCAGTAACTATATGATTGAGGTCATACTTAAAGGTGTTGTTGTAAAGGGGGTGTTTCTCATATCTTTTATCCATATTTTCACAGATGAGGGAGGCAAAATATGAGAAACAACTATAATGTAATAATAAATATAATGTAACTCGGTACAACAGCATCACTATGACCCCCATGCTAAAACAAATCATTTAATTATCACCTCAATGGGCACATTTCATATCTCTTATAATATCATTTCTACATCCTCAGTCGTAGGACATTACAAGTCTCTCATATTGGCTCTGAGGAGCAGGGACGATGTTGGAGGAGCCATGACTGAGGATACACAAGACCATCCTTTGTGTAAATGTTTTTATAAACTGACATGCCCCTTTATCAGAAATCATTTGGTGATTGGACACTTCAGATGACAGCTCTGAGGAAAGGACATCTCATGTCGTTAATAACATGTTTTCTCGAGTCTTCTCTCCTCACGTTCTTTGCGTCTTACATGGGCGGGACTAAGACACAAGGAGAAGATCTAAGTGAGGGAAATGACAGTGTTTCTAAGAGACCTGGGATGCACCTATGACACTGTCATTGTCAGAAACTGAACATCTATCTGTCCATCATGTCTACTGCTTTACAGCCACACCCATGATCCTGTAGAGGCTCACAAGTGTAGTTGCATGTGTGTGGACCCAATCCCAAAAGACACTGGGTGAGAGGAGTTTCGAACTCTGACAGTGCTAACCATGGCAGCACTGTGATGCACCCTTTGGTCTAAGTCCCCAAATTTTAATATTTCATCATAAATTTTAAGTTGTATCATTTCTATACACACACACACACACACACACACACACACACGCACACACACACACCAATATATACAATAATATTTTCTATGACTAATAAATCTAAACATGCAGTGCTCAAAAACTATATTCAAACTGCTCAAATTCAGTTAGATTAATTCAGATCTGAAATGATTCAACTAAAAAAAGAATGGTTGTAAAATAGTTCAAATTTAGACTCATAAAACATAACGTTATAAAAACAAGATATACAGCTTACTGATTCTTTATATTTCCTTCCATGCCTTTGATTTTCAGCATTCAGTGACTGTTTCTGTAATTTAATTTGTGGTGATATGAGTAATGACAGAGAGAAACCATTTCCTGAACAACTCTGACTTCCAAAGTCTACCACTGTGTTGTCCCTGCAGAGCACCATCTGCTATGCATAATTAGTGGCAATAACAAAGGGTTAATAAAACTAGTTTTAATGAGTTTGTGCCGTTATTGTTTCCTTGTCTCATTAGTTTAATGCCACTGCACAAAGTTACAGTTGTATATTTTTGAATTATAATAAGTTGCTGCTCATGTAAGTAGTCATTTTCCAATGAGGAAAGTACTTGAATTAACAAGAATGAGGTTGTTTAAAATTACTTTAAGAACATAAGAAGCTTAATCTTGTAAATATGTAAAAGTATAACCCACAGAGGTGGTTAAAGTGAAATGTTATATATATTAATTTAAAATTACATTATTTACAGAAAAGAGTAATGCAGCAATGAATTAAAACCTCTTAACTACTTATTACTACGTGGTTAATTATATTTATTGAATTTGTCTTTTTTTCCCCTATTTCACCAGAGAAGTCTTCGGTCTCCAGTGACAGATGGAGATGGAAAGTTACACAGATCATACATTTCCCTGTTCAGAAAATGTGCTATTGAGCAAGCTGAAGCTCAGTCCCGTTGACTGTCAGCTGCTATGAGACAGGAAATGGCTTAACAACTGAATGGAGCTCTCCATTCTACTAACTGTCCATTTTTTAATAAGCTGAACAGACCATATTGTACAACATTTCCAGTGCAACTACAGTGATGCTAAGGAAAAAAAAATAAGACAGCAACACACCTCTGCATATCTTGGAATGTAAGAACGAGAGGGAATCCAAAATACCACAGAGAACACACAGCATCTGGTAAATTATGGGCCAGCACTGGTTTCTCAAGCAGATCTGTCAGTCAAAGCAATGGTGGAGCACCTCAGGGACCATTTCGAATGTCACCGCAATGTAATGCATCTTCTGCCACTAAGCAGAGACAGGAGGCATCTCTTTGACAGAGTAAAGAGAGCGATACCCAGGACACGTGCTCACATAGTCATTCCATCATCCGGCTAGAGCTTCGGCTTGTCATCACTGCTTCTGCCAGCAAATGTATCACAGGAGAAGAAATTGCAAGTAATCCACAGTGGATAGTGAACTAACTTTGATGGACATTTCAATTGAAATATGAGTGATGTTTTCATTTCAACAGTGTGATTTTAGTGTAGACCGCCACATGTATGACTATAGTCTTCATATCAAAGCTGCTGTCAGTCAGATGTAAGCAGAGGGGTTCATTTAAAACTATGCTGCCCACTGGTCATGCAACATAGATTATAGTCAGTCTCCTCATGTGGTGTCATGCACCAAATCTCAGACGTCACTGATCACACTTTAAATGACACAACAGAATGAACAACGTAGCTGCATTTAAAACATTAAACATCCTCATCAGATGTATCACTAAGGTATCACTGATGATGATGCTTCACAGGTAATGAATTAATACTACAGTACAAGCACTGATTGGGTTGTGGTCATGTTTAACTGGCACTGAAGAAATTTCATCATTTAAAATCCACCATATATAAAAGCTACTTACAATATTTAAGTTTATATATATCAAATTTTTTGTTGACATGTCAAAAAGTTCAGCACCTCAAGAATTTCTCTCCGTTAAAATGACCGCACAACGTGGAGCAGGGTGACGCCTCATCATTCAACAAATGGCTAGCTAAATTATTAGTTATTAGTATAAATGGACAAACAAACTGGATACCAAATTCTTCATAGCTCATGATCAAGGAGTACAGAATGCGTGCGAGTCCTTCACATGCACTGACCAAAAACTGGGTTACTTGAATTAGTGGGTTAAGAATAGAAATCTCTGTGCATGTAAACATCTCCTGCAGCCGATCTACCCCACTGCTACACACCTGGACCACCTCTTCAACACTGGTAATGAAGGCACCAAATGATTAAGCACCAAGTTTATTTAAATTTTGTTTTGTGTACAGCTGTTACAGCCCCAGATCTATTTTTATACATCATGTATAAATGAAGCCAAACCTTTTTCTCGCTATGGTGTGCAGGTACTTAACCACAACTACTCACTAGCTTAAAAAATGTTCACTGTATACACCTTGAATTTTCCTTTTTCCCCAGTTATAGTCATCTCAAACAATTATGGTAGCTACTTTACAAATGGCACACTGTTAACTGTTTTGTTTGCATCTATTAAACTTTGGTCATAGCTTGACAAACAGCTTAATTTGACAATCAGCTTTTGTTAATCACACTGAGCCCGAAGCTTGATAAGTTCTTTGTGATTATTTCTGTTGCCACAAGTAATAACAAACCACCTATGAAAAAGTACTTACACCATGTTCTGATCTACAAACTATAATGTTTGTAATAGTTTAGTCAGGAAGAAATAGTTGTCCCACCTCCCTCTACTACCCACTGTAAAACCATAAATTTGCTAATTGTTGAAGTAGCAGGAAATGGAAGGAAGCAGTCATGTAGAACAGCCTTGGAGCAGGTGTCTTGTCATAGTGTTCTGCACTAAAAACAGCCAACTCCATGAACAGACCTAAAACAAAAGAAATATATACCTGAGATGGCTCTAATTGTGCACCTCTATTATGTCATCCACACTTAATAAGCATGTCCCTGTACCTGCGATACAGTATTTCTAAGCATTACCTTAAAACCAAATGGCAGACTTGCTGAAGATAACTGCTGGTTCAAATGAGACTCAAAACCTGGTCTGCCCCTCCGTGCAGCTTTCTGTTTAGTGTTTTAATTAGGAGGATCCATAGACAAAAAGTCTCTGAGCAGTTTAGCAGAACAAACCAGGGCAAAAATGTGAGCACACTGTGGGCTTGCCTTTGACAGGTAACAAGGAAAGAAGGCTCCCCAAGAAAATGCCCATGTTGCTCTTCTCCTACTGGATATGTGAGTATCAATGCATGTTCATCATAAGAACTTGAAGTGTTAATACAGCTAGTTACTGTAATGTAATATCTGAACATGTGTTATCCATAACAATGAATAAAATATTGGCTATGCCTGAAAGTATTTTAACTAAGATTTTAAACACTGTCTGATAAATCAAGTGAAAATGGGAATGAACATGGAGTCTCTCAGCTATTCTACCCCCCCTCCATGACTGTCTGCCACTTACAGCTCTTCTGTTATTATTTCAGATTCTCTGCCCTGTGTTGTCAAAATACGGTTTGTAAATTAGCCCTCCCTGCCACCTAACCAAGGTTATAAAAAGTGTATGCAAACAGTGAGAAGTCAAATGTTTTGTGTGACCATAACCAGAGCGTTCTACTGGATTACTAAATTTACTCGCTGCCTTTTGTACAGGTTGTCACAACCAGGCATCCATAGTTCATGCCATTGTTAGTAAATAGGATGCAATGGGAGGGGCAAAGAGCAGTTAGGACAGCTTATGCTGTCAGTTTGAGGCTCACTAGACCCTCTAGTGGCTGAAAAGAAATTAGGTAGAGAAGCTTTAAGTACATGGCTTCAACTGGGAAATGTGTGGGATACTGTATGCTTCAGCCACTTTTCAAAATCCCAGACTTGTAACTGCTACAGCAGTCTCAAAGGCTGCACACCAGCAGTGTTTTGTCATTTGTTCGGTAGAGCTTGCCGGCTGCAGCCATAATTTGGTGGTGAACAAATAAATAACCAAAAAAAAAAATGCATTAACATACAACAGGCCCCCTGACTTCACCGTGTCCCCAAACATCTGTCCCTAAACCAGTGCCCTTGTGTATCCCACATAAAATGACAATGTATACAGTCTCCACAGAGTTATATAGAAACCGTTAGGGTACTCTTACCTGCTGTAAAGCATTCAGGGGTTAAACTCCAACATGTTAGAAGCTACTAATGACTGAGAATTTTTATGAAGGGAAATCCTCTGATACCACTAAGGGCTCCTGGATGCTTTTATCTGCCTTTTTTGATGCAGCTGTTGTGGGCTGGAAACAGAGGTCTCAAAGCTGAGATGGAAGAAAAGAACCACCTTTTGCCCTCAGAAATAGAGCATCACTAACATGCCTTTGCTCACTGAAAGGGCATGCTCTCATACTGAGAAGGAACACCTGCTATATTTTAATATTTTCTTGCCTCTCTCTGTGCAGTCTATGAGCACAGATCCTAGTTGTTCAAATGGAGCTAAAATTTATACATGGTAAACCTACTGCAACATGCTTAAAATACAGCATGGTCATTTACACACACACACACACACTCTCTCTCTCTCTCTCTCTCTCATGGACCATCATTTAATGAGAGACTGAAAAATCTTTAATCTCAGTAATGTTAGCATGAGGAAAAATTTCTACTGTTGAGGCTTACTGTTGCAACATAATGGTCTAGTTACATTAGGTAAATAGTGAATGTAGGATCAGGGATAGGGAACCAAAAAAAAAGAGGGGTTATCACCCCTCCACGACCAGACTAGACTGTCCCAAGACAATGATGTCTCCCTCAATAAACACAGATCAATCAGACCCCTTTGATCCACCACACCTAGAATACAAACTATGCCTTCCAGACCATTAATTGGCAGGCACTAAGATTTACTAAGCCCAATTTAAAAAGCCACCTGGGGAGGGCAAAGCACATTAAAGAGCAACACAGTGACAAGGATTCATACCAAACAGGACTTCAGGTCAGATTATGAGAGAGAACGCAAATGCATTGTGGAAGTGCAGGGTGACTGATGCCTGAACCTGCTTTCACTCAAGACTCTCTCAGTAGCCTTTCACACACTGGAGCACCCACTCTCCTGCAGAACTCTAAGGACTTTCACTCACCTTGCAGACAAAAGAACACATTTGAACTGGATGGACAAATTTGAGGTTTCATCCATGTGAAACCTTGAAATATAATCTTTATAATACCATATGTGTAATATGTCATGACCCTTAGTTCAGCATTTACTTGGAATATCACCACACATCCTGGTGAGTGAATGTCTATGTGCATAAATTTATACTAGAAACTGTTTAAGACAGATACGTCTGGGTCTCATTTTAATACTTGTAGATTCCGCATTAGCATACATAACTGTAGACAACACAGTTTAATAATATACAGTTTCCCATTATCATAACTGGCCTAAAGACCATTTAGATGTTTGAACCTGCTGGTTATAGGAGAACCCCTGCCCCCCATTCGAGGTGGGCCATGACCTTCTGCGGCCATCGCAGACAGTTCCTTATAGTAAAGGATTAGAGAAAAGGAAAAGAGGAGGAGGGAAATTAGAAAAGATTTCTAAAGACCTCAAGCCGAGAACCGGAGACTGCTCTCCATCCCTCACTCCCTGACCTGATGACAGCAGGCCTACTCATCACATCCCCAGCCATCTGGCCAACTCACATCCAGCCAGCTGACCACTTCTCCAAGCCATCGCAGCTACAACGTCTCCTGGGCAAGCAAGTACCTCTCTCCTTCACTTTGCTGACCCTAGTGCTTAAATTAAAATAGGTATTTCCAAATGCCCAAATTATCGTGCGTTTATCCACTACACTCAGCTCTGCTAGCCATTTTTCCATATCTATTATTTTGTATTGTTGGTACATTGTTAATATTGTGCTGTCTTAGTTGTAGTAATAAATACATCTGGTATCTCTCCACTTTTCTTCCTACTGACAAGCACAGTCAATTCATGTATGCGATTCCCTGCTACTTCAGTTGTTTAAGTTAATACTTTCCAAAAGAGAATCTTTGGTTAAGGATCACTACTTGGCAGACAGACAACCCAAAAACATAACGCCTCTGGCTACGGCTATTGCCGGTGTGGAGGCATGATAAAAACTGATATTCATTACAAATAAATATTGAAGGATAAATGCATGTAGAGACATGTTTTTACCATCCTGCCAATTGTTATGCTGAAAATAAAATACATATACATGGTGTCACATGGAGATCTTGGGAACCCTTGACACCTACAGGAGATGTGTGCACATGTATATTAGTGTCTCTAATATTCTTCTGACATAGAATTTCAGTAGTATTTTAATATAATGACAGAAGAATATAGGCCAGTTATATTCACTTACATCTGCCAATGCATCTGCTTTATAATTTCAAACTATCAGTCATAGTGCATCCTTATATCTTCTCTATAAAAGAGAATAATCACTTAAAATGAATTTAGAGAGGGCAGGCTTTTTTGACACATCTTTGGCAACACACACTCAACATCTTTTTCATTATGATATTAGGTGTGTGTCAGTTGTTTTGTTGGCACAGCTTCACAGTAGCTCATTAACCAACTGTTTGGTAGGACACTATCTCAATCTTATGAAAGGTGAAGTCTAGTGTAGCATGCCGTGCAAATAAAGGGGTTTGTTTTCCATCTGGATGGGAACACCTCTGGGAATTTTCTGAGCCATGGAGACCAAATGGTTTTTGCATGCAAACGGACCACACAGCGCTTCTGAATTAGTTCACTATATCATATTTCTGGAGCAGACTGGAGGCCAACTGATGTCCCAAAAGCCAATTTTTAATACTGAAATATGCCATCACACCCACAACCAGAGGTGGGAAGTAACCAAGTACACGTACTTTGTTACTATACTTAAGTAGAATTTTCAGGTGTCTCCACTCCTTCCATTTTAACACAAATATCTGTACTTTCTACTCCTTGCATTTTCAAATCAGGCTTATTATTTTTAATTTTTAAACCATTTCAGGAGAATAATCAATTATTTTTATTTTGGACTTGCTGCAAAATGCGCACACCACTGCACTGAGTGACAGGCTCTCTGCTTTGTTTACAGTCTGCTAGCTCCTCGCACTTTCATGTCCGGTTGATTCTTGCTTTACTTCAGATGCTGTAAAATCTTATGCTAAATTGAAGCTTTTGGGGCAATGTTTTACCAAATATAATGGTCGTGTTTTGGAATGAAGAAACATGTCACCCAGTGCAGTGGTGTGTTTCACTGATGTGTTTTTAATCATTTTTGAACAACAAAGGAGCTGTATGGCACAGACAAACAAGCTAATCCAGGCTGGAGACTGACAGACATCAACCATGAGTAGAGGCATTTTATTGTTGGTTTTACTTTCTGTATGGGAAGTGTTTAAAAGACTATAGAAATGACCAGGTCTTTAAGGCTTAATTAGACCTAAAATGTGTTCCTGTTGATGTTAATTATTTATTGTATTTTTTTTATTTTTTTTTAAGTTAGAATGGTTAAATAATCTTGGAACTATATTAATATGACAAGGCTCAGTTAGGTTTGCACAGAAATAGCTGTTAGAAATATCTTTCAAAGGGCTACTTTTTACTTTTATACTTTGAGTACATATCAGAGCCTGTACTTTTTTTACTCAAGTAAAGAGTTTGAATCCACTACTTTTATAAACAACTATCTGTACTTCTACTTGAGTAACAAATGTGTGAACTTTTGCCACCTCTTCCCACAACCCAGAGAAAAGGGGCATACATGAAAATGAAAATAACATCTAAAGTGTTTAATAAATCTAAAACATTAAGTTCTACAGTCATAGTGTTCTTTTTATTACTGATATACAAAATATGGTACAGTGTTACTTGTAGTCATCAACCCGCATGCCATTTCAAAGCACCTTTGAATAAATAAGATTTAGGAATATAACATCCACACTGTTATGGCTTTTCTGCAAATGAACTTCATTATCAGTCCTTAAATTCTAAATTCAGCTAATTTAAAACTGGAATCATTGCAAACCACCTAACTGAAATTTTATGTTTTGTTGTGAATGTGTCAGTTGAGTTTTGTTATCAGTTTTACAAGCCAGCTCACTGTCTGGTTCATTACTTCTGCTATTGTGCACTTGAACTTGTGGTATTAATCTCTGCTTATCTGAAAATTCCACATAGATTTAATTTGTTGGGTAATTAGTTACCATATCGGAGATAAAATCCAATAGGAATACAAAATCCTTATGACATTTCATTTGCATCCTTTTGAAAAAAAAAACACATTTTGTTGCAGTTTTGTATCTCTTTGTTATGACACACCTGGATTGACCTTTGTGTATTTTTATATCTGGTACTAGCTGTAGCTGAAATACTACAAATTAAATTTGTAGGAATGAACATATATCTATGTAATATAGTTTAACACAAATGCCAGGAAGCTTAAATGTTTGAAATTACATTAAAAGAAAAAGCATATAATTAGTTGCAGCTTTTTTTCCCTTGTAAACCATTGTTAGTGGATGCATTTTGGACAGACTGATAGAGTTAGAGGACATGCAACAGAGGTCCTAAATCAGATTTACAGTAAATCCATGATGTGTAAACACTTCAGCAAACTCAGCAAGGACACCCAAGTCTATAAAGTGTGTACAGGGCTCAGAATCTGCTGTAACTCTGCCTTGTACTATACAATCTGTGCTGTGTGATGCTATACGCGTTTGCTTCATTTGTTGTGGTTGTCGGCCAGTAACCCTCACTCTGACCTCTACCCTGACTCTCCCGTTTTCAGGTTGCTCGCTATCAGGTTCGGCACTCCCTGCTGAGGCTCCTCGTTAAGAGGAAAGTGGAACATCTGTGCTGGTCAGGCAAGATGACTTAGGCCTCCTGGCCAGAGCCTCAGCAGAGTCTCTGCTAGGAAGAACAAAGACTTCCTGCAGGAGCCTTCTACAATTAAGTGAGGATAACTGCTTTTGAAATGATTCTTTCAGCTGGCTCAGATTTTATTCTGGCCTAGAGGTCCTCACAGTATACCTTTGTAGACAAAACCCATTTCCATTGTCGCTATGTTTTACAAATTCCTTTAATGTTACTCCCAGTAGGCACCTCCTAATGGTTGCCTTTTAGTTCCTGTTGAACTGACGAACACTAATGTTGCTACATCACCATTTTTGTGAGACTGATAGAGTCTAGTGACGTGTCTTGGGAAAACAGCGCTCGCACATGTACTATAGCACAGTGATCATTGCACCAACTGTACAAGTGCTTATCTTTTGTAAAAGACCCCTGTCAAATCTCATCAGATACTGTCGTAAGACCATGGCCATGAAAACATGGGCCATTTGACAGTGATCCTCCATTCTCAAGAGCATAACTTGTTCACTGACATTAGATACCAGTGCCTCTTCAATTAACATGGCTAGGAAAAAGCATGTGTCTGTGACATAAAGATAAAAAGCAGAAACAAATCAAATCATATCAAAAAGGAAAAAAGTGAAGCTTTTCACATGTCATACTTACACATAATAAGCTAGAACTCTTTGTGAGAAAAATTGCTATGACTGTTGCACTATGTTTATTACAATAAACCCACTGGTAACATTTTGTTGACAAAGGTTTTTCAGTTTCAGCAAAGGTCAAATAGTTTCCTGACTCACCTTTAATGAGACAATTTTTACTTTTGCAAGACATAAACAAGAGCCCAATTTATACCGGAGTTTTGAGGTCAGAACCCATATACACAATTATAAAAATCCAACAATAATATATTGGGCAATATTTTTATATTGACACATAATACACCAAAATATCTCTTAAATGACACTTTCTAAAGAATTATCATAAAGACATGTATTAGGCAGGGCATTTTAAAGTCCATCCATAATCTATACAACTTATTCCTAAATAGGGTCATAAGGAGGCTGGAGCCAATCCCAGCTGACATTGGGCGACAGGCGGTGTACACCATGGACAGGTCACCAGTCTATCACAGGGCTGACATGTAGACAAACAACCACACACACTCGCTCTTAGGTGAAATTTAGAGTCGCCAAACAACTTAAGCTGCATGTCTTTGGACTGTGGGAGGAAGCCGGAGTACCCGGAGAGAACCCACGCAGGCAGAGGGAGAACATACAAATTTCGCACAGAAAGGCACCGGGTCGACCGTGGTTCAAACCTGGAACCTTCTAGCTGTGAGGCAACAGCGCTAACCACTACATTACTGTGCTGCTCGCATTTTAAAGTTCAAAATTCATTTTGGTGGACAAATTATGAACCTATATATACTGTATATGCCATCTACCTGGCTGATTTATTGGTTAAACAAACATATACTGTATACCACTGCAGTGATGAGTTGGCCACTGTACTTGCTGACACACATTTTATCATACCATGCTGTATCTAAAAACCTATATTGTACCTCAAAACCACCTTTATCTTCAAAATATACACATCTAGACAATTGATTTATTCCATAATACAGCCTCTATAACAGCCCAAACCTTCATCTAGCCTGAGGCATGTTTTATCCACAGCGCAGCTCCCATGATTTCCAACTGTGCCCATGTATGAGCACACACCATCTGTGTTTGAGTCTGGACCACATGGAGTCATTTGAACTGTATTTACAATGTGTATCATGCGACATTTGATCTGTACAGCAATAGTAGAGTGGAGGTGTAATGTTTATTTTCATTACTCAAGATTCAGTATCCAAAAACAAATCAGATGTTTTCAATTTTAATGCAGTTTTTGGGGGGGGTGAAGGTTTCTTTTGAGTTCATATTGCTGTCACTAAAACCTATGCACAAAATGCCTAACAGGTGTAGATTTTAACCTTGTTAACCTTGATTATGTTTATTGTGTTTTGTCCATCTTGAGCGTGTGCAATGAGATTTGCTTATGGCAGTAAATCTGGCAGACAAATTTTAATTTAATTAGGCTTGGGAATAATGTAAGACCTATACAATTTCCTTGACAAATAACCCTACAATGAATAGTAAATAACAAGTCTGTAAAATTGTTGCACTGGGATCAAGCTTTGGGTTGTATAACAGCTGTGTTTGTTGAGTAGTAGCTAGGTAGGATTGATTTATGGTGAATAATAATGGAGAGTAGTGAGTCACAATGCCTGTGTGAAGTGAAAACGACCAGACCCACGCAAAGCTCTTGGTGTAATGTATGCAGCTAGCATCTAATTTTTTATTCCTCTTCAAAGAAACCTTCTGAAATTCACACAGCCACTCTATTTATATCTAGCAACATCTTTTTATCTCCGTGCTGATGGAACCATTAGGGAACAGCACAACCTACAACACCTTAACCTGTTTGAACGGTAACACACTGTACCATGGAGGTTACCTATAAACTTCTTTCAAGCGATTTCATCCAACTTATCGTTTTCATTGCTTCACAACTAAAATGTTGCTTATTTTATAAAGTGAGAGCTGTAAGTGAGAGTGAACTAAACAAATGTCAAATGTGTGTTTCAACTCAAGTCTCGGGGGATGCACACATCTGAGTCATGTACGAGTCTGTGTTAAATATCTAAACTAGTTTAACTTCAAGGTTTTTACATGTGCATTTCTAATTACAAATACTCATCCACAGTAGCTCCATTCCTCTGTTTGAATTCATGTCTGTTACTATGGATTTAAAGTTTGGTTGTTACTGTGCAAAGTTAACACACAATATGTGAATAATTAATATGCTTTGCATGTTTAAATATATTTTGTTAACACTAGAAACCTAGTCAAAGAAGCACAACGCTTTTGCACAATGCACATCCACAACTAGTTTTCATCTCTCTCCTATCATGCTTATTCCTATTTACAGTCATAACACAGTGCCGAATGGTAACATTAGCTGGTCTTTATGTCAGTTCATTTACTGGTAAATGGTAAGAGGCTTGGTTAAAAGGATTTTTATCTTTTGTAGCAGTAATGGGAGTTAATGGGTCTACCCACTATTCTGGACAGCTAATGAGTGAAAGAAAAGAAAATGTGCAAAACGGGGAAAAAAACAACCTTTTTGATCATGAATTGATAGCAATTAAATGCCAAATGCAATGAGTGCTTCTGATTACACAGACTAATAGGACTAGCCAAAATAGTGTACTGTGTATTTTGTTATATAGTTTTTTCTTTTTAAAAGAAATTATAATTTCTTATCTGAACAAATGGATGGTGTTGATTTTGATCTGCATATAGGCCCAGTCCTGCAATGTACTGTGTCTATCAAAAAACATTATATGAAGAGGCAGGGTGATGCGTAATCACTGAGGATATAGCTCAGCAGGCAGTACACTATCAGCTGATTCATAATGGATTGTTATTACAACAACCAAGCCACCACTGGGTTGTTGATGGTCTTGCTTATGTTGTCAAGAAAAATCTAACAAGCATACAACAGCAGTCAAATTCTTCTTATAAGGAATAAATAGGTCAACCTGGTCTGGGTTTGTTGACCGTTCTTTAAAAAAAAAAAATTCTAACTGCTGCAAGTGCAATGCAAATGTACTGAACTCAGTACAACACCAACTTTCCAGTAAACCAGATTTGATCATTATGCTTATCACCCTCTAACCCAGAGCCCAAATTCCTGCTATGTGGATAAGAAAGTGTACAAGGCAACCTTCACTGTTGCCGTGTAGCACCTTTTTTCTGTCAGGAGTATGGTTCAACATACAGTGGGTACGGAAAGTATTCAGACCCCCTTAAATTTTTCACTCTTTGTTATATTGCAGCCATATGCTAAAATCATTTAAGTTCATTTTTTTCCTCATTAATGTGCACACAGCACCCCATATTGACAGAAAAACACTGAATTTTTGACATTTTTGCAGATTTATTAAAAAAAAAAAACTGAAATATCACATGGTCATAAGTATTCAGA
>NW_018127940.1:651043-651929 GCF_001952655.1 Monopterus albus
ACTCAAATGAAGGTGTAGAACCATCTCAGGGATGATCAGCAGAAATGGACAGCACCTAAGTTAAATATGAGTGTCACAGAGCAAAGGGTCTGAATACTTATGACCATGTGATATTTCAGTTTTTCTTTTTTAATAAATCTGCAAAAATGTCAAATTCTGTGTTTTTCTGTCAATATGGGGTGCTGTGTGTACATTAATGAGGAAAAAAATGAACTTAAATGATTTTAGCATATGGCTGCAATATAACAAAGAGTGAAAAATTTAAGGGGGTCTGAATACTTTCCGTACCCACTGTATGTTTTAATGCACATGAAAGTAACATTCATTGTCTCTGTTCATATAGTACCATTTCACACAGATAAATAAGATGCATACTTAAGTATGACATGAATATTTTTCACCCTCTTGCTAGAACTTTTTGATCAATGATTTGATTTGATTTGATTTGATTTGATTTATTCTTTCAAGCATGCAAGGACAGTTGATATGACAACACACATAATTTTACACATAATCCAATATTAATTTGCTTATACCTAGTACATGCTTGAATGGAGTAGGAAGAAGTCAGACTTATCCAGTCCTACCCCATGACATCATCTTACAATCATTGGTTTGCAATCAGTGAATGATTCACTTCTGCCCACACACATATTATACTAAAAAAAGATTATAACAGTGTTAGCATTAATACATCACACAAGTAATATACTAAAGAATTATTACAAAGTGTACACCACACTCACAATGTTTCATCTAATTAATCATTAAGCCTGTTCTTGCATATATCTTGATTGACACATACCTTTATATTTGTGTTTAAACTCATCAATTCTAGTACTATTTTTTATGTCTACACTTAAATTATTCCATAGTTTTACCCCAC
>NW_018127940.1:653591-654295 GCF_001952655.1 Monopterus albus
AATATATTCCAAGTACCTCTCATGTTATTTTTATTATCCTCTAATACTTTAGAGTAATATTGTTTTTTACATATCCTCAATAACGCAATTAATTTGTTCTTGTATAACTTATATTTTTCTTCCGCCTTCTTGGATCTGTCCTTTATAAATTCTTTATATAACGCATTCTTCTTTTTACATGCATTCTGTAATCCCTTACTCATCCACGGTTTCCCACTGTAATTCCTCTTGTTTTTTATACTGCTTATGAGGACAGTTCCTGTCATATACTTCCATGAATATATTTACAAATTGCCATATGCAGTTTAAAAAGTCTTTCTCTTTGTAAACTGCTTCCCAGTCTTGCCCCATAAAGTCCTCTTTTAGCCTCCTTACAGCATGTTCGTTCATCACCCTCCTATAAAAAAGATTTGTTTTTGGCCTTTCATTTCTAACATGGCAGTCATAAACCAAAAATACAAGTAAATGATCACTAACATCATTTATAAGTAATCCACTAGACATTTTGCTATCAATATCATTAGTAAATATATTATCTATTAGTGTTGCATGCTGGGTTGTTAATCTACTTGGTTTTGTAATTTTTGGGTATAAACTACATCTATATAATGTGTTAATAAACTCCTCAGTTCTTGTGTGCTTGTTAGGATTCAACAAATCTATATTAAAGTCACCACATATAAACATTAATTTATGACTTATTG
>NW_018127940.1:654709-668982 GCF_001952655.1 Monopterus albus
ACGTGAGGGTCCAGCGACCTCTTCATCTCTCTGTCCTGGCATCCTGGGCGAGCTGGTCCTGGGTCCTGGCTCCTGGTTCCGAGGTCTTGTCACTAGTCGATCATACCTCAGGAACGCGATGTCTCCCCTCTCCCTGGCCTCCCTTAACTTCAGCATCAACTCCCTTCTTCTCTTCCTCACAGACTCGGTGTAATCTTCATTTATATAAATATTAGATCCTTTCAGCTTCTTTGCTTGTTGCAATATGTATGCCTTATCTTTCTCTTTCATCAACTTTACCATCACCACCCTCGGACCACGATCCGAAGGTTTCCCGACTCTGTGAGCCCGCTCCATCTCTGATGTAAACGCTGTACTTCTGAGTGATTGTTTTTGTAATTTTCAACTCACTTAAGCTGCCAGACTGTCTAGTACACTAACCCACTGAAATAAATGGTGTAGTTACACTTGAAAAGTGGGCTAAGGAATTAGTATGAGGCTGTGGCAGTGCGTTCACTCACCAGCTGGGCATCTGCACAAGGCTGTTCCATTGGAGCGTGTCAGGCAGGTGGAGTTATGCAGGCAGGGATTGTGGAGGGGGTCACAGGGGTCATAAGGATGGTTGCAAAACGGGCCACTGAAAAAAGGGGGACAGGTGCAGGAGAACTCCCCAGGTACATCTGACTCCTGACACTGAGCTCCATTTAGACAGGGTCCAGAGTCACACTCATTCACATCCTCTGCACAGTCCACACCTGTCCAGCCTGGTGAGCACAAGCACCTTGGATACAAGAGAAAGGAGAAATGTACTGGAGAGGTCACTGGGGCAGAATTAGAACTCTAAATAAATAAACATATGCAACTTATTTAATAGTTTATGGTGCTAAAAATGTATCCAGCAGCAACAGCGGGGTTGTTTTAAACCTTTTTCTAATTCAAATTATCCATAGGACACATACAAGTACTGTGCATGGTGTTACACTACATGTAACACTACATGCTTACATCTTTGTGTGACACCGCACAGGAAGTGTATAGGTTAACTAGTCAAAGCAGCTTTTATTCTGGACAACTGAATGTATGACACAGGAGGTTAGGGCACTGAGTGGGGATTAAATGGGAAATGTATGCACAGACAGATGGATACAGAAACAGAGAAACACAAAGTGAAGCAGAATGTGTGATGGTCTAAAGTATGTTCTCATAAAACGGGTGATTATTCCACTTGGTGGCAGTGAGTAGCCGAGCACTACCAACTGCTCCACCCTGCATTCCTTTCTGTCCCCAACTTTTCCACCTGAAGCAGCTTCCCTGGCAGGATGGGGGTGGTTGTGGGGGTGTATTAATTGAAGCAGATACACCAGCTTTTTCCTCCAACGAGTCACAGATCCCCTGAAACCTTTTCATGCTGTGAGCCATTGATTGACTCATTTGTTTTACCTGCCATCTGCAATTCATTATCTCCGCTGCCAGTGGAAGGACATATTGCTATCTCTGAACGGCTTCTTTTTCTGCATTTATTAAGCGACTGATTCACCTCGTGAGGATAGCGTCCTCGAGCCAGCTCGCACACCTACTTGTAGCCTTTGAGAAGATCTGTACAGGTGGCGTTATTTTTGCAGGGTTGTGATAAACATTCATCAATTTCTTGTTGGCAGTACTCCCCCTCCCAGCCAGAGTGACACACACACTCATAGCCCTGCAATACAAGAAAGGGAAACACTATTAGATCAACAATGAAATATAGTGACACCTTCGATCTGCCCTTGTATTAGTGTAATCACTTAAGGTAGTTATGTTTAATGCTTATGATGGCAAAACACCACCAATAAAATATAAAAAACTAATGCATATACATATGGAAGCTGCTAAGTTGCCACGTAATTGTTTAGTTATCTATAAGTGTTACATTTCAGAAAACAAATGCAGCAATACTTAATACACTTTTTTAAATCCATCCCAGTTTTCTTAAAAATACTGCAGAATAAAACCTCCCACTCACACAAAGATGTTTCCTGTGAAAATTTGTTTATACTATGGAACACTCATGCTCGTCTAAATTTTCACATTGGTACGATGCAGATATATTCCTCCTACCACCAGATAATATGCAAGCCTGTTTTGTTTCTCCAAAAGGTATATGGTACTAGCCATCGTCATCGGGCATACAATATTTCCGTTACACATTGTATAGGCTGCACATTCTCTATATGTTGCACATTAGGTGTGAAAAGGAATTTTCCTAGATAAGCAAACACGTAAAATATGTATATTTTGATTGATTTATCAGGATTTCTCTTTATAGCAAATCAATATGTTGCTTCTACTGTAGACTGAGAAACTGATTTATATATACTGTAGCTCCCAACCTTTTCATTTTTTCTTTCCTCCATTGAAAGTAGTATGTGGACCACTTCAGCATAGCAATGTGCATTATGATAATTAATCACAGCATGGGAGATGAATGGTTTATTGTCCATTACCTTACAAGGTTCTGGTTTAATTTAAATAACTCTTTGCATAAAGGATAAAAGTAGTCATATGGCCAAGGATGATTCAGGATTCCTCACTGCCAACATCAGGTCTAAAGGTTCTGGTTGCTTCTGGTTGAATGCATGCTAATTTGTATCTCATACACTGGAGGGGAGCCGTTAAACTATGTCTGATATAATTTGTACACTGTGGGGCCTATGATGGTGCCGATGGTGGGGAGGGGGGCGTCATCTCATGATAAATTAGATACCTTCCAGAGACTCCGATTCCTTACCCCTGGCAATAGAATATAATCTCATTTTTGCTGCTAAGTCACCTTCAGGGACCGCAATTCGCCAAAATAAGCTAAAGCTCTGTGGGACACAGTGTTCCGAGAAAGGAATAGGTGCGCTGTAAACACGAATGTGTGAAGGGGTTTCCAAAAACTGCTACTATTTGAATAATGGGTTGAAAAGTGAAACAAAGAACAGTGTTACTAGAAAAAAATACTGGTTGAAATTTTATTACACCCCTCATATCACAGGCATTACCTTTTAATGCAGTGTCCTTTTGTCTGTGGATTATTACATTTATCCTAGAAAATTACACTGAAATGTTTTAACCAAGGATCTGTGCTGGAACCATTCGGAAACATTGTTAAAAAAAATCCCTTGTAAATCATGCGATTATACAAAGAGGAAAAGTTATCCCGAGTTTCTACACTTTCTTGAAAGCAATTAATGCAGTTAGTTTGTGCTTATATAAGAGCCTATTCAGGTACAGTGCATGTTTTTATTCAGTGAGAAAGAGGAAAGGTGACAATACAGCATGTTGACTTCATCCACAATTTGGCTTTAATCATTTTTGCCAGAAGGGTTGCTGAAATTTTGCGCTTGTGGCAAAAATATTTTGTTGTTACACAATAAAGACTTCAAAGTGAATGTTCTGAAATACTTGAGTTTTTTATTTTTTCTCCTCACCATGTGGCTATAGACTCAGAAAAAAAAAGAAGAAACAAAAAAACAAACAAAGGCTTCATCTACGACATATCTGCTTCACTACTGCAATCTAGTAGCAAATAAGCAGCTGTTGGAAAAACGTCCCTTGTACTCATGGCACAGTTATAGAGCAGCATCCGGCTCTCAGGGCCTTTATGCAGCTGCAACACACCAGTGTCAATTGCTTAAATAACACTTGAATAACTAAGTGGAGCTGCACCTTGCAAAGAGAGAGTCTGAAAATGTTCATTTAAACCCAAGTATGTGGATCTGTATGATCAGACAGCAATGTAAAAGGACCAGCACAGTTGGAATAACATGTAGTGAGAAGAAGCCATTCAGCCCGTCTTGTTTAGCCCAACTATCCTACCATTGTGCAATATCCAAACTCTGCTACTTTAGCCACAGCCTCTATAGCTGTAGCTAAGCTAATGTACTGCAAATGTAGTGTATTTTTCAGAAATACACTTCTTGGTGTGCACCCATGTTTTGTAGGATAGGCATACATTGGTACCAGCAATGGAGAATATACAGTACTGATTTAGAGAGGGCTCTGTACACTGTAAAATGTCAGAATAATACAAATGTTAAGTATTAACTACAGCATGTGTTCTGTGATGTGTATGTTAAAGGTAGGGTCGGTGATTCCTTCCAGAAGCATTTTTTATTACATTTCTTGAAATTTTCTTTTCATCCCGATGGCAATGAATACATTAAATGCACTGACAGCATAAAGACAAAAATCCATCATCTGTGGCTGAAGCAGGGCTGAAAGAAGCCAGGCCAGTAATTTTACTCCAAGCAAAACCATTGAATGGCCTACCTGCCTGTCAACTTAACTTCCTACTTGTGCATGCTCTGTCCATGCACTCAATGCGAGAGCCAAGAGTCTCCCACAAGGCATTGCAGTTGCAGGCAGACATGTTACGACTCTGTTTTGATAGCTAAAGCTAACGAATAATGGCAGAGAAGGGCACCACAGCAGCTTCTGGTCACAAACAGAGACCGTATTAGTGAAAATTACTGTACAACTAAAAAATAGGTTGGATGCTGGATATGGATACCATGGTGGCCATATTTATGCTGGACAGGAAATTATTGCTTTTGTTTATGTTTGGGGGGCATTTGTTATTTTCCTGAAATCTGTAAACTGTCAGGCAGTGCGCATTGCACTGTGTGTTGTGTTTTGGAGAGGTGGCTTTGGAGAGATATCAGAATGAAAAGGCAGGATTTCTTCGGTTGTGTCCTTTCAAAATCGAGCTTCCTTTTGCTGGCTTTCCAGGATCGCCAACTATACCTTTAAGTCTAAAGACCTTTTTAAAGACATTTACATGTAATTACTGAGCCAAAGGGCCTAATATATGTTGTTTTGAAGAAGACATTGTGCTGAAAAGATAGCCGCTACAATGAGCATGCATTTCATAATTAACATGCCCATTGTAAACCTCAGCTTTTTCCCCCAAGTATACTTTAATAAGCCCTGGCCATCTTGGCACATTAAACATGTTGCCCACAAAACATAATTGGCATAATTTGTCAATAAGAATTTTCAATAATGAGGTGCAATTATTAGATGCTATTGTACATTTTCTATTCCTTCTTCACTCTGACACCTGAAACAGTTTTATCTTTCCATGCTGAACACATTTCTCAATAAGACCAATAAACTCTGGCAGATATCTAAGTTTACCTGTAGCAGGCCCGAGAGCCATGTAACCATATTCTTTTTAATAACACACCACTCTTCATGCTATTGCACAATTGTTTATGTTTTATTACAATGCTACTTTAAAACATTAACTGCACGACAGTCATTAAAATACCTTTTGCGATTCAGGTTTGTCAATATTTATGAAATGCTGTGGTGCCTTTCAATGAGATATCAAGTGTAGTGATTTACAGGATATTTTGAAATTTTTAAAGACTTTAATATAACTCCCTTATATTGCCAAACAAAAAAAAATGTATCTGCTTACCAGATGGAGGTCCTTGCAAACTGAAGTGGTACTGCATAAACTGTCCACACAGTCATCAATGCCTTCGTCACATCTCAGCCCAGTATAACCAGGATTGCAAAGACAGTAAAAACCATCTACAGCTGAAAAAAGATCAGCAGGACAGTTACAGCATATTGCATCACACATTAATTCACTAATTTCTCAACAGGTCTTGCATCTCTACACAAGTATATGCCAATTATAAGCATAACCCACTGTGATTCTATTTTTTTTATGAATAGGGTCATAAAAATAATTGTCTTCTGCTCCATCAGTCAAACCTGTTTTTGCTAAATCTATAAGACACGTCACCCACCCCCCAGTGCTTCGGCCTGACAGCATTAGACACCCTAACCACCTTTAAATGAACCAGTCTGCAATGGCCATTCAATCCTCTTCTCTGCTACTACTTTCTTCATCTACCGTCTGTCCTACTTTTTCCTCAGTGAAAGCCTGAAAGCCTTGTCATTTGTTTCCACCCGCTCAACACACTTGCAACACATTGAACAAGGGGTAAAAGCAGTACAACAGAGGGAGAGAGCCCATTTCAGGGCCATACTTTATTTAGATGTTACAAATGTGCCAATTTCTTCCATCAGAAGTCAGAATCTTCCACGTTTAATGATGCATTCCTTCCACTCCTTAACTATTAATGACGTTAAAGAAGGATGCATCATTCCGTTTCTCCAACACAACACTGGTGTACAGGCAGCCAGTGACAGAGGTAATTGCAGTTCTTACAGGAGTGAATTTATTACTTCCCCAGTCAGGGTCCCAGGATTCTTCATTATCCCAAAGATTTACCACGTAATCTATGCTGTCACTCTGTCTTTGTGCGTGTAGCTGCTATTACTCTCATTAAATGCTTTAGGTCCTGGGTGGCAGCAGCATTACTCATCTGAGCTGCTGTGGCTACGCAGTGCTCTCTCTGGTGAATGGCTGGCTGCTGCTGAGCACTGGCCAATAGGTCCTAGGCGCCTGTCTCGCTAACCTGAAGTGAACTGGCTGCACTCAAGATTAGTCAAGACAGCTGGCTGAGGTTAGTGCAGCAAAGGATAAGATGGTCTGGAGATAGTGATCTACTGCCATCACAATGTTGTTTCAGTAGAAACCAGATGAAGCAACACTGGCAGGAATTCAGAAATGCAACAAAGGCTAAAAGGCAACACTACAGCACAAAGATTTTGCTACTGGGAAATCTAATTTGACCCTGGACAACTGGTGCCATGTAATGTCAAGTTTTTTGAGAATAAAGTATTTCACTTTAATTTATGCAGGTTCCGCTTTTCATCCTTCATAGTAAATAAAAAAATTTTGAAATAGATGAGTTATAATCATCGACTAACTGGTGAATCCTTAATTCTGTAAGTTTTATTTCAAACGACGAGGTTTTTAATAGCTCATGCTAGAGATGGAACACATAGGGGTAAAACTGTCTTGGATACCCACAGGAATAAAAATGATATTCTGCCTTGAGGTTTGATTGTATTAACTCATTTATCAGCAATTATTCAAATTATAACACAGCTATAACACACTGATGCTTTATCGATTTCCATTTACAGTTATGTTAAGACACTAATGAAGCTCACTCCAGCAGATACTCTTCTGAATCAGATGGAACAGCTACACACTCATAACACCCTGGTTAGCTGCAAAGGAGACCCGACTGAAAACTGCATTTCAGTGAGCAAAACAAAATTTGATGTATTCACTGTATGTGTGCGGGAGCTTTGTTTCCAACTTGAGTGCCTGTTATTAAGCATATTGGCAAGATAGCTTGTTTCTTACCATCATAGCAGAAGCCGTGAAAACAAGGACCGGAGCTGCACTCATCCACATTGATTTCACAGTGGGAGCCAGTGAATCCCTGGCGACAGTGACAGCGGAAACCCAAAGGGAAATGGTCCTGATCCAACTCCTCCACACACACTCCACCATTCTCGCAGGGATTACCGGCCTCACAGGGTAAGAACTCACAATTCTGACCTGGAGTAAGGCAAAGAAACACATGTAGGAGGACCATCCAGCAGACAAGAATGTGTAGATATATAGAACTGCAAACCAGGGGATATTAAAAATTAAACTCATATTGTACGCTTCCTCCAACCTGTCCCTGTGGTAGACAAACAGCCTAAGAGAATGGCAGACATGAAGTGTACGAGTAGCAGTTACTTAATTTGAATAAAATGATTTCTTACAAAATACTCCTCTCTCCTTTTGCAAATATACAGTCAATCAAATGCATCAAAATAAAACTCAAATGCTATTTTAGAATTGTTTCATCATAACTGCAGTTTTATTTCATCCATATCCAGTTCAGCAATGAAACATTAGATATCAAACAACTGATGTTATATCAGTATTTAAATATAAATTCCAAAAAAAAAAAAGGTTTCCAAATGAATAGTCTTCATTCTCAGTTTTGTTTGGAAGTCATACAGTGGAGAGTAAACAGCAGTACTGTATGGTCATTTATTGACAGATTCTGAGTGGAGCTGCTTCATAACCAGGCAAATTTCTACTTTCTCTGGGAAATAATTGGCAACACTATCATTGTCAAATTACACAATGGGTTCAAAATACTTAACTTGTGTACGAAAGCAGTGACATTAAAACTCCATGTAGCAACATTTTGCTATAAACCCTGGATAAAATGATTCTCTGTAGTGCGACAAAGTTCCCAGATCTGCTGATCTCATCAAGAATCAACAACCCACTCTATAACTGTTTGCTGCTTTCAGGGTTTTTGAGTCCCAGTAGTTTCCAGTGCCAGTTCCCTTACTTTAGTATTATTTAGTACTATCACACTGGCTACCTATGATTTGCAGACACTAAGTGCCTATTTGTTGCAAACATACAGACTTGGTAGCAAGCTTGAATATTAAATCAAAGAGAACAAATAATTCTGTTTTGCTTCAGACACACTTTGCTTCTGGAATGTGTGATATTTAACAAGATAAATGACGTGCTGATTTGGTCTAACAACAACATGGAACAAACCGAGGCTTTTGCTTTTGTAGCTTTGACACAGCAGTTTAAATATAACAAATGATTTGTGCTGATTAGGACTCAAACCCATTCTTAGTTTCAGATGGTTTTAAGCTAGTTTGCAACTTCACACATAAAAAAAAACAAATTGTTAGAGACTCTTAGATCATTTGCACTCTGGGTCACACTCTGAGAGTTTACTAGTATACAGATTTATTTACAATTCCAACTATCCTTGGTAATGAAAATCCACATCATAATGCATCCACTGCTACTGTACATCTTACAGTAGAAACATGTTTCATGGGTTTCAGCTGCCTTTATTTTGCTGTACTTCCTGAAGTCCTGTGAATTACACCCAAAGACTTCCATTTTCATTTTCATCAAAGCTCTGAGCCTTTCTCCACATGATGTCAGTGTGTTTTTGAGGTACCATAAATTACAGGTGCCTTTTTCAGGAGTCATTTCCTCCCAGCCACACTGCTGTAAAGCCTACCAGTGGCTTTGTTAAGTGCTGCCCTGACTGTGGACCTTCCATTAAGATCTCGCAGCCTACGAGCTCATTAGATCTGTCAGAGCAGTCTGTGGGTTTTGACCAAGGTCCTTCTTGACTCGTCCTTTGGTTTGTTAGGATGCCTGCATGTGGGAAGAGGCTGGCTAAAGGAATGCATTTCACATTTATTAATGATGTAACCTTTTGCGCTACTAGAATTGTGTCTGCTAACAGTTTCTGGTAGAAACTGCATTTCATGAAAGAGTCTCTATACTGGCAAACAATTAACTCCATTGATTGATTGATTTTGTAAATCCAATTCAGTAAATAGCTATACTTACAGCACCAAAATGGGGCATAAACAAGCTGTGTCAGCAACGCGACAGTGTGAAAAATGTGGCCATTTAATGTCATTATCTAAGTTTTTATATCATTCATTATTATGCAGGTGCAGTAATACCAGCAACATGTGAGGAGAGATTTAGATTTTTCTTGCTTTCTTTGTGTAAAACACGCACATAATAAAATGTATAATTATTATTAATAAATGTAGGTTCACCACTATGTGGCTGAACAATAAAAACACATTAAATCCAAATTATATACATTTTTATTTAAAACAAATTCATATCCTAATAAATACTGAAAATCAAATGTTCTTCAAATATTCATTCGATATATAAATACTGTGTAGATTTATTACAGCAGAATATGATTGACACATTATTAAATACTGTGCCCTAAAGTATATTATTATTATGGTATATATGGATCCTCTCCAGGTGCTCCGGCTTCCTCCCACGGTCCAAAGACATTCAGCTTGGGTTGACTGGTGAGTCTAAATTGCCAGTAGGAGTGAGTATGGGTGTGTGTGGACGTTTGTCTATGTGTCAGCCCTGTGATAGACTGGTGACCTGTCCAGGGTGGACCTCGCCTCTCGCCCAATGTCAGCTGGGATTGGCTCTAGGCCCACTGTGACCGTATTCAGGAATAAGCTGTATAGATAATGGATGGATGGATGTATAAACATAGTAAATTAAGTAAATAGATATGTGGCAGGATGAGAATTAAAAAATTAAAATAACACAACTTTAATGAATCAGTGATGTCGTTATAAAATGGCATTATGAAAACTAGACCCAGGATTTTACTCCAAACAATCTTGTCCTAGCTCTTCACCGTTTCCTTCCCTCTAAAATTGGAAAATAAATAAGTTAAAATCTCTTTCAGTGTTTGTAAAATCTTCTATTACCTAACCATCAGCATTTTATTTTCTATGCACTGATAATACCATGCAGTAACATTGGCTCTATTCTCTGATTAAATTATGGAAGTTGTCACTTGCAAGGCAGAGGCACCTATCAGCTTACATCTCACCAATTTCTCAAGTATTCTCTATTTAACTACAGGTAGCAAATGAAGACATACTGATTTTGTTGCGGCATGTGAAGTGAGTTTCGACAGGTGAAATAATAGTATGTGAAGTTAATTAACTTTGCTTTTTGTCCCCATTCCCTCAGTGCTCATTACCTTTAAATGGAGCCACACATTGGCAGAAGTAATTACCAGGCTGGTCAATGCAAGGGGCTCCATTCTTGCAAGGAGATGAAGCACACTCATCAATGTCAAGTTCACACTTAGTACCTTTGACAGAAGAGAACACAGATTGATAAATGGTATTTTGAAGAGTCACTAAAATAAAGGTTTGGTTGTTAAAAAAAAAAACAAAAAACAAACAGTCAATATCTAAATCACAAAACGCCTCACTAGGTGTGCTGGAAGTTAAATCAAAAGAGAAGCTGACCCTTTCTCTGTTATAGAGGTCAGCTTGCACTCTTGTCCATACCATTGACTTGTTAGCATCTCTTTAGAACAACCACAGTGTTTTGTCTGAGTATAAACAGGAGCTGAATGCATTCGATAAATAACACAAACCTGAAATCATTGAGTTAGTGTTTTTCTGCATATGACTTGTTTTGGAAGATGCAGATCTTAATATGAAGATGATGGTGCACTAGAGTGCTGAATAGAGCTGTAATACCTGAGAGGATTCCCTGTGGATTCACAGCAGGAACTCCATTTCAGATATCATTTCTAAACATGCAAAAAAAAAAAGTTTTCTTCAACATATTCAAATTTTCCAAAAAAGGAGAGAAATCAGCTCCTTTGTAATCATAAGGTTCAGTTTTATTGGTCGCAGGGCACCATGAATCCTGCTCTGTGGGAATTATTAGCAGTTATTCTGAAAGCACTCAGAAGCCATTACTGTGTTTTACAAGTGGAAACACATTATCTTTGTTTAAATCTAGAGTCGTGATTCATCTTTGTATTTTTAGCAGTTGGCATCACAGCACCAAATGTAGTGAAATAATTATGTGTGCAAGTCTCTACCATATATTTATTATGAGGAGCTGCTCATAGCTGCTGATGTCACATCAAAACGGACTTGTTGTGACGGTAATACATACTTTATGAACAAAGGTCTCTTCTCGTCCCTGTTCTCTCTGTCACTCAGGTTCTTTGTGCTGGACCATCGACCGTCCTGTGACCTGTTCAGATGTCTACATCTAAATCCTCATCCTTCAGGAGTCCTGGCCTCTTATTTATTTCTCTCCCTTTCATTTCATTCATTCCCATAGTCTTTATCTAAAGTAAGTTTGTTTCCCTCTGCTTTATGTGTGAAAGATGTGTTTGGGTTTTGCATAGTCTGTCTCTCTAAAAGGTCACTGGAGTGAGGTCATGTGGCTTGAATCTATTGGAGGCACCTGGAAGTTGGCTCATCCTACAGGATCATGTACCTAATAAATGTTTATATTGTATATGTTATCTAATTTTTGTCATTCTGATTGTACTTATTGTAAATCCTGGTTTATTCTGTACACACTACATCTATTACAGGTCTGTCATGGAAGAGAGATCCCTCCTGTGTTGCTCCTCCTGAGGTTTTTTCCATTTTTTTTTCCAGTTCAAGTTTTTTTGGAGGAAGCTTTTCCTTATCGAATTCAAGGATCTAAGAACAGAGGGTGCTATATACCCACTGTAAAGCACCTTGAGGTAAATTTGTGATATTGGGCTACACAAATAAAAATGTACTTGAAACCTTGCTTTGTTTAATGTAGTCCAGTACAAGAGCAATGCAATAATCTTATACTGTGAAATTTTGTATTTGTTACACCTCTGAGAAGTGTTGTTTTTATTACCATGCCTGTGGTGTTTTTGTTTTGGAATAAAACACAGAAATACCCCAGGTAAGCATATGCACATATGCCAATATGTGTAGGATGCCAGCCACGTGTGTGCATATAAATCGTAAGCTACATGATGTATATACACTGTACATTCAATTCAGGTGAAAGCATAAGGAATATCCCTCACTAACCTGCAAAGCCAGGCACACAGACACATTCATAGCCGTGAACAAGGTCAACACACGTGGCATTGTGCAGGCAGGGAGAAGAGACGCACTCATCTATGTTTACTTCACAGTGGTCCCCTGTAAAGACACAATACTGAAAAGCATCAGTGGTCACAAATGTGCAAAAACGTGCCATAGTGCAGCTTTGAAACATTTATTATTCAAGCTCAGTTTCCCACTTTCCCCCAACTTTGTAAAATATTTTTCATTTGACTTAAAGCCTCTTTGTGCAGAATTTAAAATATGACTGGTTATACCTTAAATCTCTTGGTTTTAGTATTTTGATGTCACAAAAACTGTCACCCACATATTTTAAATGTACATTTTGCAACAACAATACAACAAAATTTTACTGTTGTGCTTTACAATTATATATGATACTTTGTTTTTAACATTAAATGTCAAAGTTTTTATAGCTAACTGTACTGTTCCTCTACAAATTGTTCATCTGATAAAGAACAGCTTACTTTGTGTTTGCACCCTCACTTGTTTTCTCTGAAAATATTAAAGAGCTACACACAAACTAAGCTGCAAGATAATATGTCAATATTATAATATGTCACACACAGACTCTATAAGCTTTGGAGGAGGCTGTTATGTGGCATTCCAACATAAAAGTTGGGTGACTTCCACTACAACATGTACTGTATCATTTGCCCTAATAACAAGACTTGAGAATGCAATTTGGCTAGTCACTTTGGTCAGTCAGTTCATTTTGGTCTGTTTTATAGAATTAGTTTTCCCTCAAATCTCCATCAAATTTACAGGAGAAATCTGCATTCCTTCTACAAAGCTCCAAGCTCACGCACACACACAAAATGTTAACATTACGTTGCTGGACTTCCATGAAAGCTTATGTAGACTATCCTCAGATGTTGGATCACTTACACCGACTTTGTGATCCCCTCTACCTTTACTCTAGTGCCAAGATAAACTCACATTTAAAAATCGGTGCATTATCCTAACTGTATTATCTAACAATCACAGAGGAGGATCACACACACTCATTATTTACAAAAGACAAATCATTTTGACATCCGTTCCTTCAGCAGTCTTGCATCTAGTGTAGATGCCTTTTAAAGAGTAAACACAGATAATTCCCATCATGGTAACTAGAATTGCACCTGACAAGACAATCATACATCATAATCAATGAGCATCCAGCAGTGCAATAAAAAATAAAACCAGATCAGATCAGGGCCCACCACCCATTTTCTACACATTAAATATAAAAAGGCATTCCAATAAATACTAGGTCCAAAATTAAACAACTAAAAAAGTGTCTCTTCATGTTACCATTAGAATCTAAAGGGGAGAGAATTTGTGTAATGTCCATAACCCTGTAGACATCATTGTTTTGGATCTAGATATCCATCCATCCATCCATTTTCCTCCGCTTATCCGGGACCAGGTTGCGGGGGCAGCAGTCTAAGCAAAGATACCCAGACTTCCCTCTCTCCAGACACTTCCTCCAGCTCTTCCGGGCAAATGCCGAGGCGTTCCCGTGGCCGGCTGAGAGACATAATCCCTCCAGCGTGTCCTGGGTCTTCCCCGGGGCCTCCTCCCATTGGGACATGCCCGGAACACCTCCCTAGGAAGGTGCCCAGGAGGCATCCGAAACAGATGCCCGAGCCACCTCAGCTGGCTCCTCTCGATGTGGAGGAGCAGCAGTTCTACTCTAAGCTCCTCCCGGGTGACAAAGCTCCTCACCCTATCTCTAAGTGTACGCCCGGCCGCCCTGCGGAGAAAGCTCATTTCGGCCGCATGTATCCGGGATCTTGCCCTTTCGGTCATGACCCAAAGTTCATGACCATAGGTGAGAGTCGGCACGTAGATTGACCAGTAAATCTTCTTCACCACAACGGACCGGTACATTGACCGCATTACTGCAGAAGACGCCCCGATCCACCTGTCAACCTCACGTTCCA
>NW_018127940.1:670132-680197 GCF_001952655.1 Monopterus albus
GCCCCTGTGGCACTGCCGCTCCCCATCAGCTGACCCAGGAGTCCCACGAGCCAACAAGGCTCGAAAGGACTCCTTCTTCAGCTTGACAGCATCCCTTCCTTCCGGTGTCCACCACCGGGTTCGGGGATTGCCACCACAACAGGCACCGGAGACCTTACAGCCACAGCTCTAGATATGATCCATAAAACTATAGGTTATCTGTAGTTTATGTAGAATTAGCTTGTATAAAAATAAAGTGAGTAAAACTAGTCACAACCAGCCACTGCTTAACCTGAGCAAATACAGATGCTGTGTGTCAAGCCACGTATCGGCTCTTTGATCAGAGATGCTTTATGTTCAGGGTAGGTTAGGTCTGGAAAATGCTGCTGCTTATTGTGGGGCTGTGAAGATTAGTCCTGACAAATCCCTCTTTGGGGCCTAATAATTGGTAAACATCATTTAACTTGTAGCTTCCATATGAATGCTCTCCCATTCTTTGGCACATTTAATTGTATATGGAATAGTATTGGATTACTGTATAGTGTTGTGTATGTAAATGGTGTGTGTGTGTGTGTGTATATATATATAATGCTTATTATATATTACAGTGCTATGAATGTGTGTTGTATGTACTGTAAACTGTACTGAGACAACTGTTGTTGTCTGACTCAAATACATTAAATTGCACTGAATTACTGTAGAATTTGCAAGAAACTCTGTGTGTCATACTGTATGCGATGTTACTTCAAGTGCAGGAGTGGATTGGCATGGAAATGACTGAAATGGAAGCAACCTACACTTAATGCAGCCAAGCAGATGGTGAGTGAGACATGACAGGCAAGTATGCACCGGCCATATAGTACACTAGCTTGGTTGAACATGTACTGCATTTCATGGAGATGTACTGTATTTATAACAAGGTCTAAACTCCTGCAGGCACACACATTGTGATATACTATATGTTAATACTCAGAATATAATTAAACACATAAAAGTGCTTCTATCCATTATATTATATTATATCCTGATGTCATTATGTTTGATTTACAGTATATCTCTAAGGAAAGTTTTATTGTCACAGCAAACTAAGCAACTGATTTGCCTGAATTTGAAGTTGTTTTATGAGATACTACAGGAAAACTGTTATGTGCTATGTACAGTAATACCAATATTTTCTCTACATTTTGAGGAATTCATTTTCACATTTTCTTGAGTTATTTGCATGCTCAGTGTGCTTAATTATCATGCAAAGCAAATTCTGATTTCAAGCCTGCCACTTGAAGCACATTGATACAAACAGCACTGAAGTCACCTCAGAACACGCACTCATCATATAGAAGTTTGAGCAGTGTACAAACAAACACAGCCATGGTAAGAAACAAATAAAACACCTGTGATTCCAAGAGGACACTGGCAGTTGAATGAGTTGAGCTCATCGATGCAGGAGCCTCCATTTCGACAAGGCTGGCTGAGACATTCATTCACTTCAATCTCACAGTTATTTCCTGAAAATATCAAAGGCGCACAATGCATTGACGCGTTGCCTCTGTGAATAAAATGTCACTTTAACTAACAAAGAAAAAAAATTCCAGATAGCTTTCACATACCAATAAAGCCCGGTGCACAGAAGCAATTGTAGCCATTTAGAGCATCTTTACAAATACTGAGGACTCCGCACGGCTGTTCGTCACAATCATCAATGTTGATCTCACAAAACTGGCCTGTTAAACCTGCAGAGAGAGGACAAAAGGATTTCTAAATTTCAAATAGCACTGCCTAGTAAATCAATGCTCATACAGTTATTGCTTAATACTTAATATTAGAGAGAGAATATCAAATCTACATATTTGAAAAGTTTATCTTTCCTTTTCATTCGAATGCACAAATAAATTAAATTCCCCAAAATGTTTACATTGCTTGAAAAGCTGAGAAACATACAGAAACCATGTACAGTATGTATTCAGGGTAAACACTTTTGAACTTTTTTTAATAATAATTTTGCTTAGAAGACCAACGTCCATCTTTAAGCATCAAAACAGAATTGTATGACAAAGCTGCAAGTGACATTTCTTTTAATTGCAACAAGTCATGATGATGCAATTCCAGACTGATTCATGGTTACATAAGTTTAAGGCTTTAATAACTGGCTCTGTCTTCTGCTCTTCTCAACATTGCTTTGCTTTCTCCTGTAGTTTCACATTTTATATTGACCATGACAGCCAACAAGCACTTAAACTCTTACATGCTACCCTGTTCACTTCTTGTAAGGTGACAAAGAGTTTGGTAGGTAATTATAAAATTTACAGTATTGGTACAAAATGGATAAGGATAATCACCTTTATTGGCCAAGTGTGTTACACACAAGGAATTTGTTTCCGGTACAGAACCAATGGCAGCCATCTGCGGCACCAACTCAATGGCTCTAACCATTGGGGGCAACGGGGGGGTTCAGTGTCTTGCCCAAGGACACTCTGACTGCAGGCACTGAGATTCGAACCTTCAACCTTCTGGTCGGGAGACGACTGCTCTACCCACTGCACCACTGTCGCCGCCCGTAAATTTTCAGTATTGGTACAAAATGGTAGTTAACTGCAATGTTGCATTTATACTATGAAATAATAGCAATTTAGCAATTCAGTAATTGCATATTGTAGTTATAAACAAAAATAATAGAGGTATATTAAAGACGATAAAATGTTTATAGGTGCAGTAAGTAGCAAGTATTTACTGTCTAATGTGAAGGTAGCTATTAAAAAATTAATTAATACACCTTTTACAATGAAATGTAATTATATCGACTACTTATAACTTCCCTCTTTTAAAGGAAATATTAGGAATTCCCTGCCATATGCGATGAGACTGACATGATATCTAATGACAGTATATTCCTTTGGTTACTTTGATAAAATGTCAACAAAAGACTCATGGATCCCAAGTGGGCAAAGCATTATCACTGCCTTGATGTGTGCTCTCAACCCGATGAACTGAGTTCTGACTTACACACTTCATGTGTAAGTTGTTGTTGTTGCTTAAGGCCAAAAAGATCAGACTCCCACAGAGAAGGAACTGAACAAGTGAAAGCATCAAACCGGGAAAGTATCTGCTATGTACATGATTCATTTGAGGAATTGCCTCTGTTCGAAACAATCCCCTGCTGGCTGGTGAACCTACCTGGTAGGCAATCGCACTTGAACCCCCTTGATAAATCCACACACACTGAACCATGCTGACACAAGCCGTCAACACAGTGGTTTATAGGTGTCTTGCAGTGTGGCCCAGCGTACCCATGATGGCACACACATCTGTAAGTATTTGCCAGCACTTCACAGAGGTGAGTCCCCTCTGGGTCACAAGGATTTGACACACATTGGTCCACAGATGAAGAGCAGTCATTGCCGTGGTATCCTGTAAGAGGTGGGATCAAAGAAGAGATTGATGTCCTGTGCAGTTTACAGTATGCTCCAACCTTCCCACGTCTGGCAGACATCACGGACTGTGATTACACATAATGCTGTCATTGCCAGTGTTTTCATGCTCCCTGCTGATTTACATATTTTAACCAGCCAGAGCATAAAGCACTAAAACCAGGGAGGAATTTCAGCACAAGTACACAAGCTACACAAAAGAAACTCTGGCTTTTTCCAACAACTGTAATTAGTTTATGGATTAGTACATGTGCTTTCTAATGGTATTTACGCAGAGTTAAAAGCTGTTTTGGTGATACCACAGTAATCAGCAACACCGGTACATTTCCATGCGCATTAATGGTTGAAGAGGGATTGATAGCAGGAAGCACCCATTACACACTGTGGCTATTTTGATTATGTAGCTGTTATTTTTTTCTGAACAAACTATCATGTCTACAATTCTAGATGAACGAGGCAGTTATTAAAGAGCAAACACCACTCTTAATTCATATATCAAAATAAAAATGTCACCTTAACAAATTTGTTACCATAACTGTATAAACATGTGTAATACCTGGGGGGCAAATACACTGCAAATCCCCAGCTAAGTTTTGGGAGCAGGTTCCTCCATTTTTGCAGAAATCCACACGTGATACACATGCAAAGACAGATTTAGAGCAATTCTTACCTGAAAGGTAAATAAAGACTGTTAACAGAGAGCTGTAAAGAGTAACACAAATTACGAAGATGATAGCCTAACCAACATACGGGCACATCTCAATCACCTGTAATATAAATGCAGGGAGAGTAACAACCATTAATGTGATGAAATAGCATGATGTGAGGCACAATATGTGTGTGTTCAGTAGTGGAGCCAACAGGAGCGCTGCTATTGTATAACAGCTGTATCTTTGTAATTTCCCTGTCTGTCACAGTCCCTTTCCACAGCCAAAGGCACTCACAGATTTGGTCTAATTTTTTGTTCACTTAGGGTGTCACAGTAATGATCCCATTCATAAACACATCGATATAAAAGTGGAGAAAAATGGAGATGTTATTACTAATGCACAGCTTAGCATTTTGAATTATATAAGTTCCCTGTGCTAGTTTAACAATATATAATTAAATACATTATACTACCGCTACTACTGTTTCTACAGTAGGAGAAAGAAAAGATCTTAATACTCAATCAGCTGCCGTCATCCTGAAACAGATGAATGAGGTCTTATACTAGACAAGAGCACTGATGTTATCACTGCTGAAGAGCCATCAATCTACACTATATTCATAAAAGCCTAAACTTAAAAAAAAAAAAAAAAGATGACATAGATAACTTACCAGCAAAGCCCGAAGGACAGATGCACTCATAGTCTGTAATCAGGTCAATACATGTGGAATTATTGGTGCAATATCCATGGACACATTCATCATAGTTGATTTCACAGTTCAACCCTCCAAACCCTGGTATGAAACGAAAAGAAAAAAATAAATCAAAAGAAAAACATACATCAGAGATGGTGTGTGAATGTCAGTAAACATCAGATTTGAAAATACACTAATTAGTATCAAATTACACCCCAAAGCTATTTACTGTGTTAGTGAAATTTTATACAGCAGTTTATCACTGCCAGCTCATCACAAGTAAACAAGAACATACAGTGAAGAGTAGCCCGTGCCAGTCTTCATTTGAGAAAATAAACTGTATTTTATCATACTGTGTCTACCCGATTAACATTTCTTAAGGTGATTCATTCAAAATTATAATAGCACATTTAATATTTTAAATGTAAAAGGTTAAAGTCATAAAACAAAAGTGAGTGCTGCCAATTTCTGACATTTTAGTCTCCTATAAATATATTCCACCACATGGTCATGCTACAAAATGACTATCATTACCACTGTCACACACTGCAGCTACAGGAGGGCCATGACTAATGCTTGGCTATCAGCACCATCGGTGCAGGTCAAATTCTCATCATTTCTCAAACTGACCATGGAACCAATTTCCACCTCTGGCCATGTCATAAAATTTCACAATTATCCTGCCTTCATTAAAAATGCATAGCAGGCTTCACCCTCAATTGAGGTTTAATCAGATGTCTCACAGGTAAGATATCAACTAGACCAAGAAATTATTAGGAAAAACACATGAGACTTAGCCCTTCTTACTCTAAATGATGCAAATGACAATTTCTGACGGAACGAGTTCATGTGATGTGTGGGGAAATGTAACGCAAATATTTGTTAGTCTTATGGGTATTTCATTACAAGCCGGAAAACATTTGTAAACGTGTCACTGAAAATCATAATGAATAAGGGTCAGCAATCAACATGTGCTCAAACAACTTTTGTTGTCAGATTTGTCCTTTAGTTCAAATGGTGCTAATCAGCAGAAAATAACTTGTTCAGCTGGGTTTGGACAAAGTATTTGTTAATATTGAAGAAGTAGTCTGGGAAATTATGTGTTTTAAATCCAGTTTGTACATCTATGAGTTTTTGAGCGGATATTGTTGAAGAAATTGGTTTTTGAGGAAGATGAAGTTTTTGTCATAATAGTTGAAATTACTAAAAACAGTCACTTATTACAGAGATCTGGCAGGGAATTCTTTTTGGATTTCAGAAAGTTCATTATAAAACTATGGTTGGGCTGGTTGGATAGACTGGGCAGAGGGAAGAAATTAGGAAACGAGCCACTCAAGCCATTAGTAGTAGTAGTAGTAGTAGTAGTAGTAGTAGAATGGAGGCTGGAGACACCAAAATAAAGTAAATTACCCTCTGTTTTTATAGTAAATATTGATCCCATAAGAAAAATAGAACTTGCTACCAGCATTCAATTACCTGCAATGGGAGAGGTGGTTAGGTTTATACATATTTTCAAACGTAGCTGGGATTTATAGGCTGCATCTAATTACGGAAGCTACTTTGAAAGCACAGCTTTGCTAGCTACCAAATACTTCACACTGGAAGAAGCTGAACTACAACAAAGCTACTCTAGGGACAAATCTAGTTCAGTCAACTAAAGTAGTTCAATCAACATTTGTAATTTTTTTTAAAAAAGATTAAAATCTATAACAAAATATAAAACAAAAATGTCACATGCTAGTATAAAATGCAACTCAGACCCAAGCCTGTGCTAAATAAAACAATCCTATCTGCAAATATGGATGTAACTGAACCACCAGCAAGAAACTACTACTAGTGGCTACATTCATAGGTCACTTGGACACTTTCTTAGATTGGGTTTTCCCTTGTATGGCTGTTGAACATCAGCTTGTTTCTCTGATCTTTAGCTGTAGTAGAAATAATTCAAGCATTTTTTTCATCTGCATTTGATTATTTATTCACAGGAAAAAGACAATGGAACAACAGAATGGCAAAACAATTAATGTAAACGTGTTTCTGAATGCCCCTTTTTTATTTAAGACCCTGTTATAACTCCAGAGTTGAAACTGCTTTGTTGCAGTTAAAACTAATAAGGACTTGGAATAAGTACATAATCGTATCATCTCAACTATTGGGTGCTCTAATTACATTGCAACTTACCCTCTGAGCAGAAACACTGATACAGGTCGATGCCATCCACACAAATACCACTGTTCTGGCATGGCTCTGACTCACACTCATTGAGATTTACTTCGCAAGCTGACCCTCCAAACCCTGCAGCACATGTTAAAAAAGAAAAAATTGTTACTGGATTCCTTTTGCCTGGTTTCATTTCTTGGCCAATTCAGACCAGCATTACTTTGTTTTCACAAACAAAAGCTGGTTTTCAAAGCTTGTACTGATTCAAAGAGCTTGTTGGGCACATTCAGACTCAGCTCACTGGATCATTTAATCATGTTTAATAAGAGTAAGTCATTGCCCTTCTGATGTATTACATTAAACAAGACAAATTCAATGATTTTTAAGACCAAAGTCAATCTATACACAAAAGGGAACAATGTGAACCAAATAACATGCATCACTGCACAAGTGTAAATGCCCTCTCCCATTAAAGAGACGAACAGCCAGTGTTTAAGGTTGTACTGTATGTGGGTTAACCTCACACTTTACCATAGAGGATTGTTGTGGGTTCACACAATCAGCCAAGGACTAAACAGAGCACGAGGTTCCTGAGATGCTCTTCACAATTAAGTATGTGGAAAAACTAATATAAAAAGAACAGTCACGGAAGCTGTTCTACCGCAGAACAGGCAATTTCATCTAAAATAAAACTGTAGCCTTATACAAAACAAAGCAAAATCAACTGCTGCATTGTGAAAAACCTGATGGATGACAAAGATTGCCTCTTGCCAAGAAGGGCTTTTGATGAAACTGTTTTTTGCGCTGAAATAAATGTATGGCAAAAGTAAGTCTTGCACTACAAAGTTGTTCCTCTGAAATAAATGGTAATATAAAACTTGATACTCTCAAATTATTTATTGTAAAAACAATTATTGCTTTGCAAAAGCTCCTCTTCAGGAGAAATGAATAACCCAATAATCTAGGTAAAACTTTCCAAACAAGCCAGTACTGCATTTCTGCATTTCCCTTTTTCCCCCCTCAAAACAACTGGTACATTTAAATCATGCAAAAATGCACCATTGTGAGTTGTAGGTTAGAGTGAGGGAGGGTATGCATCACATGTTGTCCAACACATTACGCTGGTAGGCATAAGATAATATGTGTACCAAGACTGTCGACCTGCAACATCAAGCAAGACAGCATCTCACGGTTTGCCCTTCAGAAGTGATCTTGAGAGAGCGGCTCTCTGCTGGTTGATTTCATTTACATAAGAAATCGCTCACAATCCTTCACTTTGACATCTGTCTAGCATGAGTGCTACAGGAGTAATGAAGTCACAGTTATTGATTGGGTTACATGAACTCCTATATAATAGCCATTCATTTGAAAAAAGACAGAAGAGCTGGTGTTGAGCTTGCTGTCAACATACATGACTGGTTTGACAGGCAAAACGTTTATTTAAAGCACGGTATCCAGAAATACCTGTGTATGTGCACACAGTAAAATAGTGTCACTTATGGGACACATAGTCTTGACGTGCAAAATTCCGAAGCCTTGTTACCCAAGCAAGCCTCAGATTGCATAACGGGTCAACACTCCTCCACTTAATCTTGTGATATCCCTGTCACTGCTGGCAGCTACTGCTGTGATCACGCTGTCATGTTCATGGAAAGGAATCGGAGCGATTTGATTGACACACTTAAAATTTAGGTTTTGCAGGAATCGTCTATTTAATATGCATAATTCAGCACAATGATTCCGAGACAGCGAACAATAGCTAAGGTCAGGATGTACTGTACTGCTCCTTATAATCTAGTTAACGTTGTGTAGAGCAGAAAGCATGAGAAAATACATGAGTTCTCAGTCTCACCATGTGCTCATTTTCCTCCAGTTAATATATCTGCATGACTAATTTAACACCCGTTAAAGGTCTTGTTCACCTCTTTCACATGTGCAAGAAACATTCTGTCCATCCTTGGTCTCAGCGCATATTAATGCATGTTCACTGCACATTCTAAATGAGCATAGGTCGATATCCACAGAGCAGTTTTTCCCCTTGAACCTTATAATGAAAACTGAGTTAACAATGGAAACAGGAAATGTATCCAAACAAACACGGACTGAATTCAAACCAACATTAACATGTTATGCATCATACATTTATGCGGCTGTATGCAACAGATTAACGGGGCTATTGATTCTACTCCTTGAAATCTACCTGCTATGCAGTATGCTAATTTAATAAACCACCAACACCTTCCTAAACTGCATCATACTCATCTGCCACCAGCACATGGTCGTCTGCATGTCACTGATAGATACCATATCAATATCTATTGATGTAAATTTAGCACAGACAGATGATGCAGTTGGTACTCATTACCAGTGCTAGAAAGTAACCCAGTACATTTTCTTAAACACTAAGCACTTAAATGGTAAAAGGACTGTATTTTATATAGCGCTTTCTGTGTTGCACTGGCCAAAACGCTTTACAGGAGATCATACACCATTCACCCATTCACACACCGATGACGACAGGCTGCCATGCACCGGCGCTAGTCAAGCCACCGGGAGCAATTCGAGGTTCAGTGTCTTGCTCAGGGACACTTAGGCATGCGGGGAAACCGGGAGTCAAACCACCAACTTGCTGGTTAGGAGACGACTGCCCTACCTCGTGAGCCACAGCCACCCCTCCTTTAAGTGTCAGTATGGGTCAGAGGTCATCCTCCTCCACACGACGTCATGGAAATTTACCTTGAACAGGATTACAGGATTACTTAAGTAAACTTTTGAAGCATCGGTAGTTTATGGTACTGGAGTATTTGTATTTATTGATGCTATATATCGTATGTTTTACTCTATTACATTCAAACTGCTGCAGTTACTAAATATTACAGATTATAATCAACAAATAAATGATGCCATGTTGTATTATTATAGATTAAGCACTATTTTATTCCTACGGAAATTGTATAAATTCCTCATAAAGTCATTAAAATAAACTCCATCACCAGCTGCTGCTATGGTCATGAACTTTGGGTCATGACCGAAAGGGCAAGATCCTGGATACAGGCGGCCGAAATGAGCTTTCTCCGCAGGGCGGCCGGGCGCACCCTTAGAGATAGGGTGAGGAGCTCGGTCACCCGGGAGGAGCTCAGAGTAGAACCGCTGCTCC
>NW_018127940.1:680357-699968 GCF_001952655.1 Monopterus albus
ATTCCCCCGGAGGAGCTGGAGGAAGTGTCTGGAGAGAGGGAGGTCTGGGCATCTTTGCTTAGACTGCTGCCCCCGCAACCCAGCCCCGGATAAGCGGAAGAAAATGGATGGATGGATGGACCAGCTGCTGCAACATTACAGTGCTGAACATGTTAATGCTTCTATAGTTATAATCAATAATATGATATATAGTTGTGAAAATGAGTTACTCTTCATAATGAATACTTTTAGTTTTGGTACTTTGATGATAATATTTTCTAGTCATACTTAAGTGACAATGTGAATGTAGGACATTGACTTGTAACGGAGTATTACCGTACTATGGTACTGCTATAGTTAACAAATCTGAGTACTACTTCTACCACTGCTAATTACATGTATTTGTACATATAAAGATGAGTTAAAGGAAGAGTCATAAAATGTGTTTTTCCCCCAGTGACATCATATGTGTCATATTGGTCAAAACAATTACAACCAGTATTTTACATTTGCATTTGTAACTGCTGTATTCATAGAACCTGGGAGACTGACTTCATGAAGACATGGGAGATTTTGAGTTTTATGTAGAAAATGTTTTTACGTAGAAAAGTTTAGGTCTAAATCTGGAGCTTTTAAACAGGAAGAACGTGCCCATGTTGACTCACATTCATCTGGGTGCACTCAGTGTTTGCAAAGTAGGTCTCACTCACTGGCAAAGGAGTGAAATATTTCAAACATTACTTCATAATGCAAATCCCTTTTCTCAAGCTGTGGATATACACACAACACCATTTATACTGTATATGATTATGCAGTGCCTTTAGCTGTAAGCACTCTCCAATGTCTTTACATTGTAACCTGTATCCAGAGCAGTGTACTCAACATCTATCTGGATGTTTGATGACCTTCCAACTTCCCTTCTCCCATTACAATATGTATTGCCTTGACTGGTTAATGTACAGCTATTGCCTCCAACAGAGTGTTTCAGAAGTGTTTAATAACCAATTGTGCATGCAATTCACTCAAAGGTTAATGTTGCATGAAGGAATGTCACATTTACAGTGTCACCATCTCCAAATGGGTCTCCCTGTTCTACAGTATCTGACGGCTACTAGTGGCTCAGCCCAACTCCGCTGCAGAAACAAAGACAGAGTGAAACTCGGTCCTTTTCATTGTATCTTAAAATCTACAGTAACAAGACATACATACTATGCAATGTGTTCAACAAAACAATTCCTCATGTGTACTCCCGTTCTGTGATTAGTGACAACGGCCATGGGTTATAAAGATCCCTTGGCTCTGAGAACTACTGTTCATCAGCATTTTTAATCATCTCTCATCAACAACGGTCTAGTTGCTTCACTGAGCTGAAAAAGTGAAAATGATGTTCTTGGATAGAAATTGCCAAATTCATTACTACTTCTAAGTCAGTTTAATAAATCAGTTGAGACATACGTTTATGTACAATTATGAAACTTGGATTCCACTAGTGTTCATCTCAACAGAAGAGGTTATCAGTCTTATTTGTTGGTCTGTGAGTTAATTATCAGGGTAAATACTGCAAGACTGAATTCCGTGAAACTTGATGGAAAGTCAGGTGATGTCCCACTGTTCAGTTTTCATGGATCGGCCCACATATTTGTCTTTGAACCCAACAAGCATACTGTCCAAAGCCGGCATTAAATGAAGCAGACATTTGAGCCCTACAGCCATCTAGCCTAAAGTTTGACCTGTGTGTCCAAACTTGACCGGGACCCAAACATAATTTCTAGATTTCTGGCCAAACCTGCCTTGGACCCTTGGGTACCAACATGCACCATTGACCTCGGTTCTGGTATCCACACTCTGTTTCTGATTACACTCCAGTAATGCTGAACAAAAGGCAAAACAACATTTATATTTCCCTGAATTACTTGGTAATCAGTTTTTGTCCATTTGCACTCTTGGCAGATCTTTCAACAATTTAAATTCCATTAGTTATTACATTTATCAGTCACAGAAAACAGTCAAGGGGCTGTGTTCTAAACCTCTTGTACCTGTAGGCTTGAATAACATGTCACACTAGCAGCTGTAATCAAAATTTACATCTTCATTGTGAGTCATGCTTCAGTGTTTGTTCACTGTATGTAGAACAGCAGGACCATTAAAATTTAAACAGTGCTAAACTTTGTGGTCACTGGTCATGCCGACTCTGTTACAGGATATAAGAACTCTCCAAAGACCAAGACTGGCTGCAATCAGCCAGTTAGCATCAACTGCCCGTCACTCTGTGTTTTGATGCTTATCCAGATGCAGATTCAATATTTTTACATTCTGTCACTAAAACAACAGATTTAGGGGATTGCACCACCTTGACTGCAGAGCATTCTAGTCTATTTCTAGTATTGTTCCAATCACAATAAGAATTTTAAAATAAGGAGAAATAAAACAACAGACACATTGTACCGTTGCTGCAGGAAACGGTAACAGGAACGGGCCTGAATGCCGAACTGGAAAATAGTCATTCCTGATTCTTTGTGTGTGTGTGTGTGTGTGTGTGTGTGTGTGTGTTTTCCCTAGTGAGAAGCAAGCAAGCCTGACAGCACCATATATCTAACTGAATTTCAGATAAGATAAAGTGATCAAAAGCATCTGTCTATAAATCTGTCAATGAAATCAAACCGGTAATGGAAGCTTTACTGACACATCGGTGTTCTGTTTTTGCCAAAATCAAATCTGAGCCAAAGACAGAAAAATAGTAAGAGCAGATTATTTACAATGATGCATTTGCTGTGTCCATAATGTCATAAAAACCCACCGTGTAACAGGAGCCGTACATGTTTCAAGGCAATAAATGTTTTAATGACTTCAACCACATTGGTGATGATTTACTATTGTGCTCTGTCCTCTGTCTGTCTGTCCTTCTGCAGGTATCCCTGGCTCCAGAGTTGTATGTTTCTGCAGAGGAGTCACCAACAACGCTCAGTGTTTGTTTTGTTTGTTGTTGTTTCTTGATGCTTTTCTTTTCTCTTTCTCTCTTTGCTGCGAACCAACCCCAAATAGTCGAGGCAGACAGCCGCCCACAGAGAGCCCGGTTCTGTCTGAGGTTTCAACCGTTAAAGGGGGTTTTTCCTCCCCACTGTCACCAAGGTTTTTCCTCTAGAATACTGTACTCTATATTTGTGTACATGCCTTGAGATGTTTTTTTGTTGTTGTTGTTGTTGTGATTTGGTGCTATACAAATAAATTGAATTGCACTGAATTGAATAATTATGCAACAAAACACAGGCATATTTGCCAGAGGGAAAGACAGAACTAAAACATGAAATACAATGACAAAACAGTGGTGATAACATCAAATTAAAACAACTCGAGGACAAAGGTAAGTTGGGCAAGTTTTCAAAATGTGAAATATCAAGCATAGCTGGTGCAATTCTCCTACCTTTGTGGAACATTAACAAAATTATTTGTCCAAACTAACCCACCGCACAGTGCCAGAGTGTATTTTGTGTCCTGTCAGCACCTATGCTTTGTGGATTTTATTTGTTAACTATTTGTCTGTAAATCCTGGATTGTGGATATTTATTAATAACTGTGACACTGGACTTGTAACTACTTGGCTGCAGCATTCTGCAGTCAAGTAGTGATTAAGTATTTTACTACCAGAGGGCATAGTAAAATCAGCTGCACACCAAGGAATGCAACGCCTCCCTTGATTACGAATTGTTTATGGACCTTCTCTGGAACATGTGTTACAAAATGTCAAACATATATCAGTTTGTAAAACAGGCTGTCACTTGATTAAAGAACAATGCTGAAAACTAAATCCAAATGAGATTTATTACTTCTACTTGCTTTGTGTAGAGCTTTTTTTAGCCTGCATTCAGGCTTTCAAACTGTAACTGATAACACTGCTCTTTGTTATCTTTGGAAACACATTTTATACAAAAAGTAAAAAATGATCAACATAAAAAAGTTGGTATATAAGTGCATGAAAAATAAACTTTTTCCGCATATTCCCAAGGTCCAGTATACAAAAATTAATAGCATGATATTTTTGTAAACATGCTCAATAATACACAAGTAGACGGCACTTACCAAAAGGACAATGACAAATGTAGTCATTTATCAGATCCATACACGAGCCTCCGTTTAGACATGGCTGCGACCAACAGTCATTTACATTCTCAGAGCAGGTCTGTCCTGCAGAAAAGAGAAGAAAAACAAATGAACTCTACTTTCTGTTACAAAGAATACAGTTAGAAAAAAATGTTTCTAACACATTAGGCTGTCATTGAGGACATTTTATAATTATTTGTAAGAAGCTTAAATACGTGAATAATAATTCGAAACAACATATGCAGTACAAATTTCTAATCAATTTCTCAACAATGAGCAGCAGCTGGTTTATTGAAAACATTTTTTTTTTTTCCATGAGGTACTGCAGGTGATTTCAGATTATGCCGGCTCAAAATGTGATTGGATGATTATATTGCACCTTGTATATATGTCTAAGTTTTAGCATGCTCTGGGCAAGAGTTAGACATGAACTGATTTCAAATTTTAGTGACAAATTTAAAGCTTGGCTAGGTCAGGCCTCTAGCAGTATTTCAGACATCTTAGTTCTCTATGAGCAACAGAGCTCACTGAGAACTAACAGCCTGACATCTTCAGGCACTGCTCTTCAGTCTGCATTGGTGTCTATGACCAAGGTAATTGTATTTTTTCCATCATGACCCCCTCACTGGCAATCACTTTGTTAATCATGTTCTGTGATAGATACTCACATAGTTAAGATAATTGTTGACTGTGCCTGCAGCCTAAATATACTGTGCACAACACACTTTGTACTACACACTCTATGACATGTATGATACTGATCCAGCTCCTTTTGCCAGGCAATATTAATTAATTTACCTGCTTACACATTACTGTACCATTCTGCTTGGACATTTTCATCACACATGGCCAAGATTCACTATGCAATGCAAATCAGGAGCCGTAACTAGCCACACTATGCTAAATAAATACTACAACTATTGAATCTGCATGCTGTAACAAACAAACTAATTGCATTAATATGTAATAGTTGTATTTAGCTGTGTCACCTTTGTCTAAAAAATGTTAAACATGACACAGGTGTGATATATAAATGCTTAATAACACTTAACACAAATGTTTCAATAACCTTTGGGTTCTAAATTATTCTTCACTAATACAAGTGAAATATTTTATAGCACATTCATAAATGGAATAAAATGGGTCAAAGATGAGATTTTTGTCATTATAAATGTTTCCAATACTAACAAAAAGCAATGTGACTATTAGGCTATTTCTTATTCACACTAGTGCTACTATATGTCTGAATTTGAATCATTTCTATGTCATTTATAGTGTGTGTTATAGTGATTCCAATTTTCCATTTACTTCCATATGTTCAACCTGCATATTTCCATGAACATATAAACATTAAAGCATGCTCAAAAATCTGATATTCCTGTGTCTAGCTGCACTAATGGTTGTAAACAGGTTCACATTCACATCAGATGGTCTCATACCCTCAAACCCTGGGGGACAGTGGCACTGATAAGCACTGATTAGGTCCACACAGGTGGCACCGTTTGCACAGGGGAAGCTGTTGCACTCATTTGTTTCCAGTTCACAGAGAGAACCTTCAAATCCAAACATGCAGCGGCAGGTGAAGTTATACTGCTGATCCAGGCAAACACCATGTTCAGAGCAGTGATGGCCAACACAGAAATCAATGTCCTCTTCACAGTAGGTGCCTGTGTATCCTCCGGGACAAAGGCAGCTAGCAAAAGATCACAGAGAATTCCTTGATTCTATATAGAGTAAGAAAATTTCTTTCAACCCTGAAGGAAGAGAAAAGTAAATATCACAGCTTTTACGGTCATTGACATTCTGGTGCCCGAAGACAATCAAGAGCTCAACACCCACCTGTAACCATCAATCTCATCCACACAAGTGGCTCCATTTTGACACCAATGTTGAACACAATCATTGACATTTATTCGGCAGTTCTGACCAGACCAGCCAGGTGCACAGAAACAGGTGTAGCTCCTGGCGTTATTCAACACACAGTGTCCTCCATTGGCACACGGCTGTTGAAGAAAGACAGAGCTGTTAGAGGTGCTCTATGTCATGAAATAAGATATGCTGCTTCGTGTGCAAATTGCTTCCTCTTCCATGGTAATATCATAGATTAGACAGAGCCCAACCACTAATTATTTCTTGCTCCTGGCTGTCTGAAAATGAGCTTCATTACAGCCACATGCCTCACTCATGAATACTGATTCCTGCTTTATACTAGACTTAGTATTCCATGTACTGTAGCATCGCCATCGTGTTTTACAAGACAAGATCAATGGTCACTGAGGGCTAAACCTCCCAAGAGCTCTCTATAACAAAAAGATATGCCTGCTCGCTGGTACATGTGTATCTATAGTAGAAAGAAAACAAAGGGGCAGAGGAAGTACTGGCTTGTGGGAAAGCGTATAATGCAGACATCATGGCATTTCTGTACAGTGGCCAACACGAGCCTTGCTCCACAGTGAGTGATCATCTCCATCTGTCAGCCGAAGGAGCTCCTCTGTTCAGGTTTGGCTGCTTTTTTAAAGCACAGAGGGTCGATTCATCCATACATAAAGACGCCCACGTATACAAAAGAACAGACCCTGCAAATCTTCAGTAGCAACTATCCGGATCAGGTGGCAGAGGCCTTTTCAATCCTATAAATGTGCTACCCTTGTGCATGCCAAAACCAAAATCCCTGACAAACAGTAACACAATTCCAGCTTTGCCTCTGAATACCGTGACTGATTCAAACCTGGAAGATGTACAACGACATTCACGCTTAAAAAAAAAAAAAGAACAAAAATGTGCTGCAATGTTTTAATCATGCTTCAACACTATAGCTACTGTGTTTTCGAATAGTCAGATCAAAAATTCTTGTCACTTAACTACTGTAAATTTGTGTAGCCATTAGCTTATATTTCACACAGCAAAAATCATAAGGGGGCAGTGAATTCCCTCATTAGTCCAGAATTTAATGCCACCATCATCCTGGGTAAACCAACATACTGTACAGCTTCAGCACAAGCTGATTGCTGTGTTTTTGGATTATCGCAGTTACTGTCATTCATCCTGCAGGGTTTATGCTTTATGCTTATTTTTATCCCTTTGTATAACAAAGGATTATCCCACACTTTATAAATAAAATACTAAGTTAATATTTGATATGTTCTTACTCAATTTGAGTGTTACAATTCAGTTTGTACTATAGGTTACTAGTGACATATGAAAGTCAGCGTACTGTAAGAAAGTGTTTTAACCTACAACAGTGTTTCTGCATTTATCTTGAATTATGAGCTGATTAGGTTCTTACACCAAAGTACCACAACATTCATCCAAATATACACCCATAATGTACAGTACCATCATCGCAAGTACTGTGTTTTGTTTCTGGTGAATTCTATGCACGTTCTGTGTTCTTATATGAGAAAAATGATCAGTGTTGAAATGTCCCTAAACAAAATAGTTATGAGAATTACATAAAACCTCATTAATCTTCTTGTTTTGGTTCCCTGCTGTTGTCATAATGTTGTTGCCGTGTTGCAGAGAAATTGCTCAAAGAGACGTAAACAGAAGATTGGGAGCTCTATAACATGTACAGGACTAAATAAAATAGTTAATGTGGATACAGAATAGAAGATGAGGACAAATAAACCATTAAGATGTTTTTTACCCACTTGAAGAGTTTGAGGGCAGGGTACACGACAGGTATATTCAAGGCCATATGTGAGATCCAAACACTGTGTCTCTGGTGGACAGGTGTTATTGGGCAGAGCACAAGCATCTATGTCAACCTCACAGTTTCTTCCCAGAAAACCTGCAGGAAGAGATTTCATACAGTTAATCTAAGTGATGCAACAGGCAGAAAGTAGATCTGCAATCAGTGTCACAAACCCATCTCTCTGTCACTGTACCAAAGTGGGACAGTTGTGGGGTGACTGAAGGATTGGCCCCATGTTGTGCACTTGCTGTGGCACAGCGCTAATGTGTGTTTAACTTGAGCCTCAATTTAGTATTTAGCTTAAGTCTGAATTGGCAAATTTTAGTATAGTGCTTCCTATTCCTACCCTGCCTCATCTAATCCCTCTTCTTCTTCTTCTCATGGTTTAACACTCACCTATAAGCATTATCATATTGTTGGTCAAAGGAAAAAAAAAAAACCCACTTGTAATGATATTTGATGTTTTCTTCCCAAACAGGACACATTTGGCAAAACCATAAACTAATGGGCCTGAAAGGACCATAAACTAGCATAAATTAATCCAGTAAGCTTCAGAAGAAGGAACACTGCTTTAGTCTGGTTTTACACATGTGTTTTCATTGAGGAAATATGTGTTATTGATCACACACAATATAATACATTCAGTGAAGGACCTGGCCAAAAGAAGGCAGTCATAGGCTGACTGTATGCCTTAAGCCGCAGGCTAGTTCCTTGTAGAACTCGCTTCTTCATGAGGAGATGCAGCAGATGAAGCATATGAATGAAAGAGGCTTAGGTTTACTGAGGAATCGGATGAGATTTAGTACCATGGCTGGAAAGCCAGGTTATGCCCTGTTAAATTTTGTTACCATGGATCTCTGGCCACATCTAGTACCAGTTTAGGGAGGGAGTTGGAGATTCATGACCTGGGATTATGGGCTGCAAAGGCAGCTTCAGATGCAGTTGAAAAGAGCAAATAACCATCTTGTGTGCAAAGTATGAATATCTACTTTATTCAAGTTGACTTTTTTTGCGACAAGAGGTTTTTACTCGATAATCCCAGTGATGCAGCCATCAGCTTACACCTTCATTCCACAGAGACACTTACCCAAAAGGCAAAGGGATAGTTATATCAAATCTGGGAAATTTGTGCTAGAAAAGATGCACACATACACATTTGTTGCATAACTGACCATCTTTCACAACTGTTGCTTGGAGTGGCTGTATACTGTTATTTCACACATTGTTAATTGTTATTCAGAAAGCCATGGGTTCAAACCTGCTGGCTTTAAAAAGAGTCTGCAAGTTCTCCTCACTTCTACAGTTAGGTGAACTGGAAACACAAAATTCTCTGCAAGTATGATTTTTATGTCTGCTTTTCTGCATTCGACGTGGGATAGACTGGCAACATGTCGAGGGTGTCCCTCACATTTCAATTAAGTCATTCAATTTCAATTCGGTTACTCTTCAAGCTATCATTCACAGCTGTTTAAACTATGGAGAGTAGCAGCTTAGACACTTCAAGGACTGACACTTTGATGAAAATACAACAGCATCTCTGAATGTCACCTTTAAATAGTCACTCTGTGCCTTGCTTCATCAGCTAATGAGGCGAACACACTCTGTGACCTACGGCATGTTTCATTAACACTCATATTGTCCTTTAATGTTTAATTGAACAAGATTGAACAAACACAATGTTTCATTATAATCAATGGTACATTTCCCCCAAAGAGCCAAATAATTTGCTGATGCCAACAGCTAAAAATAACAGTGGCAAAGTCTTGTGAGAAAAACATCACCTGGGTGCCAAGATGCTCTGCCTGCAGTGTCGCTGGTCTGTGCAGCAAAATGTTCCAGTAAAAAGGGCAAGAGCAATTGCCAGACACACTAACTGTGTAGCCAAGAGCAGAGAGCTCCCACAAGTGGTCCATCAGTTTAGCGATTGTAAATTCAGATTCAGACGGTGAGGTACAAGAAGCATTTAGAGGAACATTATATTAATGTGCGTTTCATAATGAAATATTTGCACAATTTAATAGCATCACTGAGCTCTGGCAATCACAAGCCAAGACTGTACTGATACTATGAAGAATTTGACAGTGTGTTGCCTCTTTGCTGCACAATTGAGCACTTTGTGGACAGCAGTGTTTCCTAATATAAGGCATTAGCGTGATTAATTTAGACTTATTGGACAGTAGTACAATCATCATTTAAAATATAGGAATTAATTAGTAAAAGGATTCAGTAAAAGTGTGAGTAAAATATGATGCATTAAATAATGCTGAATTAGCTAGTTTAACTTCCATAGTAGAGGGTGCACAGTCCAGGGACCCTGCTTGCAAAAGCTAATCGCCTTCGCAAGTAAGCGCACACTGAGATGGCTGGAGGGGCCCTGGCTGTGGCTCTAAGGTCATGTTCATTGCAGACAATTTTAAAAGACCTGCAGTGCTGCCTGCTACCACAGCTAACACAGATATCACTTAAATATTATTGCAAAGCTCTACAAGCCCAACATACCTGTAGGACACTGGCATTCATAGCGTCCTAGCAAGTCAGAGCATGTGCCACGGTGCTGACAGGGGTTGGAGTCACACTCGTTGATCTCAGTCTCACACTGTGTTCCTGAGAACATGGGTTATATTAGTTAATTAATTTGTTGCATTTGAACTGAATCTCTATCCTAGCACAGGAGAACTCTTTGTGTGTCACTATATTTATTCTGCATTCTTAAAACAACTTTACCAAAAACCCCCTTTTCCTGTATGGTCTTAAGAAAATGACTCATTCACAATATTCAACATTTTGGGAAAAATACACCTACCATCAATTGTAAAGTGCACGGATTATCATGTATCTTATGTAATGTTTGCTTGATTCATATAATAACCCAAGTGGAGTATTATCATTACTGTGATGTTGTCAGGCATCGGCTGGTATAAGTGAATTTTACCTCTGGAAAAAGCCAGGCTTCGTTTTCCCCTGCTTCTAGTCATTATGCTATGCTAAACTAATTGGCTGCTAACTACAGCTATGGGAGTGGTAACAATCTTCTCTAAACAATTTCAGCAAGAAAATGAACAAGCATACTTTCAAAAATGTTCCTTTAAGAGTTGTCTGCAACACTTTGAGCACAGTTTCTCCTGAAAGAAATCATTTGGCTACAGATATTCCTTTACTAAAATCCTAGAGACAGCTGCTTAGCCCCTGGAAAAGCAAAAAAGATCTGTCAGAAATTAGACCCCTGTTTGCACTAGTTGGACTCTGTTTTATTGTTGATAAAATGGACACTTAATAACAAGCTCTGTCCCAGCTGAAGAGATGAGTCAGGGGGTTGATAGATTTGTTTGGTGCTCAGCAGCCTCAGTAGCCGCTGCTTCTACCACTGGGGTTGGGAGCGGGTGTCTTCCAGTGTAGGTTATTAATTTAAATTGTCCTATCATCAATAACAGAGCAGCAATGACATGTAGTGAAAGTTCCTTCTTGACAGAAGCAACCCCGTGCTACAGCACAAACACTATGATTGATATCATCTGTACAGTTGTTGCTACAGGTCATTATATACCAAATACGCCATACTGCACAGCAGCAAATTGTAAAAGTTTGTCCTAGTAAAACCTGAGAAACATCTGCCCTCCTTTATAGCTTCGAATAAGATACATTTTTGGGTGTTTTAGCCTTATTTAATTGAACTTTAAAACTTTACTGCACTGGAATATGGTGATTTAAATTACAAAATAAATGGTGTTAAAGTCCCACATGAATTCAAATGTCTTTTTACTGAAGTTTTTGCAAAACACTTCTTGATTTTGTGCTCAAACATTAAGTGCTTATAAAGGTTTTAAATTAAAACACCTTATACTGTGTATTTCAGATGAATAATCATTGACAGAATTCCTTTCACAATTTGTCTTTAAAGCATATCTGAATCTTTGGTTGGTTCAAAACTAACTGCATAAAGCAATTTCCTAAATTATTATGCACACAATTAAAAAAGGAACAAGGGTGTGCCCTGTATGAATTAAGCCCGCAAAATCTATGCCAGCAGTTGTTGTTTGATGAAAAATAAAGCCTTCCAAAGTGAAACACGAGCACCAGAGCTTGAGTAATGTATCCCGAGTTACAATCTGTGATTGAGTACAGTGGGGTTTTCTGGGCAAAGCTTGAAATTAAACTGGCCTTTCTATGCTGCATGGGTCGAAATTTCAAAGCTAAAATCCCAAGATGCCAGAAAATGATGAATTCTATCATTCACTAAGACCTGCCATGGTGTAAAAGACAATTTTCTATTACTGAAGTGGCAACAGATTTCAGCCTTGAACAGAGGGGAAAAAAAGATGTGTCCATGTAGTGCTACGCAAGGACTTATCTGAGTGACAGGTGAGTGTGTCAGGACTTAAAGTGAGATGGGGAAATACGCTATAGGTCAAAGCCCGGGTTCACTGGGGAGGAAAGAAATAAAATCATATTTACTGGTTGTTTAAACAATTAAACAAGAGAATAACAATGCTGTAATGTTATAGCCCTTTCACAACAACGTTCAACTTCCTATGTTCACAAACTTAATAAACATGGAATTACAAAAAAAATAAAAAAATGTTCAGCAAAGATCACAATTTGCATTGTTCCATACATGTCAGATAATGTGATGTTTGGCAAACGTATTACACTAACGACCTGTTTATAACAGTATGAGATCATAGTAAATGACATAAGAAAAAGTTCTTTTGAGTAATTATATTTTCAAAGTAGAATTAATTGTTTAGGCCATGCTTTAATTTTTATTTTCTATTATAAAGCAAAATAGCACAGCAAATGATGTGACTCCCCTGCTGGGTCTCTACTTGAGAGAAAATAGCAGTAGCATTTAGTTCATTTATAGGTACAGTATGTACTGATTTTTCTATGTGAAATACACGCTGTTCTTGTAATTGAAAAGATAAACCTGTCATTACTAAAATATCACTGTAAACTATGTTTTCCTTATTTGTGGGCTCCTGCGGGCAGGCAGGTCTGAAGCAATGACACGCTTATGAAAATCACACCTGATTGTGTCTTTTTTCCATAAGTGGTAAATGAAAAGAATACTCTGTAACAACCCCTTTGTTCTCCCATTGTTCACCACTTTTTTCCATCTATGTTCTGATCCTGGAGTTAATTAGGAAGCAGTTTGAAAGAGTACTTTGATTAAATGCAATTAGCAGCAGGCAAATGTCAAGCAGGCAAGGCTACTGGTACTATAAACTGGATTCAAGGTAAAAAAATAAATAAAATAAATCATCAGGAAAACTGGCATGGCTTGTGACTTTCAAATCATTAGCCAACCAGTCATTGTTCAAATAATTAGCATTTTAAAAACATCCAGTGTTGGTGTTTGTCTGTTTAGATTTAGACAAACCAAAAGTATTTTTGCTTCAAGGATACATCAGGTACACTTTCTTTATTTTACTATACAAAAAAATAAACAAAAATACTATTATAGGTAGGGTCGTGATTCCTTCCAGAAGCATTTTTTGTTAGATTTCTTGAAATTTTGTGTTCATCTTGATGGCAATGAATGAATTAAATGCACTGACAGCTTAAAGAAAAAAAAAATCCATCATCTGTGGCAGAAGCAGGGCTGAAAAAAATTTTACTCGGTCCAAGCAAAACCATTGAATGGCCTACCTGCCTAAGCAATGGCAGAAAAGGGCCCCACAGCAGCTTTTCATTCACAAATGGAGAGACCGTTGTTACAGGCCAGGCCTTCCCTTTTAAGACATATAGGTAATGTTGTGTTTGCAGGAAGTTGTGACCTGCATGCAGTGTGAGCAGTATGAAAGCAAGAGAAGATCGCCACACAGAACAGACTCCTTTTACATGTAGCCACGGGTGGGGAAAATCCCAACAGTAGTCAGTCAGCTCTAACCGTATAGATAAGATTGCAATGCAGTTAACTGGGCATCAAAAGCCACAGGCGGTGTTCGTGTTACCACGGCAGAATAAAGCCTGTGTTTTGAATGGAGTTAGCTGGCCTCCCTCTTCACTTCTTCCCATCAGAAAAGCCCGGACGTCTAAGATTAGTTACAGGCTATGAGGCAGCGGTTTAGCCATAAACCTGAGGTACCCAACTACAGTTCAGGGCTGTAGATCTGGGCGGGTAACACTGTATTCGAGAAAGTTACAACTAAAAAGAAGTTGGATGCTGCAAGAAGTAAAACCAGAATTAACATCGGTGTGGCTTTGGAACAATGGCTACAACAAAGAAAAAGAGGGGCTGAAAAGTGACACCATGGTGGCCGTATTTCTACTGGACAGGTAATTATCTCTTTTATTTTGTTTGGGGAGGCATTTATTTTCCTGAAATCAGTAGTAGTCAGGCAGTGCGCAATGGACTGTGCGTTGTGTTTTGAATGTGTGGCTTTGGAGAGAAGTCAGAACAAAAGAGTGGGATTTTTTTCAGATGTCTACTTTCATAATTGAGCTCTCTCTTGTTGGTTTTTCCAGGACCACCAACTATACCTTTAATGCTACTACTAATGCATTCATTCATTTTCTACCGTTTGTTCCCTGAGCGGGGTCACGGGGGGGGGGGGCCGGGCCCAATCCCGGCCTTAGAGACACCAATCAACCTAAGCTGCATGTCTTTGGACTGTGGGAGGAAGCCGGAGCACCCGGAGAGAACCCACGCAAGCACGGGGAGAACATGCAAACTCCACACAGAAAGGTCCCAGGTGGGGCCCGAACCTGGAACCTTCTCGCTAACCACTGTGCCACTGTGCTGCCCACTACTAATGCAAAATAATAATAATAATCTCTGCAACAAGTTTGTTTTTCCTCATCAGTGGGGTCAGAGTTTAGACATCAGTTATAAGTCAGCAGACACTGAGCTGGTTAGGATTCAATCTTTTGAGACATTAAATTGATCAGCAAACTCGCAAACATGGCGGTCTGAACCTAAATCTAAGGTTAAAGAGCAGCCTCCCTTCTTACTATATTGCTTTGCTGACCTGAGAGACTGATGAAAGAAGTCCAAATATTTAGCGAAACAAAGAGTTGGTGAAGCAAACAACAGCAGAAACACCTGTAAATACTGGACATTCACTTGTTTGCTCATGATGCTCAATCTCAGCTGGATGAGAAACCATAGGTGAATCCCAGTTCCCTTATTTTATTTTTCCTCGGTCGTCGCTCGACCCAGAAGTCGTTTCAGTCGGCCATGATGAAGAATGTCCCAAAGCTCTTAGCTCTGCTCAGAGTAGGGAGGACTGAAGAGGCTACCTGGAGGAACTATAACCGAAGATACACGAGTATATCCTTCAACAAAGTCCGTTACAGACTGACACGCCTGTTTTTCAGAAATCAGTCTGATATCAGACACTTCACATGAAGGCTCAAGAAAAGGACATCTAACGTTGGTTAAAATGTGTTTCCTCAGTTCCTTTCTCCTTGCAACTTTTACGGGCGGGCCTATAATATGCAAGGAAAAGATGCAAGCGAGGGAATCGTGGATGCTACTAGAGGAACTTGCATCCCCTCATTTTGCGAACACATACATGTTAACCCATCTCAACTCCTAGTTAATTCCTGTGAATTGTGGAGTTTTACTGGCCCCTCGTGGTCAAACACAGCACAACGCAGCCGTGACGCATATTTGTATTCCATTTAACCTGACTACAAACTGGTGCGTTAAGTAGTAGGCTAATGCTGCAAATGGTATTTGTGTGTGATTTAAGTAAGCTGTGCACAATAAGGTGTATTTATACTAATATAACACACTAATATACTAATATTACAACACATTACAGTACTTTGGCTGAGCTTTTTATATCACATACATTTTTAATGGACACCTGCAGCCAATCAGAAACAAGTCCTACATATTCAATGACCACAAAATGTGTACTTATTCTAGCATGATACACATTATACTCTTCTGATAGAATACATGTCAGATTTTCCCCTAATATTAATCAGTCATTTCTTCGCTCTATAACCAACCTTCCCACATGGGTTTGTATAAATCAATTTGTATTTTGAGATATCCTGCCGACAGACAAATAAAAGCAGTTATCTCACCTCCGAAGCCACGGGGGCATATGCAGGAGTAATGTGGAGGAGAGGAAGGCTGACTTGTTGTAATGCATGTGGCACCATTCAAACAGCTGTTTGGTTTTATCAGGCAGGCATCCCCTGCATATTGACACAACTCTCCGATCCATCCGGGGGCACAAACACACTGCAGGAAAACAGTGCAATACCCAAGTGTTCAGTGATACAGCACACATTAACTTATCTGTTACCACAAAATACTGTATATCATGCAGAGGACTATGCATTAGTGCAATCATCTATATATACATACCTCTGCACACTCAATTTCAAATTAAAGAATGACTGAGTTTTAAGGGTTATAAGGGAGTTTGGTGGTATTCACCTACTGTACATATGGGATCAGTGTAGGAATCATATCCATTTGTGCCCTTGAGAGACATGAATACAAAGGGCAACACATGGTACACTGTCCATGTAGTGTGATTGCAAACAAACAATAAAAAGGTCAGTCCACCCAAATAGCAAAATGACTTTGTCATCTACCTCATGTGACGTCTACCTACAACAAGAGTTTGGTTTAATTTGCTGGTTTTTTTTGTTTGTTTGTTTGTTTTTTATATGTTATTTGGGATTGGTGCCACTGCTTCAATATGGTGGAAGCGAATCAAATTTGTGGGAGTGACAACATGAATTTATTAAACACATTCAACAGCACCTTTCATGTCATTGTCTGAGATAATCGAGGGGGTTTATTGCACATTGTTTCTATTTTTTTTTTAAATGCATGCAATCACCACAAATGAAATTATATAATGGTGAAAGCAAAATTTTTTTTAACATTGCATTGCAATAGGGGTGAAATGACCCTTTTAAGCTAGAAACCAACACTTTAAGCTCAGTCTTGTTTTTCCCCATTTCAAATTCAGTGTGCTGGCATCCACTGCAAAACTGCTCAAAAGAACTAGTCTGTATATTTAAAAATAAAATCTTAATGAGGGAATAATAAGAAGGAATTAAATGAGCAGGCTACTGTTAATGACAGACTGCTGTACCAAATGCCTTTTCATACTCAAAGGAAACTACATCAAGAATAAAAAACATAAAAAGAAGAAATGGCCCATTTATAGGGAAAAACAAATTCAGATTATGTCTGACCCCAGCTGGAGATGCACCCACACAGAGTGTCTAAAAGTGGATTTTAGATTAAGAACACTCTCAGTGGTATAACGGCACAAGACTGACAAAGAATATTTAGTATTTGACGATATTGAGCAACAGAAAGGCAAATTAGACCAGAACCTGTCTGTCTGAGCAATGTCTTTATCTTATAACATTGCACTGCATACAATCATAAAAACTGATCACTTATGTTAAAGTTAAATTATTAAAAGTTTGACAATTGCAAAAATGTTTAAAGCTTGATAAGAGTTACTGTATGAATCCACTCCACTTTTGACAGCGTTCACCTTCTGTTCATACTGTAACCCTGTTCAGAGTATTTCATTAAGACTGAAACACTGAATTAGTTACCTGATATCCGCCAATTACACTGAAGCACAATCCCTCATTTAGGCAGCTGATACTGAGCAGCCTGCAGTAGTCAATTATTCCTTCACAGTTCTTCCCGGAAAACCCTCTCACACATCTGTTGAGAGGAGGTCGGTGTTATCAAATTCAATTCACCCTGAGCCTTGAGCACTAAACAGTATTTGTTTTTTCTTTTACAAGATACATGTCATGTTGTTCTCTACATGGCCTGTTTATGATACAGACCTGGATGAGACAGTGCATACAAATGATTCTTTCACTGGTTTTGATGTGGGTTGCCAAATACGTGGAGTTAATAAACAGTATAAGGACAAAGTGAGTTCCATTACAAATCATAATTATACTCTCCTGCAGCCATAAGAACCATTCTCCTTACTTCACTGGCTGTTTGTCTAATATGTCAAATTCATAATTAATTTCCCACAAAATTATCATAAACTGTATAATTTGTTTGATTTTGACTATAAGAGCAGTTATAATCTCCCAAGTTTCAAGGAATAAAATCAAAGATTCAAGTATAGTTCATCTATTTTTGATTAAAAACCCATCACCTTAAGCTGAGAAGACATTGCATTGCAAAAAAAAAAAATATTGAGATAGGAAATTTCCACATTTATTTTTCTTGGAGCCAAGATCAGAATTCATGTGATCAGTGCTTAAAACTAATCAGTACTGCGATCTGGTATAGTATAATAACTGGATTTGAAAGATAGCCAATATCAGATGTAGGGGGGGAAGTCCTGGGAAAAAAAAGCCTAATAAACATGAATGCCAACATATTACACATCAGTAGAAGAAACACTGTTGGTGTTGGAGGTGTTTGTTGAATCTATTATACATCCAAACTGCAAGGTACAACTTCTGCTTTTTCACGTGTTTAGATGTGGACAAAGCATGAGCACTAGCAGGAGTTTAGGTCTGTGCTACGGCTTCAGTGTGATGAGTAGTATTATAAAAGCGTCAAAATCAGACTGTGAGTTTTATGATCAAGATTAAATGGCAAGTATGGGTGTCTTTAACTTTTACCAGTTTAGAGTGGAGCCAACAATGGTTGACAGTTTTTATCAACACAATTTGAATAAGAGCTGAACAGTGCCATTTTTAAACAAATATAAAATTATGACATAAGCATCATTCCCCATTTGACAACTTGTCAACGAATCCCATGTAAAGACCAACGCCGACATGTGTTAGACCATCTCTCAGTACCCTTTCCTGCCCTGCTGCATCACTCGGCTCCAGCTCATTTATTTCTACTGAAGAAACAAATCATTAAAAGTGGCTCCCAAGTATGTAAATTCATTTTCTTTTAAATGTCGTTTCTATAAACAGACCTTTTTATGTGAAATGTAAATTCTAAACACAGAAAAAGGTGGGAAAGAATATAAGATCAGTTTCTCTTCACTCACGGTGGGAGACATTCACAAGACATTCCAATCATCTGTAAAAAAAATAAAATAAAATAAATTAAAAAAAAGGACTATGTGAGTAGGAGAGATGCGTGTATGTGCTTCACCTGCAGACATAATCAGTTCCCCTAGACACACAGGTGCCATTGTTGAGACATGGTGATGGGCTGCACGGGTCCTGCTGCCTTCTGCATGCTGAGACCACATTACCATCTGCACAGACACACTCAGAGGCCTGCACACAGAGGCAAAACAAACCAGGTCACCTGTCAGCTCAGCACTGTAAAACAGGCTTGGATTACACTAAAGGTGCATTCGATCACTAACTGTAAGAACATTATCAATCAAAGAATGATTCACTGAAGTGAAACAATCCGACCTTGTTTGACACATAATTTGTTACTGATGTCTATAATTACCTAGAATCATAACTAATCACGCAAGTAACGCATTGCAACATGAGTTTTATGTGGATATTATGCAAAGCTAATACCAGTTGTAATTCAAAGTTAAAGGGATTCAAATTTCACATTACGTTTCTAGTAAAAAACTGTTATAAAGCGGCAGCAGTAACAGGCATTATTTTTGATAAACATCCCTTTTAACCTTTCCTTACTCTGGTGTTCATAGGTGGCTTGCAGATTGTAATGAACAAAACAAAGGTCAGAGAAAGTCAATTAGACAATTACATTACTGTACTTTCTCTACTGCATCTTTTAGAACAGCCTCCACAAAATGCAAGACCACAAAAATATGGCCAATAAAAGGTGAAAACTGCAGTAGGCATCGAATTACAAGAAGCTTGAGAGACATATCTAATGGGCACTTGAATACACACCGGGTCATTCAATCAAAATGTTAGAGCAAACA
>NW_018127940.1:699991-702187 GCF_001952655.1 Monopterus albus
CTTTCCCTTAACTCATCTTCAGGAGGAAATATTAATTGCTTTTGCAACCTTCAGAATGAAGCCATTTCATCTTGTTTCAAGACGCTATATTAATTTTCATGTGCCATTTCTTGTTTACGTCTCACTGAGATTAAACAAATAAGGAAAATTAAATCCTCACACGCTCCCCTGTGGTGCAAATTTGTTCCTCCTGACATGGATATGACAAGCAATCGGAGTCAAGTCGGGAGTCACAGTAGAGGCCCCTGAATCTTTCTGGACAATGACAAACAAATCTTTTGGGACCCTCTTCACATATGCCACCATTTTGGCATGGATTTGGATCACAGGAAGCATTCCCCTTCTCACAAGGTGGACCTGTAAGACAGATAATTCGGCATCGAAGCAACTTCAGGGAAATTTCATTAACTGCATTTACATCTACTGTCTATAACACTGCACATCACGCAACCTACTCAAAATGATTAAAGCCCAAGTGGCTAAAATTGAAACATGTAAAAAACAGCAAGGCAATATGACCAAGTTTGTGTTTATTGCAACTGGAAAATAATTAAAACTACCAAGATTTTATAGTTAATGAAAAAAAAAAGATATTGGGAAAAACTAAATCATCGTTGTCTCATTACATTTATCTTTACGTTCTTCACAGTTTGTACAAATATACATATATAGTACACAAACACATGCTAGATAGATAAAGAGATGTACATCACACATCCTTTGCTGCTTAGGTTAACCTAAAAATACAGTTTTCTCTCTTTGAGTTATGAACAAGGAGCTGAGTGTGTTTCCTGCCTAGTCCCTCAAATGGAGAAGCATCTCATGCTGTGTGTATTAAAGTTTATTCTTGTATAACATACAGAGATTTGTCATTGTGTAGCTGCCGTCCAATGAGGTCTACACATACTGTGGCCTTGATATGAGCGTTTGGATCGGCACAAAAATCAGGCATGCCAGTCATCTGTTATGTGATGGAACTGTAACACACTCGCAACACAAAGTAATGTGTTTGGATTTGCTAAGGGCTTTGGTTGTATTTCTACATCAAGGCTGCACCGTGTTTAAGTGCGGGAAAGACATACTGATGTTTTTCCAAGAGAAAATGATTTCTTGGAACTAGTGGTCAAATTGAAAAGTTCACCCAGTGCTGAACTTTCTTTGCCTGAAGTTCCTCAATCATCCTCCGCCATGAGTCGACAAATGACAGGACAAAACCCACTGACACTATGTGCAGCTACTGCGCTGTGCACAGATGTAACCAGCTGGCTGATTATGTGCACAAACTATATCCATTTCCCAAGCTACATGTAAAAACTCTAGTGTCCTCCTGTATATCCTTGATTAACTAATGTCTATACTTAACTTTTAGTTCCTTTAATGGATGTGAAGCAACTTATTAATGCAGAGTAACTGTATTTCTGTCCTGACCTGTTGTACTATGTTTCATTCATCATATATCTCATTCTGTTTTCATTTTTATTGTGTTACTGTATTACATTTCATGCCTTTGCTGAATAATAAACAGAAAGTGTGTTTTAAAGATGCCATACAGCTACTTTTGTAGCACACTATTGTAACACTTGCCAAATGTTTAGACAAGGAATTATTAATCTCTAATTAAGGGCCAACAAGCTGGAATAGGTTCGGCTACTGGAGCAATGTGTGGTGTTCAAATGAATCTCACAAACCATATGTTTGAACACTTTCTTACTGTATTTGAACGTGCGCACATATACAAAACAATTTAAATAATTAAAATAATGAAAAATATGGAAAATGAATAAACCAAAATAACAACCAATATCAAAAAACTAAGTAATCCCTCCTCCTTGTGAGGAACAAGTAAATCTTGAATAATGGTTTACTTAGGATACGTTTCCTTTTTATGTCTGCAATATCATAGGGTGCACCCAATCTAAATCTGGTATCCAATGTGGAGTGGAATCCAATTGGATAATTTTCAAATCCAAATCCTTTTCAAATCACTCAATCATACAAGAATCCAAAGTTTACAATACCGGTAACGCCATAACATTGTCTCTTCAGTGCATATACAGTTTCATCAGTACTAAAGTAGTTCAGTCCAAGGAAACAATAAAAGTCAAATCAACACTCCAGAAGTCCAAATAAGTCCAGTCTCAGTATGATGATGAAAAAATATACTGCACCAGAAGGCGTATTTGAATCCTTTGTCCA
>NW_018127940.1:702635-705161 GCF_001952655.1 Monopterus albus
AAAGTTTTACCTTCTGCTTCTCGCTCACTAACGAGGTAGAATTTCCCAATTCACTGCTGACCCGGACACGAGCTAATGGCGTTAGCCATTAGCTACTATCTTTAGCTCACAGTGCTTTCACTCCTACCACGACAAATTTTCAATTGGTGCCAATTCTTTGTCTTCCTTTCCCTCGCGACTGTATCCGTTGTCGCTATATCATATATCCAATTTCAATATTAAAGTGTCTTTGGCCTTTTCTGCTCACACTACCCAGGTAAACTCCCAAAACATGTAGCTCTTTCAATCTCTGTCCATACTCCGTTTTTCTGTTCTACCACACCCCGGACTCTACCCAAGGGCGGAACTTGACCCCGACAGTTCCTGATTGGTTTTGTTACTTATCAATCTTCTATTTATTTCTTTTCCCATATGACAGTGGAAAATGCACAACCCTTCACACAATAAAGTTACCTCTATGTATCAGTTTTCTTTTTGTTTTGTTTTTCAATAACTACAACATCAGGTGGGTTACACTATACTGGACAATGAAAAGTTTGGTGTATGTGAATCATTTAAAATACGGATTGAAATAATAAATCCATTCACATGGACAGACAGTACAAAAGTTTCCAACTCGGAAAGTCAACATTATGATCCTGTATTATACCAAATACAAAATAAGTTATAACTGCTGTATCAAATACTGTAATAAAATGAAGGTACAAAGGATTTCGAGGGAGGATTTTTGCTGAACTGCAAACTACACTGCTGCATGTCTGGCTCATTAGTATTTTTCCAAGATGAAATAATTCTGAACTACGCTGTAGCCAGTAGTTTTCTAAATATTGCAGTACACTTTCACCACCAGCAGTTTAACCAGAGACAGGGTAATGCTGTAGTGACATTGTACGCAAAGGATAAAATTAGACTGAATTCACTGCAGGTTCAAGGTGAATAAAATCTGATGCTATTCCCTAGCGAGGCTTTTCATTTTTTGTGTTCTTCACAGGGTGCCTACACATTTATCTTTCCAGTGACTCTTTCTTTGCATATTTTCTTTAATCCCCCTGCTGATACAAGTGCTCATATCCCTAGAGGCTCCTCATAGCCTCCTCTGTGGGCATCAATCTTACTGTGCACAACTTCGGGGCTTGCTTTTGCTTCAGCTCATTTTCCACCAGAAATTGAGTTTACATAACTGGTTCACTAAAATATGCACCAATACAAACCAATATATATTTTAGGAACATTTTCATTTGTCACATATAATTATTTCACTGATAATGGCTACATCACTCAAAAGAGAACCACCTAATATGTGATACTCTTAGTTTACATTGGTCATGTAAGGTAGATAACCATTTCTTCTTTTTTTTTTTTTACAATCATTTGCACTGGCATTTATATCTACAATATATCCCCATCTCAAATAACCCTATTTTGCAGTGATTATGAATCGCAGCTAATATACATGTAGAAATAACACTGCATGACTATCTAATTCAACTGTTTAACAAGGGTAATGACAGCATATATAGCCCAAATTAAACTTTAAAATTTTGATCTTGCTACCAACAAGATTGCAACAACTATTGACATCTCATACTAAATGGAAGTGACCCCATAAAGATGGTAATGCCTCGCAACACATACCCTAGAGGTAGTGCAGAGGACAGTCAAATCAAAAGAAAATCTCATTTGAAACGTCCCATGAGTTTGGCTCATTATTCTGTGCGCATAGACTTTGGCCTGTGAGGGCAGCCAGCACTGGAGCAGCCACTAACTTCCAGTTGATTAATGAGGCAACTGCACCATGGAGGTGGAAGCAGCAGGAGCTCCAGAGAACTCCCAAGAAGCTGATGGGACAGCAGGACGCTGTGACTATGTGAAGCACCCAGTGGAGTCTGCTTGCTTGAGAGAGAAGCAGCAATTAAAGCAAATTAGATAAAAGCTGCAAAGGCAGAGGGTGCATGTAAGTCGCCAGTTTGATTCCAGTGTGAATTATGAATTACTCTTCTCAAACTGCACAAAAACATTTTTTTTTTTTTTTTACAATACCAGCAGTTTTGTTTGGTTTTACCAAATTTCCTGTTGGTGGTTATTTGTACTGTATGTTACATTATATACTGGACACATAAACGGCATTTTATATTTATGTTTTGCCCATTATTAACATTATTATCAATAAAACTGTGCCAAAGCTAATACAGTACAATTATATAAAATTCTTTTATGTTTCAGAATCATGGAAGAAGAGATTCAAAGCATTCGAAAAAAAAAAAAAATCATATAAAAAACACCAACTCCTTTTACTTTAGTTTGTATATGATGCATGCTCTTTATCATGTACATTCATTTGGAATTCAAGATACAAACAAGACGATGAAAGCACAGTGATGCTGCTTCATTTGAAAGATTCAGAGAATCATCTTAACCTCTCTTTTAAAATGTTAAAAAAGGTCACGGATGTTCTCTGAAATGTCTAATACTGCACATTCCTTCACTCTCTATATTAAACACCAGCTACATTTTAAATAAAAACAA
>NW_018127940.1:705281-743241 GCF_001952655.1 Monopterus albus
AACTAAACTATTAAGTTTTTCTTTGACTGTATGGCTTTAGTCTTCTCTTGTAAAGAGGGATGCCAGACAGCATCAGAAGTAACCTTGAAACTGCATCTCCAAAATAATAAGCTGAATGCATAGGCTGGACTCGCAAGGCAAAAGCTATGATACTTCAAGAATGCTGCCAGGACAAACTGTGCTCCAAACAACACAATGAATCAATGTGAAGAGCCACCTGGAGTTTTTACTCTGTAAAGTTCATGCAGGCTCGTTTCTGCAGCAGACAGTGATATCCAGGGCAGCCTGAGGAGAATCCAGGTCTTGTAACCCATTTGTGTGTGATACCCATTAACCTAACTGTACATTAGTGGAGCAAATGAGTCTCATTACCTACATAATGAGTGAAGTGTTAATGTCTCATAAACAAGCTCACCAGTTCACGAGTGCCACCCAGTCGCTGTACATGATCCTTCAGTATTTTGTATAAATTACAAGGCAAAAAAAGACAATGTTTGTTGTGCCAAATTCTCTTTCATGAATGACTCATCGGGGACAGTATTAGCATATTTTAGCACTGACTTGGCTAAAGTGGATATTGTAAGCCGAACAGACCACCAAAACCTTCAGCATTACACAGGGATGTATATAAATTTAGTAAAATTTAATCAGAAACAGAAATGAAGTGAACAATTCTGCTCCTGGTTTTTTGACCAGTGTACATTAAAAAAATCGTGTCTTTTTGCCATAATTTACTTTTTTTGTACTGTAGCAGGCCCACAGAGGGTTCCCTGTATCAATGTTCTGATATAATACACACAGTAGAAACAATATAGAATAAATTATATCTTTAACTGAATGCTGTAAGCTTTGTTTTTACCAACTGTGACATGCTCAGTTAGCCAACAGATTAGGCTTTTTAAGGCTGCACATCACTGGTGAGGTATATGATTTAAAATGGCTGCTTCATACAGTATATTATGATGACAAATATAACATCAAGTGGGATCAGGTTTAAAGCCCATAAGGAAATTTTATATAAGATATATGGCTTTTGTAGATTTCAGCTTTGACCTTTTCCAAAGATAGTGGCCCCTTCGAGTCAAATGACACGGTTCTACAGTTGGAACTGGAATGTGGCGAGATCCTTCTCACTGCCTTTGGGATACAGCATTAGGGAAAACATATGTCAAGGATCAAAAATGTGTGATAACATTCACTGACATAGGGGCAGACAAACAATTTACGTACGGCGCTGCATATTATACCTACAACCAGCTGAATAAAAGCCGCTTACCAGAGACTCCTGTATCACAGACGCATCTGAAGGAGATAGGCGAAACTTGAACGCACGTCCCATTTCCACAAATTCTGTCACAGTTTTCTTTCCCAACAAGTTCAGAGCAGTTAACCCCTAAAACAAATGGAAAGTCACTTGACTATTTAACAGAGATGCACTTTTTAAAAAATTCCAGTTTGTGTTTATTTTAATTTCTAATCAAAAGCATGAAAGCTAATCGTTACTGTAGATAATGCTGCTGTGGAGAGCACATGCTTGCATCAAGGAGATTAAGAAAGAAGTCAACTGGAATGCAAACTGTTTTAATATTAATTTTATCTGCATTTCATTTCAGTGTTGGGGTTTATTCAACTTTATGTATCCACTCAATATGTAATTCAGAAGTTATTTTAATTATTTACAGGTTGTTTCAGTTAGTCTCAATTAATGTCTTACGTACCACTTATGAACAATTCTGTCTGAAGTAGCTCTGCACAACAAAGGTCACTTGATTTTTAGTGATTTAAATGTGCAACAGGGAAAAAAGTGAATTTTAGATGTTTCTGAACTACCTCCAATTTAAAGAGTTAGAAATTAACAAATGGAATCACTGATCTTTGCCCTTACCTGTAAAATGCAGAGGACACAGACATGTATATGTTCTATGGCTCAGATCTGTGGATCCATTGCTCAAACAGATTCCTTTGCTTTCACAAGGGTTATCCAAACAAGCATCAAACTTTTCACAAAACCTCCCAGAGTAGCGGTGGTGGCATCGGCAGCGGTATGCACCTTCCCAGGGGCCTGTTTGACAGATGCCGTTCCCTGAACAAATTCGAAGCAGAGGAGAGCCCCGACAGAGTTGTGTTTTAACAGACACATTGAGCCTTAAGCCAAGCTTGCACAGCTGCATGTCTCCTTCATGCAGAGCGATGAAATAATGACGACCCGGGACGAGCCACTTGGCGTCAACTTCCTCGCTTTCATTTATATTGTGGGGGAAAAGAAAGTTATTTTTCATCTGTCCATTTGTGGAACAGCTTTCAAAGCTGTCTTCTGAAACACCGAGGAGTCTGATGCCATATGACTGCAGCGTTTCATCAGCAGACATCAGCAGTTTGTCTCCATGTTGCAGCTGTAGCGGGCACATCTGTGGGAGGCTGAAAGGGTGCTCACTTGACTCATCTCCCCCCTGAGAATGCCAGCACTCAGAAATGCTTCTACAGATGTTTCCTTTGAGAGTCCAATTCATTTGGACTGTGTGTTGTTTAAGGTGCCATTCAGATGAAGATTGCCTGTTGCAAACTGTTTGGCAGTGGATCACATGGACAGCCACAAGGGCAGCAGTCAAGTGAAGCAAAGATGCTCTCATGTTTACCCTCTTTTACCAATAGGGGACTTTCAAACCTAACGTGTGTCATCTGAAGAATGGAAGCCAAGGTGCTGTGTCATACTTTGTTGTCTGCGGAGTTCAAAGAGCTCCACATATAATAACCTAAGGAAACAAAGGTTTTGATTAATAATGTGCAAAAGGTAAAGGTAGAAAAAAAAAACAATCTTCTAATATTATTTTTTTACAGCTTACAACCTGATGAAAAACAAGACAACAGACATAAAGCTCACACATAAAGACTGTTTCATTTTAACACAGAGACTTGTGGCTTCAGCAAGTCTAGCAGAGCTGTCATAATAATATGCAGCACTTCTGACCACCAAGTGTGTCACAGTAGCCTTGGCCTCTCTGAGGTTTCTGCAGAGAGTGACAATGTCAGATAAAGCATTGTCTCTCCCTCGCCGCTGCCTGATACCTCAGTGTCAGGCAGAGAGATGAGTTAAAGCAGACAGCATTGTCTTTCTCCCTGAGGCCCTTATGCACAAGATAAAACAACAAAGTAGAGAAGTCTTTCTGCAAGAGAAAAACTCTGCTACTTGATCAGCTCACAAGGGCTGATATGACTAACCCCGTGGCAATAAGTAATAAAATGCTGAATATAGAACACCAATATCAATAGAAGGGAGAGTGATAAAGTGAATGAGATTGCCAAGTATTGTCATGAAGACTGTGTGGGCACCCCAAAGACCTCATTTACATGAGATGAGGTTGACTATTGTGTTTCACTGAACAAATCCAAAAGCTGCCCTGTCACCTGATTCCTGAAGTAAAGAAAAATTAAATTAAAATTTAAATGAAGGGGGGGGGGATCTGTAATTGGACTAGGCTTGTAGTTTTTGCAGGATATTCATTACTAAGCACAGTAGAATAATAAATAGCACTCGTAGTTTAGTTATTGGTTTTTGATTTAACTTTATCAGTATTTCATATTAGCAATGAATCAAAGCACCATATCCAATGTAAAAGTAGCTGCTCGTAGTGATTCTCAGCCTGCAGAGTATTATCATCTCAGCTCTTTCGAGTGTTTTGATTCCTTGCCTATACATTATAACCTGTCACTGTAAGTCTTGTTTTTGGTGAAAAAGCACCAACCACCCACTGTACTGTACCAGTCTAACCCCAAAGGAGCATGTTAACAACAGATATGGCCAAATTTGTCAGTTAATCTAAGTTAATCAGTGAAGAAGCACATAACACCACTGTATGTGAAAGCACAATAAGACCCTGTACAACGAAAGGAAAAAAGCTGCAGTGTAAACAAACAAAAAAAGAATCTCCTTAATGGCTTTATGCATATTGATAAAAATGTTATGTTATTTTTAACCTAATCTTGAAACCACAGACATCATCCCTTCAATATACAAAACTGAGAATGATAATTGACAAGGCAATAAAAAGATTCATAATCATCACACAGCATAATCAGGGAAGCATCTGATCTGTCCCAGGTTTATTCTGCAACATGAAACAACTAGACGGCACTCATAAAAGCAATAGTTCCTTATAATGCAATTACTTGACCATGAAAACCCACTGCTGGCATTTAAAATGACACCGATATCATTATTAGGTTGAAAGTTATTCAAGAAAAACATTACATCACAGTCATCCCCTGTCTCACACAGCAGGGTGCACTGAGTGGCAGTGCTCGGTTTCCATTGACAATGAACAGGCAGCTGTCACTAACCCACGGATTTGTCTCTGCACAGTATGTGTTCACAGCGCTCAGCAGCACAGCTGTGCACTTTGGCCACAAGGAGGCTCATATAGAGTCAACAGCCTTTCCGACACTCACAATAGTGAATAATCTTTTAAAATATTCCTGTATCCAAATTATGACACAGATCAGCACCTAAATCTAAATCAATTGTTCCGTGGGCCAAACCCTACCTATTCATAAAATACCATTCAAATCTGTTCAGTACCTTTTGAGTTATGATGTCAACAATCAAACAAACACTGGTGGAAACATAACCCCTGCCCTTGGCGGAGGTAGCAACCCCGAACATACAATAAGAGTAATACAGAGCCATCTCCAAGGACACCAAAAAATATAGAGTCCTGTAATAGGTAATGTGCCCCCCCCCCCTCCCGCATGGAGGGTATAGCGTGTATACACAGCATGTGTTGTGTTCACAGATTATTGTATTGCCCTCCAGCGGGGGGATCAATAACTCTGAATCTGCCATTGTAAGCACAATCCAGAAAGCCTCTCTTAATTTAAACCCATTTAAATAAATGTCCAACTAAATGTCCTGGCCAAGATAGACAGCAATAATGATGACTTACAAACCGACAGGATAAAATGTTACAACCAAGTGCAAAATCATCAATAAAATGGCCAGTAAGTATCATATGGGTAGTATTGTAGTAGCAGCAGTCGTGACTGATCTATCACCTATAATTTGAGGTCATTTTTGATTCTGCTTACAGAAAGTGGACTTTTCTATACAATTCAATAATGCAGTCCATAATAGCATATAATACTACAGTACACTTACAGTAGAGTGACAGCCTGGAGAAAAGAAACAGAATATTATCATATGACAGCAAACTGGCAACTTCAATAAGCAGCATGTATAATAAATCAAAGTTAAAGGGACAAAAAAACATTATAATAATACTTCTTATACTGTCAGTTTTTTTCCTGTTTCCATAAAAATTCAGCAAAGAAGCAACAAGCACAGCCTAGTGGTCCATTTAGTAAATACATTTGATAGTAATACTGAATTTTCACAATAACCTTTAATGCACTATTGGTAATTTGTCTTGAGTACAGTGTAAAGTGAGATATTTAAAGGCTGTTTGATGAGTGCAATTCAGACCCTAAAGCACATTCATCCATCTTGTGTAATGTTTCAAAGTCAATTTCATCTGAATTACATTCAGAACTAATTCATAATATTAGAGAGGTTTATACTGCCTCCATTTAAACAAACTGATGACAAGGTCTGCTGGAATATTAATATGCATTTAAGGTATTGATCAGTGGGATACACACAGAAGAGGTTCAAGTAATAGGGGCCACTGGGTCAGAAGTAAGGTCATGCATGTCAGGGTCAACTAATTGTCTCCCGCTGCCTCCTCCTTTCATTATAGCTTAGTCAAACCACAACTTTAGGATGCCACTCATGCAGGTGTGCAGAGGGCAATGGATTGAGGGAGCTATGTAAATCCTCCCTTGGCTGATGACTAAGCAAGGAAATAGGAGGACTCAACAACTGATCATAAATCACAACTTGTAGGCATACATGTCATTAATCGTCTCTCATATGGCATAAAACAGGTTGCAATGGCTGAAATACTTGGCAACTTATTTCATCAGGCAGCCAACAGAAAATGAACCTGCTAAATATTTGATCATCCATTAACTGTCATTTTTAAAGCAGGAATTATTTGGTTCAGTGTCTCAAATGTGGTATTTGGAACATTTGGTCATTTTCTTAGTGCTCCATGAAAGTAAACTGAACATCTTTGTACTTTTGCACTGTAATTTGGACTAAACAAGTGATCGAGATCTGTCAACTTTGGTGCTGGAAAGTTGTGAAGGCATTTGGAGAGTAAACAATAAATCATTTATTGAGTAAAATTAGCTGATTATTCAATAATTACAATTATTGTTGGTTGTGGCCCTAAATGGGCCATTTCGCATTACAAACTCACGGTACAATTTGATCATAAACTAGGCCACATCTGAAAACATTTGCTAACTTGTCATCTAATGAGAAAATTTACATTTTTTCTACACAAGTAGCAAAGTTTGGCTCATTAAGCCATCAGCGCGATGCACAGAGAGTGATGAAAATGTTGGCTAGTGAGTAAGGCGCAATTGCCAGTTACAGTATAATGGCACTTATGCGAGAATGAGGACACCCAGGTGTAAGTTGAGATAAACACTGTTGAGATAAATAGTGCAAGCCTCCTTGTATATGGTAATTTCTCATTATGATTTCCTTGATTCAGAACTTCAGACCCTGACAGCTGCAGTGGCTGAATGCTGCTGGTGTTTGCTATTGTGTTGCATTGTGAGCGTTCTGTACTTTTGTTTGGCTACACAGGGACTGGGGATTACTTCTTGCAAGGTTATGTTAAATAAAGTAGAATAAAAAATATCAATTCAAGTTGTATACCTCATTGATTAAATCTGCTGCTCTTCTATTATTACATACTGCTCAGGGACATCAACAAAGAAAGGATCCTTTACAAATCTCTTGACCTAAACGAAGCTACTAAAATGGTTAAATCAAAAGGCAAGAACAAACCATGCCTCCAGTTATCACTGCAGGTGACTGAGGTATGAGGTAGAAGAACATTATGACCACAGAGTCCATGGTCTTTTTGTAAACTCGTCAGAAATTTGGCAGAGCAGGAGGATTATTTCGTACCAGCATGCTAATCGAATCAAAAAGCCAAATCTATTCTCTGTGAAAAATCTAACATTTTTCTAAAGTTATGTTACATGAGAAAGCTGCTGAAAAGCAGAGACGCAGCCTTTACTGTAACAGGCATAAAGCTGATTACTCCGTCTGTTAAACTGTCTATTTCTGGCAAGACTGATGAGGGATTTGGTACGGTAGCTAATGTCCCATTTCAGAGCAGACAGAGGTCAACTGTCACAATCATTAAGTGTGTTGGAACATAGACATTTCGAAACATATTTACAAATCAAAATCGATTCAGCTCCACGATTTATGATGATGGACCAGACACATAATTGTTGTTTGATCACTCTAAATATTAGAACTCTCATTATCCTCCAGCTAAATTTCAAACCTATAGAAAAACCTATCAGCAGCAGAATGCCACTGAAACAGCGCCGATGACAACGTGGAGCCACTGGAGGACTGATTAGCCAAACACCAGCTGACCACAGCTGCTGCCGGACTGATCACTTGTTCTCCCTGGGTAGTTACCTGAATGATCACTAATCTGTTTTACCGCCGATGAGCACCCCAGCTCTACAACCTTGAAAACCAAACCCCCACGCCAATTTTCCTTCATTAATAAATGCAGTAATTGATGCCAATGGCAAAACCTATTTTAATTCAAATTTCTGAACCATTTAATGAACTGAACACAATAACTTTGTGGGTAACGGTAAAAAGAAAATCATCTTTTGCATTACATGTGAAAATAGCTACACGAGCATGTTACAGTTAACACGTCTACCTAGACAAACATAAACTAAACCGTTTGTTTTTTTCTTTGTTCTCTATTTATGCAAGGTGCAACTGTAGGATGTTTCCAAGACCATAATACCACAAAGAAGGTACAACCATGGGTTAAACTGGACCTGAGCCAGCAGCAGCACAGCTTTGACAGCATGACTTCACCTCTATGAACTGCTTATTTTTGTTTGAAGCAATACCTTCATCTGTCACCACCCTCCACCCCCACCTCCCTGTACAATAGTCTGTAGTGTTTCCTGTTTATTCGGTGCTCTGGAGGAGAACCTCAATAAGGCAAAGCTGTGTGTCTTTGTTTGTTTATAACACTTGTGCAGTGCTTAGGGGAATTGTGGTATAGTACTGTTTCAGACACATCGAGTCTTAAGAGCATTGCATAAAGGAGGCAAAGCAAAGCAAAGCACGGTTCTGATTGCTTTACGATTTTCTCACAATAGGGAGAAGGTCAGTGTGTGAATTACATTTTTATGCTCGTTAACACTGCACCTTGGTGTTAACAGGTGTGGTTGCTGGAGTTATGGTTAAAGCAGGTTAGTTCATCTGAGTCATGCAGACTCGTAACCCTTCACAGTTCGAGTGCACTTAGTCTTTTGCTGAGATTTTTAACTTCTTTTGCTTTTGTATGAACCAAAACTCTGCACTAATGGAGCTAAGCAAACCAACATGAGGTCTTCACCTGCTAAATCCGATATTCTAAACAGATCTGTACTGTACAAAGTCAAACAAGAGCTACATATTAATGATAGGAAATGTTATTTTCAACCTTGTACAAATTACAAGTTTTTTATGGTTTAGAAATTATTGGAAATTATTGCCGTTCTCTTCAAAGGCATACAATTCAGAATTTTGATCCACCACCAGATATAAAAGTGCATGGGTATGGCATATAGAGTAAGAGCTACAGTACATCACATTGTCATGGATGGGGAAAAAAGAGAGTATCTGGGGTCTCTATTGATGACCTTTGTCATCTTTGATGAAGTTTGTAGCCCCATATATTTATTTCCAAGGCTTTCTCAAAAACCTGCAGCTACATCTGGTGGAAGGTTTGGCAGACCAGCCAAAGAACAAGTGATTATTCTTTGGTGCAGATCCAGATTCACATTTAGATCCCCCAATTCTTTTTGACAGATTTGAGACTGCAAGCCAGGAAATTTCTGAATGATTTCCATAACTACTGCACTTTCCTGATTAAAAAAAAAAAATCTGTACAGTATGTATCCCTTAACACACCATCACTATGAATGTTATGATGCAGATTTCAATAACTTTATTCCTTACAGACCTAATGTACTGTACACACACACAGGCCACTTTATTAGGTACACCTGTACAACTGTATGCAGTTCCAATGTTTCAGCTTTTGGTGTAACTGTCATAAATGTATAAATTTAATTAGTTAAAGGTGGTGTTGTACTGCACTACATTATACTTAGAGGTGTTCCTAATATTCTGACCCTCTTATGTATGTAGCTGGGGAGGACAGAAATATATAGACACCTCTTACTAGAATGTGTGTGGTCCAGTACAACACGACGATTAAATATGACCTCAATAGTAAACAAATAGTTGAATTTATGAAACATTTTGAGCTTCATAAACACCGATGTTAAGGTGGAAGTGTGTAGGTGTACCTAATAAAGTGGCTTGGCACTTTATCTGTATATTTTCAAATCTCAAAGCTTTTTTTTTTAATTGTTGAAAATGTTTGTTCTGTGTGCTCTCACTGTACTTGAATTCATTTTCAAACTATAACTGCTCCAAATGACATGAATACATATTTCAGCCTAACTACAGAAAAAGGGAAAATGATTCTCCTTTTCATATGTTAACACAAGTAGGTCATGTCTCTCTGTTGAGCCCAAATAGCATCATCATAGATAATGTTATGTAAATATACATTTGATTTGTGATCATCTTGGGCCGGAGACTAAGGCTGTCTAATTCATCCAGGCACTCCTGACCTTCTATCATCCAATTCAGTAGTGACTCTTTGGTGATCTTATTTTTTTTCCCCCTCGTGTTACTGTATTTATCCTATGTCAGGATAAAACTGTAGAGCAGACGGGTCTTTCACTTAAATTGTCTTACCGGGTATATTTGCATATCAGCGTCTATGGGAGTTTTAATCACTTATTCTGAAGCAGCCCGCTTGCTCGGGCCTGTCTGTCACAGTGAGGGTGAATCTGTCATAAACTGGCGAGCACGCTGCTGCTCACACATTTAAAAGGCAGGCCTGCAGCCAAAGAGTCTGCATAAAAAAAAACAGATTAACATTAAACTCAGCTGACGCGTCTCTCTGCCCCCATTCTGTAAACGCTAGGCCCAGGATTTCCTCTGGACGGGTAATCTGACTAGCAGAGTGCGCGCACGGCCCATCTGCTGCTGCCTGCAGAACGGCACAACACGTCTCTGCTGACGGACACTTACTGGAAGGTTACATCGTGTGCTGCTGGTAGGATGCGTGCTCACCATTAAAGTTGAAAAGGTGTTCCGCCCCCGTCGTTTTGAAGAGCTGCTTTTACAAAGTTGATGCGTCTCCCTCCCCTGGGGATTTGACAGCTGAGCCGCCTAAGCGCACAGATGAGGAAACATATTGCTCAGAAAACGTGATCAGACGCCGAGGGCTGGAGGTGCGCCTGTCTTCAGAGGAGTTAGACCTCGGGGGCAGGACAGGGCGGGGATACAGCCTGACTGATTGATTATTTAATTAGGCCTAACGAAATATTCATTAGCCAAGCAGAGTCATTTTCTGGTGTAAACAGCTGAAGCTCTCTCAGTAAATGAAACTGATTGTATATATAGCACCTGTGGGGTGAAAACATTAAAAAACAAAATTGACTGGACTGTCTAATAGCCTGACTATAATTGGACCATGGCAGATCTGGATTCGGAAACACATTTAATAATAATAAAAAAAAAACTAAGACCCCATAAACGATATAGCCAGTGAATTGAATGAATTAATAGCTATTTCATGCATTGCCTAGCAAATACACATTAGTGTAATACCATTTGCAATGTGTGAGCTATCTCAGTTGCTTGGGCTCATAATTAGATGAATTAGATGAAGATTACACTAATGCAGCTATTGTGACACTTGAACAACACATGCTACTAGACTGGATTAAAGGAATAGTTCAGACATTTGAGGAGATGCATTTATTTGAATTCTTATTGAGTGTTAGATGAGAGGACTGATAGGGACTGACAAACATGTCTGTAAACATGAAGATACAGCCAGCAGCTGGTTAGCTTAGCCTTAAAAAGACTGGAAGCCTGCAGCATGTCCAAAGATTAAAAAAAAAAATGCTTACTGGCATGTTGTAAAGCTCACTTAATGTTTTAAGCTACAGTAATAAGCATATTTGCAAAAAATAAAAAAAGCAGTATTACTTATCATTTAATGTGGTTTGGATCAGAAGACAACATTTAATAATGGCACAATTTCACAATTGGCTTTTTTTTTTTTTTTACATCTTCCCTTTTCTACAAACACACATGGAGACAAACAGTCACACAGGCAGCAACGGGGTGATTCCATAGAGCTATTGTGTTTACATCATATTTAATGTTTATGTGCTCTGGGAATGTTTTGACAGCTCGTGTATGATCTTCTTCTTTTTTTGCAGTGACCTACATCCCATTCACAGTACAGCTCCATCCACACAGAGCTGTACTGTGCCATCAGCCTTGGGCTGGTGGTTGCTGAGCAACAGTAGGGGTTAAGCGCCTTGCTCCAGGGTACTTCGGCAGTAGTTGCAGAGGGAGAAGAGACTGTTGGTCATTTACATTCCCAGATTCCTCCAGCTGGCCAGGGATCCTGGTGGACCGCTACCAGTGTCTGTGCACAAAATGTACCAGTGTGTCTCGATCAGAGAGAGATGTCTTTCAGCTTAATTTGAAGTGGCATCAAGGTTTCACTGACATCATCCATGAAGATGGTCAGTCTTTTCTTTTACGTTTCAAGCAGAAGGAAGCAGTTGCACATTGTATGGGAGCTGGATTCATAATAACCCTACAGTAAATGCATACAAGGGCAATTACAAGCACCATGGATTCATTTTTTTATATTGTAAAAACTAAAATATTTTCACAGAAACACATCAGAATTCATGTTTAAACATTTTCCCATGTCATTTCCTACAATAAAAAAAAATATGGGCTCATGTCCAAAGCACCTTTAAGCCTTTAACCAGTTGAGAAATAGAGTGAGATGACAGATGTTTTTATAAAGGTCAGTGCCTTCTGTTACACCTTACGTTTTTTGATTGTTTGTTCACAGCACACCTTTCATTTTTTACATATCTAGTTGCCTCTGTGGTTTATACTCTGTGCTCAGTCTGCCCTCTACCAGCTTCTGCCCTGCAAGCTCTGCAAATAATGCACTTGCCATTTGTCAGTTTCAAGTAAATTCTGGATCAATTTTAAAATGATTGCTCTTATCAGAATACATCAGTGTGAGGCACCTGCCTGACCTTAGGAGTTGACATATTCTATCTCCTATGCTTATCCTGGTGAAAGACATTTAAGTTCTCGAATTTGGTTTGCTTCCCCACTGTGACTAGATTAACGAGCTGCCCTTTTGCTTATAGCATTGGCCATATTTCTGGCAGCTTTAGGTATCTTCATTAGATATAGAAATATTGACCTTCAGTGGTTTTTATGAGGATGTATAACAGAAAAAAGCAAGCATTTATCTATATAGTTCTGCAAACTATTCTCATCATTCCATATCTTCCTGTACTGTGCCAAGTCCGTGGCTGGAATTTATACTGTGCTGTGAGCTCTCAGGTGAGGAATTTGTTTTACCTCAGAACCCCAGTTTCTAAATTTGGTCACTTGAAAACAATGGTCCAAAATGAGCATAGAACCTATGTAATGTATGCATTTGAAAAAAATAAAACCATAACATGAGCACATTCTGTGACTGCATCAGGCATCCTGCATTGTCTCTATTTCCTAAAATCTCATTATCACCAAACAAGAAATGAAAAAAATTGTATCAAAACCCTCTACTGTACTCCACAAAATATTATGATTCAATCACCAGTTGTATTAAAATACTGAGATGGAGATAGGTTTTATGTACATTTATGTATGTTTCATCCAAGATGCAGTATTTCTATCATTAACTCAGGAAATCATGGATAATATTTTAAACATTTGTTATGATGCCAACCAACCCATGAACTGCAGGGAGCTGAATGTATGAGTGGATGTGTTTAAAGTGACAAAAACTTGAACATAATTAAATAAAATTTCACATGTAGTTGGAACAGGAATCAACAATAAGTGATCAGCAGTAACTTCTGGTACTTTTTTAGCACATTGCCATAGGTTCAAAAGTCTGTGGGCATAAAACACTTTACTACAGTATGTGCTGACTCAACAACTTGTTAATCAAGCCCACAGTTATGCACACAGTCAGCTGCATGGAGCCCACTGAGAAATACTCGGATCCCCCTTGAATACAGATATAATTAGATTGTTGCACAAGATCTTGCCGGCTGAGTTATGAACTCAGGAGCACACAGTGTTCACTAAACAGAATATAGTGAGTGATGCTGCAGTGTGCTGTCAATCCAGTATCTCTGGAGTATAAGAACTGAGGATTGACATTCAGAGATTCATACATTTTATGTCTACGTTGTGGCTTGTTTGTAATGTAAATGGGTGAAAATATGAAATTCAGTTTCAAATAATACTGCCAATATTGTCAGCTATTAACTTTAACAAGCAGTGCAAATGCAGAAACATAGTCAAACAGCTGGCACTTTAAGAAATTCCAGCCCAGAATATCAAATATGAAAATAGACCCAGAAAGGTGAAAATAATGAATACAGACAGACATTATTCAAATGTCACAGAAAAACATTTAGAAATTAATGACTGGCTCAGAGGCCAAATGCCAGGTTGTAGTGGTCTAGGATTTAAATGTTTAAGGTGATGGAAATAAAGTAATTCCCAAATTTTCAGGACAGTCACAGTGATTAATCAGCATTTACATGTGGCAGTGGTGTGACCTTTCTCCCTCTCCTAACTGCATGCTGCAGAGCTCTGGGGTAAATGCTGTTGTATTATACAGTATGTAGCATATGCTCATTTAGTACAAATGCAATATATTATCATGCAGTTCCCCAAATTAAGCTAAAATAATCTATTCCCATTAGATTTGGGAAAAGAAAACAGGTTAAGTCAATAATTGTTGCAAAAGAAGGGAAGTGAATTCGTTTACACAGTTAAGAAAAATCTTAACCGCCACAGCAAACACATATAATTGCAGACACCACAGAGATGTTGCCCTAAGAGTCATTGGTAAAAGGACAAAATGTATGCTCCATATAAGTGGGCAATATCAAACTTATGAACAAACTACATCATTATCTTGGAAATTTCTGCTGAAAGATTGCATCAAAATGTTGTCTGTGTATCATAGCATTTACAAATTTTTGATTTTCATTTCATTTTAATAGCAGTCCATCATAGTTGCATTGGAAAACATGAACTGTGACTGCAGATCACACATGCCTCTGGACTGAGTAGACAGAGTAGAGAGGGCGTTTGAAACAAGGACATAACTCACCTCTGGGATTTAAATATTAAACATAAAGGATGGTAGATGATTATCCCCATCACCTTGCCTTAAGCAATGATATTCTCTTTTAACAGTACCATCAAATGCCTGCTGTGTCACATACTGTACTGTATTAGTGTGATTTCAGGTTCTCTAAAAATGTTTATGAGGCAAGTGAGTTAAGGGACAAAACATATTTCCACAGAGAGTGGTTTCAGTCACATAATCAGTGGTTACACTCTGAAACAGTTTGTGTTAAGAATGTTTAAATTGATGCCACAGTTGATTAGAACACTTTAATAAAAACAAATCTGTTTATCTGCCTTTGAATTTATTTTTAGGCAGTTTAAAGAAAGTCTATAGTGAAAATACCAAAGGGCCAGACATTTAAATATATATGTTATGGAAATTATATTCATATGTTTTGGGGCAATATGGCTCTTTAAGTCTTTGCTTTTTTGTATTGTTCTCAGTGAAGTTTTGCATTTAGATTAGGATCTTTGAGCAGCATAAAGCAACAACTTAACAGGACCCCAAACTTGTTTTTTCCTTAATTTAACACATCTTGCTGCAACAGAAGCTAAATGTCAGGAAGCTAAAGTTCACAAAATTCATGTTAAAAGACAACAACAAACAAACAAAGCACACAGAAAACCATCACAGACTGATACTATGCCTGATTTGCTCAGCCAAATGCTCATAACATTTAATATGAAAAACACAATTCTGTCTTATCTAGCTGTAACTGATGCCGACTGAGCTGGAAGTCAGCAAATGCATTTATCAGCATATTGTATATGTTTGTGTGACTGATAAAAACAACCTATAAAAATCTAATCAAATGCAGCGTAATGAACACATTAAGGATTATGTTTCCAGCAAACCACAGCCCTGTCACATAGCTTTGAGAATGTGACAGTAAAATCAATGCTCATAGTTCAGTTTATTTAGAGCTAGTAAAACAAGACTAGTCAGCGCAGGGATCAAATGTCAACTATGGTCCTGCTGCACAGTGGATGGAAGGTTACAGCACTTACATAAAGCTGGATTCACTATGATTCTCCACTTTCTTTCTGTAATAAAAACTCTCAAAGAACAGATTCATGTACCTGCTGCTCATACATTTTTAAAAACAACCACTTTAGTTTTCTAGACTGTGAATTTTTAGGCATGACATCACATTGCATTTCTACAAGGAAGAGCTCATATCACCCACTTATTTTTCAATAGCTCGTTTCCATGACAACATTATCAAAATTCTGTTGCAGCCATCGAAGTAGAAATTGACATGACATACCAAAGTTCACTCAGTCCACCCGGTCTTTAAACTGAATCGCTTTCTTTATGCTGAGTACAGAATTTTTACAGATGCACACAATATTGTCAGACTCTCTACTAGGGAATAACGAAATGCTTATTTTGAGTTGTTTGTGTGAGACCGGAAATAAATGCTAAAGCAGCTTTTAGGCTCTAGCTGTATTTTGAAAAGAGAAAATAGGTTACCTTAAATTCCACATTAGGAGAAGGGAGATATACAGTAGTTAGAGATTCGACTGCTGTGGCCATAAATAGACTGTGACATGTAATATTCCAAAACACTTCAACAAAAACTTGTTTTCACAAACTTTATTCAGCAAGCCGGCTGGTGGATTTCACGCTAGTTTAAGGAAAGCTACTGAGTGAGAGGCTTCATATTACAAGTATCAAACTTTGTAGTGTCCTAAGAGAGCCATGTGAAATCCTCAAAGTCGGCAAAACATAAAAAGCACCAGATAGATGAGTTACTGAGCTCTGTACATACATGAAAGTCTCAGTCCATGCTGGGAAGTAGACGTGTCACTACCTGTCTGTACTGGTGTGCTTTCTGGCTGCATCCTCAAAGTCACTCCATGGCTTCATCTACCCAGTCATTTGGAGCCAAGCCCTGTGACACACACAGAGAAGATACTGCAATCTAGTTGACTTGTTTCCTACTCAGATAAGAGTGTAGAAATAATATAAAATAAACCTTCTAATCCAAATAATAATAGCAAGATGAGCAATGGTAGCACAATAATTGATTATGAATGGGGGATGGAAAAAAGCCTGTGCTTCATTCCCTTCTGTAGTGAACCCCAGCTGTCTAGATATACAGTGCCAGTATCTGCTCATTGTACAACTGAATCAAATGTCTGTGTGATGTTGGTTCTTATCTGGGCTTTAATTAAACAATATAGAAATACATTCCTTACAATTGCAAATTGGAAAAACAACCTTTTGTGGCTGCAACTTTAGCTTATTTTTTGTTTAGTTTCGGCTTCAGCTTTGGTTTTCAGATAAAACACTTTCTTTAATGGAATTCAGTGTAACAGAAGCAGCATGCCAGCAGTCAGCCATGACCCCAAACCAGCTCTGGGACTGAATTCTCACTGGGACAGTAGCTCCATCCGCTGTTGCTCCAGGGGTTATTCTCTCTGCCTTCTGCCTTTGCACATTTCCTTCTGCACTGCAGTCTAACTCATAGAAGTACGCCTGGAGTTTTCAACTTCCAAACTTCCATGTCGTTATCATGAGGTACAGTGTTTGCTGTCGGCTGTCACAAGATCATTTATTCCTCTTTATTTAATGTTATTTTGCATTTAGGTTCACTTGTAAGTGAAGGATTCTGGGAATATTTAACTTTTTTGGTTAAGCGTCAGTTTGATAGCAGGATGGGAAAAGTTGATGGAAAATGGCAGTTAATCCTGACAGTTCATACAAAGGATCAAACGTTCACTTCAGTCAGACAGCAAGAGGCAGTTACACATCCAACCGTTAACACCTGAGATCAAACTGTAGCTGAATATAGAAAATATAGCCCATGATACTTAAATAACATTAGTTTTCAAATTTATTATCTGGAGCATACTCTGAAAACTTCTTTCAGATCTGTCAAGAAATCTCTGTCTCTCCTCAGATGTACTGTACAAAATGAAATAAATTTTACCTTTGAAATGAAATGTTACATAAATTCCATATGCAATTTATCCCTGACACATTTATCTGGACCTGCAAATCTAATATGCCAAATTCAAGTTCAGAATCACTTGAATATTAATTCACATAACCTGTTACTACAGAGAACAGTTTCTGAGAGCCTGCAGTTGATGAACTCCCTTTTTTCCCTCTTAATTAATGATGAAATAGATTTTCCCCCCTTTCTCTCTATTAAAATAAGCCAAGTTGTGGCCATAGGAGCGGGGGGGAAGAATCAAACATTTCCTACTTTGGACCTGGCCACGCTCCAACTCAATCATTACACTTGTGGTGTGATCTGAACCAAATGCCACTACTGTCCATTGCCCACAGGAGTCTTCAAGTCACTTCTGACTTTGCTCAGTGTTGCTGTAATTCCCTTGATATATTATGGGATGGTAATTGGATGGGGAGTAGCCATGACTCAGAGTGGCCAGAGCATGAATCAAGTCGGACAGAGCATATCTCTGTAGCCAATGACACCTAAGAGGTCAATGATCTCAGAGTCCATGGTTTTCTCTTTGATGGGTAACAACAGCAGTAAAATTTTACTTCTGTTGTGACAGCTATTTTGATTTTATGTGCTGCATCCTTATACTGCTGCTGGTATGGACAAATGTGTGACAACAATATGTTCAAATTTAAAGAAGGTGAGACAGATGGTGTTTATTAGCTGATAATTTAAATGATAATCAAAGATTTCTCACACCTGACTCCAAAGACTCTGATGGCCTTTTAATAGCCAGTTCATTGCTAAGCACAGAGGCAATGACGTTTTTTTTCATCAAAGTCAATTCATTAGTCATTCAATTAATAATAGTCTTTTAGGGAAATATGCTAATTCCTTTGCATGCCAAGAGTTGATACCACTCTTGTGTTTTGGCCAAGTAGTAGTTTGGCACACAACTGCCTGTTAAACCACAACATGCCTTTTTAACACTTCAGTTATGGTATGAATTAAACAAACAAGATATAGGGTGTTAATTAGGGAGCTTTAGGGGTGCTGGTAGACAGATTGTATTACCTCAGGATAGAGCCAGGGTGTGTTCAGTCCTTATGCTAAGCTAAGCAAAACTAAGCTAGCTAAGTTATTTTTATCTATCATGGTTATTTTTTGTTTGTTTTTTTTACACAGTACTACTGCTCCTTAGTCCTGAATAAGCCTGTTTGGATATTACCGTTTTAGAACTCACATCATGATGTAGAATAACCTACTTTACATTTCTGTGCCTGTGATTGACTTTTTGGCAATAAATAGAAACATTTGTTTGTTTGTACATTTAATATAAATATTTTCTTGTTTGGTGTAATAACTATTCCTTAAACTGATTTTTGTTGCAATCATCAAATGTGGGAGGGATTAACACTTCTATTTTTTCCAGATATTGAGTTTCAAGGTCATGAAAACACAAAGAAAAGAAAAAAGGTTGATTTTGTAGTTTGTTTGTTTTTTTACACATACTATATGTACTGGACAGAGTCTCTGGGAGCCGAGACAACACGTATGTGAAGCTCATAATGTCTGTATCTTAGCATGCAAATTAATCTGAGTATCAGATAAAAGCTAAGCAATAATAAATATGTTCCTGGCTGGTAAAAGAGTGTGTGATCATATCTTAGAATCAGAAAATGTCTTTGAATTCCAAGTTCATTGCATTGTGCCTGCTGCATCTTGTTTCCAGCCTTTGGTTGTTCAACCAGGTGCTGGGACTGGATCAATTGTGTCTTTGTGAGGCATGAGAGGCTACCTGCCTTGGAGGTTCCCCTTAGTCAGCAGACCGGTTCCTTAGATATAATATCCTGTTTCTATATACCGTGTACTGTGGGTTATTTGTTATATTCCCCTGGCACATCATACAGCATGCTGTCCAAATGAAATTGTATCTGTGCAGTAAAATAACTGTTTGCTTACTTTGAATATAACACAGTATTGTATGAAATTAGAAGTTATCAGAGCTCAAAGACCATAATGCTGCACTAATAGTTCTTTGAATAATCAATGTAAAGTTTCTATTCTGATTTGATGTAACCTTGTGCAGCACTAGGGGTGCTGTGGGTCTATTCTCCATCACTGTGCTTGGAGAATTTATGGCTTTTAAATCCCAGTGAGCCACTCAAGGTAATCTTGAAAAACAAGCATACATTTTGCTTTAAACCTGCTATGTATTTTTCTAGTATACTGTGCTATATTTTGTGCAAGGTAGTGAGATTCCCTGAAGACATGTATCATCAAAGGCATGAGTCAACATTACAACAAATTATATCATAAATTATTAGCATTAATTTTGTTATATATTGTTAATGAATGCCATTATATCCATATGCAGAATACTACAGTAGCTTTAATGCTATCGATAATATCACTAACATGGTTTAACTAGTTTACAACGCTGACTGTACATTTGAAAGAGGAAACAGCTGAAACAACAGTTTCCTATGTCAAAATTCAGTGTTCTGGCCATCACCTGACTTCCTCCTTTGCTCCTATTATAATTAATGGGAAAGCTAAAGATCACTAATAATAAAAAGTAACTTTGGGTCTAATAAGCTGTTTGCACTGCTGACCTATGGGATCATTATTTCAGCCTCCTGAAGGGATAGAAAAAAAGATAATTTCATAATGTTTTGAAATGCCATCATTTTGACCCATTTACCACCAGACATTATTTGCACAGACAGCAACATTCTCTGCATCTGTACTCAGAGGAGGAGATTTACCCCACTCATTGCATAATCATTTCTTTCTCTTTGCTCTCTATACTTAGCCAAGCAACCTGGCTTGCCTCATCACCAAGGCCCGCAGACTTCTTCATCCCCATACTATTTTCCAAGGACATTTTACTTTGATGTAGAAAAACCTGGCATTGTTAGCATCAGGAAGGTGTGCCTAGCATGCAAACACTGCAGATATTTATTATTTGTAAGGAAAAGTAGGGTATTTCTCAAGATCTGTTGTCCTTGCTGTTTGTGCTAAAAGGTTAGTTTCTGAAACTGTGCTCTGGGTGTGTTTATGTTTTCATTTACCACTAAAGAAATCATATTTTCCTCCGAATGTGGGCTCCATTCTAAACATTTTTTCAGCATTTATTGTATATATTCTGCATAGCTGTTACTTAAAGGCTCTCTCCTTGGCAAATTATTGTCTGGAAGATTACTGACAGACTATTTATACAGTAGATGAATTAAAAACATGTTTGTGTTTTATTTGATGCCAGCCTGTTATTTCCATGTGAGATACACAGAATTATAATTAGCATCTATTGTCAAGTAAAATAAATACATGGATTACAGCTGACTGGAATCTAGTCAAAAAACCCTCAATTGAGGACAAATTATAGGAGTTTTAGTCATTTTAATTCCCAGTGAATTATAGATTGCAGCTATAGATATCATGTAAAGTAACATTCTACAGAGAGCATATAGTTTCCTTTCATTTGCTTTTCTTGATTATTATTTTAAGAGGTTATCTGCTATGTTTTTCAAGTGATATAAGAGCACGCCATTACATAATATTTGAAGTTTTAAAAAGTATGTAAATTTAAAAAAATAGTAAGTGAAGCATAGTAAATGAAAGCAAATTCTGGTGTGTTTGAATTATCAAAGTCCAAACCAGTGATCAGAAAAGCTAAATGCTGCTAATGTTTAAATTTAGTGCCAAATGTAAATTATTATATGTTTTTTTTCAATGGATGTTCTTTGTCCATCCACCCATGATCCATACTGCTTATTCCTGAATAGGGTCATGGGGGCGCTGGAGCCAATCCCAGCTGACACTGGGCCAGAGATGGGGTACAACATGGACAGACCACCAGTCTATCACAAGACTGACATGTAGACAAACAACCACACACACTCACTCCTACAGGCAATATAGATTCCCCAGTCAATCTAAGCTGCATGTTTTTGGACTGTGGGAGGAAGCCAGAGCACCTGGCGAGAACCCGGCCAGGCACAGGCAGAACTTGCAAACTCCACACAGAAAGGCACCAGGACAGCTGGGGATCAAACCTGGAACTTTCTTGCCGTGAGGCAGCAGCACTAACCACTGTTCCACCATGCTGCCCATGTTCTTCTTTGATTTTAAAAATATTCTTTCAAACACAAGACCTTAAATGCTGCTGTGATGTCAGCGAAATGCAACTTTGTGGCATTAATACTCCCTGCAAGACAAATGTTCTAAAAGCTGCAGATCAATTGACAATTGCTTTATATTACATATAAATGGAGCGTGAGCAATTTTGCAATTACTGAGTACAAGAAGTGGTGGCATTGCTCCAACAGGGCACTTTTAAACAAATGGGGAGCTGGCTTTGCCAGGAATGGATGCAGAAACAATGCCAACACCTTGACATGAGTTGGTGATACACAGCTCAGACTGCTCAGTTTATGCACATCCTGTCTTGACTAGACTCAGGCAGGTGGAATAGAGGACTTGAGGGCATGTCAGATGAGCTAAGTTTCAGATTTCAGATTAAATACACAGTAGTTGTGTTAGTAATTGGTAGCGTGTTCACCTGGAAAATATTTTTGCTGACAATAATAGTAGCAGTTTTATTGGTATAAAAAATAATATTGCTATTCAAGTCTGGCCCTGAAATGAAGCCCCTTTATAGAGTCAGGTTCAAATGTTATTATCATGAAGCTGCAGGGTGGGTTTATGTTCATGGAATTACGTGTTAATGTGATTTTTGATGTTTACAAAGCAGATAAGGCAGGAGTATCCACTTCAATAAATACTATAATAGCTCCTAGAAAATGCTCCTGCTGTAGCTAATAGCCTACAGATCTTCTGAGGTCGACATCCAGGTAGCCTTTCTAACCTATAATTCAACCTCCTCATTCAAGCAAACTGCTGCCTTATACTATATTTGGGCGTTAAAGGTCAATCTGAGTAACACAGAAAGAGGCTGGCTATAAAATTGGCAAAGTGATTAAGGTGATTGATTATAGTGAAAATGTAATTGGCATTACCTTTACTAATGTTGCTTATTTAGCCAAATATAGCACACTAGATCATATCACTATCCACAAAAAAGCCTCCAGTTTTCTGTGCCCCATTCGGCTGCTTAAGTGCTCTCAGATCACAGTGATTCAAACATAAGGTTGTGTTTTGCTTTTTAACCCTCCATACTAATGACAGAATGAGCACTCAGACACAGCAACCATCTTATGAAACACACAGACAGTGTACTCCCACTCACTGTGCCCCCAGTGTCTGTGTTCAGCAGAAAATATCTCCTGCCCCTTGTTGCCAGTTTGAACTGCTCCCATTGGGTTTCTGTCTTTACCATACTGAAAGCACAACAGATAGACATCGAGCCTCCTTCCTGCCTCAGGCCATCCAGCTACTGAACTAAACCGAACATCAACAAAATGCCATGAATTTAATGTAGAAAACACTTTGCCTGCCTGCATAGTAGCTGAATAAATGCACCGATCCCTTTGTAGGATTGCAGTCCAGCTGATGTGAAGCACTCTGTTCTACAGCAACTATACAATAAGATGTAAAGATACAGTATTACATATACTTACTTAAACTGAAGTCAACAGACCTGGATTGAACTGAACCTAATGTTTTGCTTAAAATGGGATAAAATGCTATTCAAGAAATGAAGCTTCTGAGAATGTGGACATACTTTTGGTTCATTCACACTTAATTGTGTAGTAGATGTATTTATTATTTTTTTAAACTGGCCATCAATCTACAAGTATTCACACAGAAATTTGCAGAAGTCCCTTTGTCAGCAATTAAAGCTTCTGAGTCTTCTTGTGTAAACCTCTACAAGCTTTACACACCTGGATGTGGGCAGTTTATCCCATTCTTCCAGACAGATCATCCCCAGCTCTGTCAGAATGGATGGGAAGAATTTGTGAACTTTCATCATTAGCTCTCTCCACAGACATCTGAGCTTTGGCTGGACCACTCAAGGACAGTCAGAGACTTGAGACCAAAGAATCTTTTCCCTCATGCTCTCAAAGTCCTTTAAATGCCATTTTGCAAACTCCAAGCAGGCTGTCATATGTCATTTTTATTCAAGAGTGTCTTCCATCTAACCACTCTACCATAAAGGTCTAACTGACAGCATGCTGCTGACATGACCTTCTGGTAGGTAGAGGTTTCTGTAGAGGATTTCTGAAGCTCTGTTAGACTGACCATTGGGTTCTTGGTCACCTTGTCTCAGTGTGGCTTTATGGGCAACTCTTGGAAGAGTGCTGGTAGTTTCAAATAGTGCTCCTAGAAACACACAAAACATTAAATCTACAACATAATAAAGTGTGTACAAAGTGAAGAGAGCCAAATGCTTTGTGAAACTTATGTACATACAATACTTGGTAATAATGCTGGGCACATCAGCAGCATGGTTCTAGTGATAGCAGTCTTGGTCAGCCATTCCACCTCTTTGGTCCAGAGTGAAATATCCCAAGGGTGGAGGGGGCTCCTCCTCACACCCACTGTCATCTTCTTTGTTTTGAGCATGTTCAACTGCACCACAGGGCCACTGGTTTAATCTCCCATCTGTACAAAAACTCCTAACCGTCTCAGAGGAGACCAATGACCGTTGTGCCATCTGCAGACTTTTTGAAGTTTAACAAAGGGGTCCCCTAAGGTACAGTCATTGGTGTAGAGGGAAAAACCACAGTGGGCAGAGCACACATCCTTGAGGGGCACCTGTGTTGATAGTCCAGGTGCTAGATGTGGTTTTTCCCAGCCTCACCTGCTGCTTCTTGTCTGTCAGAAAGCGGATGATCCACTGACAGGTGTGGGCAGGCACAGTGAGCTGGTTCATTTTAGAGTGAAGGATGTCTGTGATGATGGTGTTGAATGCTGAGCTGAAATCCACAAAGAGGGCCTGTGAATAGGTCTCTGGGGAGTCAAAGTGTTGCAGGATGTAATGCAATGCCATACTGACGGCATCGTCCACTGACCTGTTTGTCCGGTAGGTAAACTGCAGGGGGTCCAGGAGGGGGTCTACGATGTCCCTCAGGTGGGCCAACACCAGTCTCTCAAAGGCTTTCATTACCACAGATATCAGGGTGACAGGTCTGTGGTCATTTGGTCCGCTGATGGAGCGTCTCTTGGGGGCCGGGATGATGATGGAGCATTTGAGGCAGGAAAGGACTTCACACAGCTTCAGTCATCTGTTGAAGATAAGTGTGAAGATGGGGCCAGCTGATCGGCACAAGCTTTCAGGCAGGAGGGGCTCACACTGTCTGGGCCTGTTACAGATATTCATGGTGTCCAGAGGATCAGGGCTAATCACTTAAGCAAGCCCCTGACTTTTTATCTGCTGTAGTATCAGCAGCACGTTAAAACTTACATTTACCCATTGAAATATCCCTACATGAAATAGCACATGAACATTTTGTACAAACATTCATGTTCTAAGACAATGAATCCTACTAATTGTGTCTCTACTGACTGTACCTTGTCTCTGTGAGCATGAATCACTGTGTATAGCCTCACAGAGCTGCTACCATGGCTGTACACTCTGTTTTATTTTAAGAAATCTGTGACCTTTCAGGAATACAAAGGACAAAAAAGTAACAGCCTTTGATTGCAGTTGATCACAACAGAACCAGTGTCATAAAAAAAACTGCCTGCTTTGCTCAAAAACATAACAATGAGTTGGTCTGTTTGTAAGGAGCAGAGAAAGCAGGGGGGCATGAAGAGGGCAATACAGAGTGATTTTATTTTATAAGCTCTCCAATACAGGTTCTGAACCATAAAATCAAGATAAACGCTGATTAGCTATGTTCAGTTGTCCACATGCCCCTGTGACGACAATTACTCTCAACAAACACCTGACCTGACAGGGTGCAGTGTGCAGGTTAAGTCTGCTTGCTCATTATAATCTAATTAATCTTTATCAGTAAAACTGTCTTAAATTAAATACTTCTGTAATTCATGATATTTATTAAGGATAGTGCATTTTGATATTAACGGTCAAGTAGTTTATCCAACATTGGATTTGAAATATTGCTTCACTTACTGGCTAATTATGAGGATTGTAACTGTGCCTGGCTGTTAAATACTGTATATGCAAGAAGATGGAACAATGTGACCTTTCACGAATACAAATGACAATTATATTGTCTCACTGGACAATATAATTGGCTGCAGTGAATACCACAGGGAGAACAATTAACGATAACAAGCACTCTGTAATGTGATGGACTGAAAATAAATAATTCAGAGCGGCATCTTCAGTGTTTTAGTGTAACTTAGCCTGACATGTATAAGAGCAAAATAACTCTATACTGTACATGTTCAGTATATGGACACACTGTTGATTACAAGTCATTCTTTTGAAATGGATTAGACAACCAGTGTGCTGCAGAGGTTACGCAGAGCGCAACACATGCAGGAAATGACAAGGTAATTACTGAGATGACTGCAGCATTGTGGAGACCTGTTTAAACTCAGTTTGCAGCTGACAACAAATAAGTTCAGCCCCTAAATAGGACCCCACAAGACACAGCAGTAGGCTACATGCAAACGGATCACATTCAATCATCTGCACATCATTATAAAGTCAGTGTGAGGAACATGATAATGATTTAAACCCACCTCTTCTTACAACACGTGTACAATAGTAAGAATGGCAAGGAATTTTTGAATCTTGTAGTAAATTTATGTATACATTTACAGTGTGTACAGTTTATAAGATAAGCATAAGAACACTATAATGCTAAGTTATAAGGGTCTTTTGTCTGCTTTCTTTTGCTCCTGCCTGTGTATCACTGCTGCTGCAGTATAGCTATGCTTGAGGAGTCTGTTCTTTGTTGTCAGCAGGATTTTTTTCCTCTTCTACATAATTCATAACTCTGTTCTTCACTTTTATATAGTTCTACTTGAATGCAAGTCAACCCTCTCCACACAGATACAAAAATAGATTATAGCTCTTTTGAGTTATTCTCTCATGGTAACCCCTTAATTGACATAGATGTGAAAAGTGCAGTACAACTATGGCAAAGTGCCGCTGTGTAGATTGTGCATGGACTTGGTGGTTTCAATACATTCTACAATGCACCATAATGCTACAGTCAACTTCTCAAATACGGCATGTGAATTATATTTCAGCATGTAAAAGGCTTTTTATTAAGTCTAGTCTTCAAAATGTTTTTGGAACAATTGTTGCTGTAAGATGTAGACTAGACATCTAAAAACTTTTACTAATCTCTGCTCAAATAATAGCCTACTTTGGACTAATCCTGCTTGAACAACAAGGTTAATTCCTCTGTTGTGTTAAAGGAATAGTATGACAATTTGGGAAATCAAAGTGCATCCTTTTTAACCTAAGGTTAGGTGATAAAAATGATACCATTATCATTTCATTAATTTAAACCTGAAGCCAACAGCCTGTTAGCTTAGCTTAGCACAAAGTCCAATAGTCTTGCACACAACCACTGTAAAACCACAACAGGATGTTTTCACACTTCATTTTAATGAGCTTTAGAGGTGCCAGTAGTCAGATTTTGTCACCTACAGTGTGAACAGAGAAAATGTTGCCACATTGGTTTACTATAATAATTCACAGGAGGTGGGAACACAGAAAAAAAAGTGCATAATTCTGTTTCAAAAACATGCTTTAGCATTTTCCAGAAATAATAAATATTGAGTATTACAGTGAAAAAGCATTGTAAATGCAAGATATTTTTTCCTGTATATCTTACACCTCATGAGGACAACAATAAGGTCAAAGGCCATGTCTGTCTAAATGTGCTAACTCTGTCACTGGATTGGATGTGTTTCCAGTAGGTCATCACGTTGCTATTAATATTTCAGATACACTAAATGGAAAAAGATGTTCGTATTGTCAGTGTCCAAATATCTGTCCCTTCTCTAATAATACAATATATACGATATGAAAGACAATTTCCTACATCAGATCGGGTAGATGGCCCTGTCTATTTGTTGCTGAGCCATTTATCTTACCAACATTGATGAATTCATTATGGTGACAATTCCTGTTGCTATAATGAAATGCCATCCAAAGATTGGCCTCTGGTTGAAATGGAGAGCAGCGATATGTACTCAATTATAGTCAAATTTCAACTTCTTGGAAGATCCATCTTTCTTCTCTAGGTACATATTACCCAGAATGCTGCTGTGTCTGCCACTGCTGAAGATCCCTTTGACATGTACAGTAAATGAGTTTAGAATATCCCCTTCTGCAAACCCTTCTTTAAATGAGACTTTTACAGGTTTATACAAGGATAAGCAACTTTGATTAAACTTCATTATGGACCAAACTTCTATCATAAGTACCAATTAAGATTTTTATTACAGTACATTATCAGGCTAAATGGCCATTATTCTTAGATATGTGATTTTTGGATTCAGGAAGTTACTCGTGACAGACCACAGCACAACCTGATTATTAAATTACAGTATATTAATATTATTAACACTCAGCAACAGGAAACCTAACATCAAGTATAGGAGTTATAGAGCCTATGAGTTGCTTTGCAAGTATTTCATCTAATTTACTGGTTATGAAAACATGATGAACACAAGGAATATAAACTCAAAGCCTGCCCTAATGTGTATCAGCGCATAATGGCTCTCAAGTGCCCAGTTAAGAAACTGCTCAGTAACAGCATCACCTGTAAAGGCGAGAAAGCCACAAAGCCTGTTTTGCAAAACACTTCAATATGTTTCAGTTAAGAGAAACACTGCGGACTGAACAAGCTATCCCTCGCAAGCTATTGTCACTCTCCACAGCCCAGTGCTGTAAAAGATGTGATGGGATGTATGTCACTGAATTATCTCCCCCACAATCCCCCGGGCTTTCATTGTAGGTCTTTGACATGGGCACAGGCATTTAGTGTGACTCCCCAGTGTCACTGGCAGCACAGCAGGGCCCTGTAAGGCTCCAGGAAACACCATCTATCATTGTCATAAGACCAATCATCCATATCAGCAGGTCTTTTCTTTCAGCAGAAACTATGATACCCATTAAGTGATCTCGCCGACCCTGTTCTGGTATATATTATTGTCCTTTTATCATCTTTTTCTGTGGTTAATGCAATCTAAATATCATCACAGGGTGTTTTAACAACTATCAAAGTTATTCATTTTTGTGCTGCTTCTGAAAAATTTCAGGCTGAATCATCGTAATCATCTTTTGAGGAAACGACTTATAATCTCCGGGCAGAGTTTAAGTCAAGTGGTAATTGCCTGTTAGATATTAAGTTGGATTTTGGTACTTTATGGTTCAGAAAAACATCGCAGTCATTCAAATTCACAGTTGTTTAATCATTCTACTTTGTTCCTCATCAAATAAGGAAACGTTTGTATGATGAGAGTTACTGGATATTGAACTTCAATATTCGCCAACTGTTGAGGAGTCTTGCTGTAATGAACTCTACTGTATGTGGTTCACGAGAGGAAATGGAACCGTTCAGGGAAACAGGATGTCCATATCGCTATGGAAGAAAAAGCACTGGACAGAAAGGAAAATATCTCTCTGTATTTATAAAATGTTTAGGAAGCAGATGAAGGTGCAAAGAGAAGAGACTACACATTTCAATAAAAGCATATACAATCTTGGATAATTTGGTGCTACAATTTCAAAAATGTTCAGTGTCTTGCGCAAGGACACTTCGACATGTGGACTGGACAAGCCGGGACTCAAACCACTAATCTTCTGATTAGCTGTGTCCATTTTTAAGGTAAAAATGCTTGGCAAGAAAAAATTCTGAGTGGCATTCAAGTTAAGATTAACTAGCTACAGCGCATAGTGAGCTAGTGAGTGAATTTCAAGCCATGGTGGCAGTAAACAACTAAAATGAACTTTATTTTGGTCTGTTAAAAACTTTTCATGAGCTTATATTCTTTGTAGATCATGAAATCTAACTAGAAAATGTGAAACTGCTGGTCAGTCAAAACTGCACATCCCTGACCTCAATGCACTGACAGTCCTTACAAGACATTCTCAAGCCTTATAGTACATGCTGAGCTTTCTGCCCACACTGCTCCCACATTCCCGCAGCTTGTTAATGCAGATTCCAGCAAGGAGAACCTGAGGCTTTATTCTCTCGGTGAGGACAGGACATTAGCTCATTTTGCACTGATGGAGCTTGGCTAACAGTGCCTTGGCCTATCTCTGTACAGAGATGATCTCTGGCTGTACACATCTGGAATAATCCACCTACACCTCTGGAGAGTGGTGCAGTTCAGGGTATGCAGTCATTTCATCTGACCTGTGTCAAAACAGCTTAGAGTAGGATCATGCATCATTTATTTTGGTCATCCAAGCAGCAAATGGACAATGTCATCATCTGAGACAGTCAATTGAGAAACTTAGTTACATCGCTGTACCAGCATTAGAATTTTATTTCAGAAACAATGATGACAAACGTCTCCTAATGCCAGGATGTTAATGATTTATGGTGTACATTTTTTCTTCTCTGTTGCACTAATACAATATTTTCCATCTCATGTTTGTCTTTTATTTAAATATATAAAATTTATGATGATCATTTATTGAATATTTAACAATTGTTAAGACACAGAGTGACATCACTTTGGATGGATTGTGTACATAAATCATAAATGAGCACATGGGCTGCAGAAGACAGCTGTATTGCCCCAAGCTGGAGAATAACTGCTCTTGCGCTGTCCTTTCTAAAGCACTCGCTATGAGGGGCTGTGTCGAAGAGCAGAGCAAGAAAACATCCTCCAGCTTAACAGCCATAAACAGGATTGATGTCTGCAACCAAGACATTTGACTTTATCCAGTCGAGCTTGAGAGGAACCGTTCGGCTTCATTGAGTTGTGCTGAGGTTTTGATGGAATTGTTTTTGCTACAATATTTTCTTTACCTGTTGCCAGCCGTTATCACTGGATGCCATGTAATGGAAGGATCAAATGAAAGCTAGTGTTATTAACTCACAAGCTACAGGATGAGGTGCTCTCTAGGTTGAGACAGCAGCACTACTTTCTTGAATAGAGTTTAGGCTAAACATCTGCTATAGCTGGTGCACTCAAATGCACTCAACTGCACAGGATGTCTTAATAAATGTAGGCAGCAAGAAGGCACCCAGAAATGCACGAGAGCATATGACAGAAGGAACATTACAATAATTTAAATCTTGCAAAATTTAATATACACTGCCTGGCCACATTAACAGTCATACCTGCACAAAAGGATTATGTTAACCCATTGTTTTCACCATAGTTTCAGTTGAAAAACTGCATGTCTTGGGATATTAAACAAATCCTCAAGACTAAAAGCGTTCTCTCTTTTTTTCCGTTAAGAAGTTACACTATGCACTCATATAAATGTTAAATGATGCTCATATCGTTTAAGGTCTTAAATGACATTTGTCTTCATCCTAGTGTTTGGGTAACTACTGTCTTGTTTAGCACTGTGCAGGGGTATTAGCATTCTGCAATACTGGAACATAATGAGGGAACACTGGTTGCACCATATGCATCTGGTTCTGTAAAATGGCTATATTCCTTGGTGGCTACTCATAATGCATTGTGATCATGGGACCTATTGCCTCTCATGAGTTGGCTGTCCATACTATTACAGAGCCACCATCAAGTTAAACAGCCTGCAAAAATCATTGCATTTGGAATGCAATCTTTTATTTTCTCCAGCCTGCAGCTCATCTGGATTTAGAAAGAAAAAATTTTCATTGCTTATTTTATGTTTCTCAGAAATACAGATTTTGTGCTTTTTTAAAAATGTGTATGTTGTATGTGTTTACGCAGCTGACGTAGCAGCATGGTAATTTTCAGTGCAGCACTTGCTATTCATACTGTTAAGTGTCTCTGTCCATCTCTGTATGTATATTTCAAAAGAGATTTTTACATTTTCTGATGCACTTTGTTTGTGCTCAGCAAATGTTGTAGAACTTTGATGAATAGGAAAAATATTGCTGTCATTTATTTTTGTCATGATTCTGTCATTAATTATGTGAGATACTGTAGCTTCAAAATTGTTATCATGACTGGTTTTAATAAGCAGTTATAGTTAACAGGCAGAAAAGCAGTGACTTATTGGTTCGTCGTGGCAAAGTAGTGAAGAAATGACACTTTTGAGCTGACATTTATCATAATGTAAGCAATAAATTGTATATTTGTTTGGTATTGGCCCTGGCAAATGATGCAGTTTAACAGATTTTGCAATCCAAGAAATGCATATTCATTCATGCATGTTCCTTTAAATAAATAAATAAATCTATTAAAAACATAAAACTGTAGCACAGATTGCACATCATGACTGAAAGATGAATGCATGTCATTACATCAGTGAACAAAGACAGTTTCATTTATTTTTCAGGAAAATTCGATGCATTAGATCTCCTTGCTTTTCTTGATTTTTTTTCAGAATGCCCTGATGGATATGTTGCATAAAAAAACACTAAACTTAGACTTGCTATTATCTAATATTCACCTCTGCCAACTGAAATATGTTTGGTGCTTAAGGTGAGGCAGGTGCAAAGGTTTGGCCAGAATCCAAAAAGATTTTAATCTTATTCTGCATATGTTAAAATGCGCAGCCTTAGTCCTCTCACCATCAGGCAGCTTGTGCTACTGGAGTGTACGTGGAAATGAGCTTGTGGTGTGATCAGTCGCAGTATTGGCAATCACCCTGGGCTCCAACATCCCCCAGTCTTTACTCATACAAAGAAACTGGTTAAGTGTTACCTGCCACACCTATTCAACACCTAATTAGGACACTGAAAAAAAGAAGAAGAAACTGGGATCAACTATTTATCCTGAAACTTCCTCTCAAAGTGACTGAATTAATTCATTTTAAATACATAATTAACCTACATTCTGCTCTATTGCTTCATCGCATTATTTGCTTAATGTAACAAAGAAGTAGTAATAGTAACTTTCTCCTTTCGTTCAGTCATCTCTGTGCTACCACGGTGTGGACTTATTGAATTGCAAATATTATAAAGGATCTATTCAAATTAGATTCCAGATGAAGTATCACTTGCGGATTTTCTATGAGAACACGGGCGCAGAGACATAAAAAAACACTAATCTGAAATCAGGAAGTGAAGCAGCAAATACATGAGCAAAATAAAAAGCAAAACCCCATTTACCAGAATTCTCATTGTCCCATTTGCATCATCCAGTAATGCACCTTGCATGGGTGCAGTGTTTTCCTGTACGTTTGCACTTTAAATGTTTAAAACATTTTTAGCTGACAGGACCTCATAAACAGAAGCTAACATGTTTCTTTTTTGTCATTTAATTGTCATTAATGCATTGAGATCCTGGAGGATGTGAGACTGAAAAGCTACTGTATATAATGACACAAGTGTTAATTTTTGTGGTAGCAATTTAACACTAATTCCATGTCTTGAGTGAATACTTGATTGTAATCAAGAGTGCCTTATCTAATCACTGCATTAGAGATTAGAGAAAATTATGCCAAATTAGGCTTCAAGCATCAATGTTTGAAACAGTCTGCCTTGTGCTCAGCAGTGAGCATTGTGTTAACTGTAACAAAACAGCCAGTTTGAGACTGTGACAAGCAGATTTGCAAAGAAGATCAATGGAAATCCTGGGTACAAATGAGACAAATGTTGGTTTCAGGGTAGTTTCAGGGGAAATATTTTTCAATATCTTGCTGAGATAAACTTTTCACTTAAAGCGGTTTATGCTTATAAATAATAAAAACTAGTGGGATGAGTCCTACACCAGGAGGGAATGTACAAATCTCATTCGGTAAGAGCTCAAACTCCACTGCTGCAGTGCTTTGTGTTCTACACATATACATGAGTGATGGCAGCAAGTAGATTAACTGATCATGCAGATTATGCAGACATGCAGAAGTAATCATACCTCTAACCCACAGTGACAAGTTTACTCTGAACCTCTGAAAAGCACCAGTGAGCTGGAGCTGCAGCCTCGATCACTAATGCACCATGTAATGAAAAGTGAATCCTCTTTGGAAAAAATAGCCTAAATGGTAGTATTTAGACTAATTTCAAGTGTGTTGGCTATGTCTGTAATTCATCTCAAATTACTGAGAATGTTTGTAATTACTGCATTTCAACCGGAATCATGCCCCAAATAGACAGAGAGAAAAACAAACAAATGAGTCAGCATTTTCAGTTGCGTATCAATTGCTGAAAGGATGATGAATAATTAACAGGAGCTTCATTTAACGCTGGAGGAATGCTGATGAAAACGCCTATCCACAAAGAAATTTATACCCTGCATTAATATATATTGAAAATGGAGCAGAAGGCATTAATATAAATTAGTATTTTCTGTATGTGGGTCAAATGCCATTAATGTATCTTGGGTTAATGAACATCGCCTTCTACTGTAGTTTCTACACAGCCCCCTCAGTTTTAGATAGGTCAAAGCCTATTTACAGGAGAACTACATAGAAGGATCAGGACATGGACATGTGATACAGATCACTGAGAACAGTGAGAAGTAAATTACATTCTACACAGAATAAATACCCAGTGACTTTTAGCTGCGAATACTTTACAAAAAAATGAAGTGTTGCGTTGTCACACTTTACTCACAAATAATATCATGTCTAGAGTACCACACTGTATTAAACCAGGGATTTTAAAAATACTGAGGTCATGAATCCACATTTCTTATTTACTAAATATTTTGAGTGAGTGGTGTGCTTTTGCAGGTTATGTGGTGCTGACTGTAAAATTGTTTCCAGAAATGCCCTTATTGTTTTGCAAATATCAAGGATGAGTCGAGAAATGTAGGAAAACTGAGAAAAACTGTATTATGACTGTATGAGGACAACGGAGGGAGAGAGAGGACAGTGAAGCTGTGCCAGTTTCTGTCACTACTGCAGGCCTTTTGGCTGCTTAGGGGGAGGAGACAGTTTCCTAGAAAAACTCACATTGTTTTTTTTTGACAGTTCATGCAGTTCATGTGTGAATGTCATGTGCTGTCAAATTCTTCTTGGTTTACAAAATAACAGCACTGAGCAGGTCATTGTAGTCACGTCAGCAGAAATTCAAATCACTATAGCATGGCCATTGACTGCAGTTGTACTGAAGCTTTGAAATGAATATAAGTATGTTACAGGTACAACACCTTCATAAAAGAACACTTGCACTAACATGTTTGCCATGCTGATGAAGAGTTTTTACCTCTGTCTGTGAATGCCACACACAAACACACGTTAAATGTTTGAAGCATTAGCAATTGAAGACTATTTGCCATCCTCTCTCCCCAGTGAAAAAGAAAAGCCTGTGAACCACAGAATTGTCCCCGTTCTGACTTGATGTGGTTTATCCTTCTTCAACAGGTAGTATCTGTTTACAGCTCTCACTCCTGGGACCCAGTAAATATTGTTACAGCGCTTTAGCACTTTGCAGCCTCCGAGCTGTTGAACAAGTTTCAGTTTTCATTGAATAAAAGCTAAATGTGTTTGTCTCCTCTCCACCATTGGAACCTTAGGAATGAATTATAAACAAAGAATAAACCAAACAGTTACTGTACGCCGCAAACATTTACACAACTGCATGTAGAGCCAAGTACACCACTCATCACCTACTGCCCACAATGAGAGATGGGTTAGTTTACATGAAAAATTAATGTCCCATTATGCCCCCAGGGCCATTGTTGCTAACCTTGGTCCAGATACAGGCTGCACTATGTCCTCGGGGAAGCACCCGTGCCACCTGGAGCTACTTGGCTGACCTAAATCCCAGGCAACAGTGGTAGTGCCTGCTGTGGCTCACCTTCTGTCTTTGGGTCTCAGCATAGCAGGCAGCTTACCTGCTATTGTGTATGTTCTTTGAATCCTTTTATGCAGCCTATTGTAGCTCTAGTAAGTAATGAGATGTACTGTATAGCGAACTAGATTTGTTTTCACCTTCAGAAAAGCCTGTTTTCACTGATATGGATGGAGGGTTCATTTCTACAAATACTGCTGATGGAAGGCTTTTTGAAGTGGCACTTACTACCATTACAAAAACAGCATATTATGTTCCTCAAAAGATAAAGATCATGCACCTGTGGTGTGATAAAGATTTAAAAAATGACCAATACTTCTAGTTTATCTTTAAACAAGACTAAGCAGTGTTATTCCAGTGCTCACATAACTGTAAAACCGACTTAAATCAATAAAAGACAAAACTGTCTCACTTTACCAATGCTTGTTTGAACCATCTTTAGTGATATCTGTGTCACATGCTACAGTATACTGTTGGATTATTCTTACTGATGTAATAAAGTGCATGTACCGGCTTACTACATTATGCTTTTATTACATTGGAGTGCAACAAATTTTAAATACTTCATATGCTGTTAATAATTTAATTTCATAAGCTCATCATATGTTTTGTATGTCACATTAGACTCTGCAACATTACAACACTAGTAACTACAGGTGTTAAATGAATGCAGTGGAGTGTAAAGCACTGCATTTCTCTCTGAAATACTGTGGAGTAAATTAAAACATTAAATGTAAATAACTGCAGTGAAAGCACAGTACATCAAATCTGTACTTACATGAAGTAGCATTTAGAGGAAATGTACTTAATTTACATTTTGCCAAGGCACTAAAGAAGTACAGTAGATTCTTGTCTAATTTCAACTGAATTATACTCTACAAAATGTGAAATATGCCATTGGGTATATTTCCAAAATTAATGTTACAAAGGAAATCCCTGAGCCCACAGAAAACTATCTTGAAATGTAAACATTCAGTGTTATGCCAGCAATTATTATTTTGATCAGGCCTGTGATAAATCCCATCAAAAGAAGTGCTGTGATCACAAAGTACTCAGTTGGCTGCTAAACAGAGGTCATTAGCAACTTAAAGTGTTAGTCTTTTTGCTAGAATACCTGATAGAGCATGGATCGGATGGCAGTGTCTATCACCAGACCAAATTTCATCCAGATCTAATCTGGATTCTGGATCTGACAGCCATTTAAAGTTGACATTAAAAACCTCATTTAACACATTTTGTTCCTGCCATAGCTTGGCCTGTAATGAAGATAGAACCCTGAAACGTTCAGGTAAGATGCACAGGTAGCGATACCTTTCATACCCTAAAAGATGATCTGGATCAAAGATTTTAGTACACATTTTGTGATGTCATTTTTCATAAGGGACCCCTTTGTGTGAGTGAATGTTGAGCCTTGGCGGAGGTACATGCTTTCTCTGAGTGCTCCTTTTAATTACTATATGTCATTAACCAGGCCTTTTAAAAAGATGCTGGACAACAGCACATATAAAATATATTAAAAAAAGAAGTGACAAGAGACCTATTGATGGTTTTTTTCTGATAACTGTCAGCCGGACAATATGTGTACAATATGACAAAGAGTTAAAGTGTTTAATCTGTGATGCTGGGATATAATCTATTTTCTAGCAGAAAATGCGACATTCACATCTGTTAAACAGACAACATGCTCTCTGCGTTTCAGAGATTTGGCTCATGCCACAGACCTTTATGGCATAAAGATGGATTAACAACATACAAAATGATAAATTACTCAATACAGCTGTATTATTAATCCTCGGGACATCATTCCTTTGATCTCTGTCACTGTGGCCAATAACTACTGAATGAAGGTGATCCTCTCTGCAAACACTGCCAGCTGCAACTCCAAGTATACAATGTTCTTCCATCTGGCAGACTACTAACTACACAGTGTTTGTGATTTAGCAATGTCAACAAGTTCAAATGTCTTCTACAATCTTCCCCTCACTAGAGTGTGTGTCATATGTATTCATTTTAAAACATTCTATCCAGATAGTGAATGGGAATAATCACATTCAGTCTATTTAAAAATGGTAAAGATGTTGAAGTATATGTTAAAGATAAATATAAAAGAGTTTCCCATTTCCTGTACTTCTTTACTGAGGTGAGCATGGAAGGGGGGAATTAAATGTAAACTAATATAATTTGTCATGTCATGTGAAGGACCCAGGGCATTTTCACAGTGAGCACATGCTACTCAGCACTTCTTTTGCAAACTCTTTCATATGGGTCACAATTTTTGTTCAAGCCAGATGGCTAAGTTAGGGGGTTTTGCCTTTCAAAACATCTTTGTGCAAAATCAAATACCTTGTACAGTAAGTGTATCATTAATCGCAGCCCAGAACATACAGTTGCTGTCCAGATGCATTGAGCAAAACAGCTGACTCCCAGCAGCTCATAATACTGGTCAGCTGCTAGGTGTAAATATATTGGGTATGGTATAAATGAAGAGCAGCATCACTGGAGAAAGAAGCCAAACTAAACCATTTCTGCAACATGACAACCTACTATACAGGCAACAGTGGAATCCCGTGGTCATTGTTTTCCAATGCACATTTATGCCTCCAGTGCATCAATAATAGTTTGCAGGTGGCATCTTGTGGTTTATATTATTTTTTCCATAATAAATATTTAAACCTGTTAACTATATAGGCTTTCTGTTGTGTAGCCCATGGCATGGCTGACACATATTGGAGTATACTTTCTAAGCGGTTCTTTTAATTTAGCATGAATGGGATGTTCTGTGCAAAACATACGGCCTGCTGTGAAACCTGTGCATCATTTACAGAAAATCAGACTGTGATCACAATTTGACCACT